>NC_133391.1:42563923-42869981 GCF_047511655.1 Castor canadensis
GAAAGAGAGGGGGCTTTTTTGTGCATAGTGCATTACTGTAAAATGTCACCATCATATTCCTTATTGCCTAATTAGTAATATTGTACTTCTACATGAAATGCCATGTTTAAACATTGCCTATCGATCAAAACAAAAGATATAAAAATACTGTAGGATGGAGCACTGTGAAAAATTCCTGCCAGCCAGCTCTCTCCCAGGTAAGGCTTTGCCATTTGAGGTGTGCTGCTCATTGGGAACCTGTCAGGAGTGGGAAGGCTTTCCCTGTCCCATGGCCCCATGGTCCCATGGCCCCAACCCTGCCTTGCTTTCTAAACTCCTTCATTCCCTCCTTCCAGGGCTTAGCCAGTATTAGGTCTAGCCTTGGGCTTTTGTTTCTTGCTTGTTGGTTTTTTTTAGGGCATTGTAGATATGTGTCAGGCTCAGCTGGGCTCTGTCATTCATTCATTTATTTATTCAATCTACACTGAATGAAGACATAAGCTATGTGTTCTAGGTGTGGAGAAAATAGAATGGAGTATAATATGGTTCCTTTCCTGGGGAAGGTTGATCTAGTGGGAAAACATGCATTTCAGTTCTGAAATTGAAATACAACCTGGTAGGCAAGGAGGATGGGAGGGAGAAGAACAAATTACTGTGGGAGCCTTGAGGAAAAGTGGACAAACACCCCCAAATCTTGGTGACTTAAGAGGCCTTTGTCCTCTACATTTAGGAGTCAGAGTCCAGCATATCAAGTACAAATGGGAGGGAAACCTTTTTAAATAGCTGCCTGTAGCAGCAGCTATGTTTTCCTCATGATTCAAGATGTGGTACCAGGTAGCTTTGAACTTGCCAAGCAGCTTCAGAAGAAGCTGACTCCTTGTTCTAAGCTGCCCTGCCTGGAGTGACAGTGGCACCAGCAATTTCCTAGGCCTGTGGTGTGACTTACTGACCCTGTGTGGAAGACTTTGTTGAAACTCACCCCCTCAGAGGAACTGTTTGTATGAGAGGTTCTGAAGGGAAGAGGCTGAAGAGCCAGAAGTTTCCCTGTGCTTTTCCCATAGGGAGTGACTTGGAAAGCTCAACTTTACTTGTCTTTAAGAACTGGAGGCAATTGTGAAAGGGTCACTTGGACTGAAGCTTTTCTCTCCCCTGCCATTTATTGGTCTTACAAAGTCAAAAGGGGTCTCCACTGGCCACCTGACAGAGGAGTCACTTCTCTTGCAGCAGCCATGGCAAGTCTGGGGCCACCCAGCCTCTGTCCAATAACTTCAGATGTGGGGTATCCACTCTGGGATGTGTCATCCTGAGACAGGCTTTCTTAGAGCTGTCTTCCTTCATCTTCTACCTGCTGCTCTGCATCCTGCCATTGGAGGGGAAGTGTTCCCTTCTCCTCATGGCACCCTTCTTGGTACTAAAGCCAGCTCATGTGCCTCTTACTCCCCTTCTTCATCTCTGCACCTCATTTCTGTACCCTCTGTCCTTGTCCTGGTCAGCCTTACCTGCACTCAGGTGTCTGTCTTTGATCGTGATACCTCAGCCCCTGCTCAGCCCCAGGGAGGAGGCTGTTAGGTCTTATTAAGGACAGCTCATTTCCATCAGTGTAGCCCAAGGCCACAGGCCACCATGGCCTCCTTCTCTCTTTCCTCTTCCATCTCCTCTTCCTGTAGCAGCCATAGTGCCTATTGAACTTGGGTTGCTGGTAAGCTTTGTTTCTTTTTTTCTGTTCTTGGATTACTCCTTCTCTTGGGTATTTCTTTGACACCTTTGCCTGCCTCTGGGTCCCTTGCATCTTCCTTGGTTTTCTTGTTTGCTTTCTCCAGGGTGAACCCAATGCTTCAGTGGCTGGAGGAGTTGGGGGCCTTAATGATCAGACTTCTTTCCTGCTCCAAATGTGCTCCTTCTGGCTTATCTCATTCTCCATGCAGGAACATTTGTCCCCAGAGCCAGCGACCCTGGAGGGAGGAGGCCCCAGGTTTCTTGCCCCTCCTCCCCCACCCCCCTGAAGTGTAGTGTTCCTCTGGATTTACCCAACCTCATCACCGGAGAAAATAGGAATGTGGTCCAAATGAAGGCCTTTTGGGGACAAGGGAGACACTTTATTCCCAAGAGCAAACATTGCCTAGCATGTCTTTTTGGCTCTGATGGGACCCAGGAGAAAGTCTCAAGTTACTAAAATAGAAAGTTTGGTTTAATGTTGTTTGGAAAATGAACCAAATACCCTTCCCTGAGTGGAAGAAGAGATGTGTGTGCGTGTGTATTTAGTGACTGATAACTACAGCAATGAGGACAGTGACTGTTAGTCATAAGTGCCTGGTACTGTGCTGAGTGCTCTGCATGTCTTCGCCATTTAGTCCATGTGTCAAGTCATGAGGAATAGGTGTTAGTGTCTCAAAGCCTCAGGAAGGTCACAAAGCCCACCCTGTGTCACAGCTGCAGGACAGTGAGCTGGAGTCAGCCCCTAGCACCGCCCCCACAATGCCTCCCATGGAAGTAGTGACTTAGGAAATTCTGTTTTCCCACAGACACACAGGACAAGATGGGGAAGTACCTGGGTTCGTGCTGATGTCCTGGATATATCTCTGGCCTCAACTTCTCCTGTGAGAATGTGGCTGGATGGATTGAATGTGCTGAAGAACATTTCTAGATACACATCCATGATTTGTGTCCATTACTTCAGAAACTGGTTTCTATGGAAAACAAACATTGTTGTCGCAAGAAAAAAAATGCCTCTATCAAAATATCTTGTGGTCTTGGACAAACTGAGTGAGGTTAGAAGAGCATTCCTGCAGGAAGCTCGGGTGAGGATGAGGGTGAGGACGGGGGACTAGCATCCTGAACAAAACACACTTTTATTGGCATAGATTAGTTGTACAAGGGGTTTCACGGTGACATTTGCACATTGCTTACAATGTACTTTGGTCAGTACATGTGTCCCCATCATCTTTCTCCCTCTCCCCCCCACCCACTTCAAATGATTTCTTTAGGTTTCCTTGTTCTAGTTTCATTCGCGTATATGAGGTATATCAGCCATATCCCCTCCCTTACCCTCTTCATCTCCTTCCCTCCTCCCACTAGCACTGACCCCTAACAGGATCTGTTTCACATTCCTGTCCTTTATTTTTAAAGAGTATTATTCATTATTCAAAGGGAATTCGCCATGATTTTTCACCTGCAAATATACTGTACTTAAGTCAGATTAACCCCCTTTATTACTCTCCCTTAACCTTTCCACTCTTCCTCCATAATTCAGCAACTTTCATTGCATGTCCTTACACCTTCCTCCTACACAATTGCAATATGTTTCAGTATTATTCAGTGTCTTTCATTCTCTTCACCTCTCCCTCTTCTCCCAAGTCCTTTCACACAGTTCCACTATTGCGATGATGTATACACTCTGACTCTGTGGCCTGTAGTTGCAGCCTGCTCAGGAAGGGATGTCCAAACCTTCCAGTCATCTCCCAGCTGAGAATTCTTGTGTCTTATCTGGGCAAGGAACCCGAGAACCGTTTCATTTTATATCTGCATCACGGAGGCTGAGCTTTGAGAGAGGGGCCTCTCTGGCTGTATGCCCAAGCTCCCATCAGCTGCTCTACCCAGGCCACTTCCACCTAGTATGAGGTCCCTGAATTGTCTTCAGGTGCAGACCTTGGAGAGTAGGGTTACTTTAGGAACATGGAACTTAGGAGGCTCTTTCTGCCTCTCTTCCAATACCTTCTGCAGTAGCGGTCATGGCAGAACTGACTGGGCTGATCTTGAGTGGATTTTGTCCTTCAAATGGACAGGGCAGACTGATTGAATGCCATCTGCCTGGACAGAGTTTGGAACTCTTCTGATGCTTTAGGAAGCTCCTCTTTTCTGTTTAACCCGAATTCCTGTGATCTGTCTGCTCATTCTAAGGGTTAACCACCTTCTTAGTGGGAATTCATGAACCCACGATTCCTTGCTGCTGCCCAGGTGACACACTGTGATAAAGCACAGCCAGGATTTTCCTAGCTGAGGTGTAATGGAAGCTTGAAGGAGGTCTGATTACCAAGATATTTTGAGATTTTCCACACGAAAGTAATTTGTAGATTGTCCCCAACATTGGCACAGCTCTTTCATTCATTATTAAGTTGGTGTTTCAAACTTGGAAAACTGTAACCAGCATGTAGTTTTCTAGGCTGGTCTGTCATAACTCAGCTGAAGTATTATTTAGTTGCCATGAAACACAATGGAAGATAATATTTTTGCAAATGAATAATACAGAAATGCAGCTACAGATGCCCTCTGTCTCCAACCACTTTTGGAAGAAAGGCCTTCAGCAGTTCGAGCCAGAGCACATGCACATTTACAGCCAAGTGTAAGGGAAGGATGGTCAATCAATCTTTAGTTTAAGAGAGAAGTGAGGAAGGAGGACAAGACCACTGGGTGTCTGCAGGGCAGTCCAGTTAAGCTGCAGGGGTTAACCTGCACACGTGGCCATGTGGTTCCTGTCTGCTGGATGCACACTGTGGTCTCTTTCAAATATTGCTCCCTGGGTATTTCTAAGACTTTATACACTTACATGGCCCAGAGCTGATAGGAGCAAGGAGGATAAGAGGAAGCTGAGGTCCCTAGGGCTTCTCTGGTTTTGAGCAGGACAGAACATGTTAGTAGCTTGCCTTTTGCTCAGAATGGATGGGCTGAGCTGCCCAGCAAAGTATATTCTGACCTTTTTCAGGTCAGCAGTCCCATGCCCATTGCTACTCCAGAGCCCTGCTTTCCACTACATACAGACTTGTCCCACAGATCTCCTCCTTCAGGTGTACCATCCTGAACCAAGGTTGGTGGCTGGATGTCAAAACCAGAAGCACACAACATGGTCCCTCTCCATGTCCCATAAGAAAGCTACATCACACCCTTAAGAAAGCTGAATCCACCATTCTCTGCTGCTTTTCTCCACAGAGACTTGTCAAGGGAGACTCCAGCATTGTCTCTGCTGTGTCCCTCCTCCTTTCCCCTGCCTCCTCTCCCTGTGCCTTGCATCCACCAGGGCCTCTCATTGGCCATTGAGAACATCCAATTAAATCCCAAGTGCTGTGCAGCTTAAATCCAAATTATACCCCCGGAACTCTGACACAGTCTGTGTTTCCTATTGATTTAAAAATTAAGACTCAGTGATATAATGTAATTCATTATTATATTATAAAAGTCTTATTATGGATAGCAATTTTTCAGTGACTAACTTAATTTTACTTATTAGTGTTCATTTAAATCTTAGCTTATGAGGCGTTCAACGCAAGGACTAAAACCATTTTTTCCAAATCTTAGCAATTTGGAATTTTTTCATCAATTTCATCAAGACTTTCTTCTTCTCCCCCCTCTCCCCCCTCAAAAAAAAAGTTCTGATAGGTGAACCAAATTGAGAGAGAGATAATTAAATTTTGAACCAAAGGCACCAAACTGAAATGACTTTTGTTAATTCCAAAAACTGACCATTTTGAGAACCCCTTAAAAAGAACTAGAACTCGTATAAATAAATACACCTCAAATCAGTTCCATGCAGAAATGAATGTGTATATAGAACCACAGATTAAGATCTTTCCCACACCAAGTCACAATTTCATTAGAAATGTACCCCCGATTTACATTTTCTGGATTTAGTAAGTTCAATTCAAATTTATCTCCTCTTAAATGAATTTTTACTACCAGAAGGCCCTGGTATGGAAATGACTACCTAGCCTCATGTGGTTGGCTACTCCAGAGGGTGGAATGGCCTTGAGGCTAGCAGGCTGGTCCTGGCTTGGGGAGGGTGATGGGGATCTCATTCAGAGCTGTGGAGAGACAGGAGTAGAAGTCATTCTGGGGAAGGAGAACACCTGACTTTGTACCTCTGTCATTGTCATTAATCACGGGCTCTGGCAGCTACCTCTGTAGCAGGGCTCCCTACCTGAGAGCAGCCTGCCTGCCTCCTTGGCCCCTCTGCCCACCTCTGCCTCCCTCCAGAGAGGTGGCTGCTGGGGAGGCTGCTCGTGTTGGTGGTCAAGAGAATCCCTTGTCTCCCTGGAACTAGAGGCCTCCCTTCTGAGGCTATTTAAATGTGTTCCTTGGGCCTAAGGATGACTCACCGTTTAACAATTAGTTACAGCTCTGTGTATTGTAGACACAGCACATATGTGGGGGTGTAATCTCAGTGTTGCACAATGTTAATGAGTGTCTCCACATTACCAAATTGTGAAGAATTGAGGTTTTAAAAAACAGAAATTGAACCAGGTTTGGAGGAAAAGGCAAATTCATACAGCGTCTTTGATATAAAATCTTTTGATTTTTTTTCTCCCTAGTGGCTTGCAGATTCCACCGGGGCAAGGCAGGCAGAGATGGGCAGGGTCAGATGGAGGCTTGGCTTAGGGGAAGAGGGCCAGGAAACTGCCCATGAAGCATTACAGTGGTTATTACAGTTGGAATTTGTTTCACAGACCCAAACAGATGTGACATGCATTAAAAGAGGTACATTTATCTTAAGTGATTTTTTTTTTGTTTTCAAGATGAGGATGCATTTTAATATCTCCTAAATTGTCTTAATTATATATTATGGTCTGTTACCCAATGTTCTTTTCTAAACTTCGCACTTTCTGTTCTCTCTGCTTAGACTGTTTGTTCTGCAGACCACAGGCGTTGCCCACCTTTCTCCTCCTTGTCAGGCCACAGTGCCAACATGGCCACCACAAGACCACCTCCAGCCACCTGTGCCACTTGCTTCTCACTCGCAGGAGCCACTCAGCATCCAGCTGTCTTGTATTTTTTCAGACTTCAATAGAGTTCTTTAAGTTTAAAGTTCTTTAAGGGTGCTGCTTTTCTCTTTTTGAGGTCTGCTACCAAGTTTATCTCCTCTTTCCCCTTTCAAACCTGGGATTCTTACACCTTCATTTCTCCATTTGGGGCACAGAGAATCACACACAATTGCAGGATAAACTATTATGGTAGATAAGGAAGTTAGGACAGAGAAAGGAAGGACTTTCTCAGAAGGTAATTTCCATTTTCTTGCTAGTTTGGTGGGTTATTTTTGTACTGGGGATTGAACCCAGGGCCTCTGAATGCTAGGCAAGTGCTCTACTACTTGAGGTACAACTTCATCCCTAGTTTGGTGTTCTTACCTGTTAGTTAGAGGCTCTTAAGGTGTTGGGGAAGTCAGTGCCACTATAATGTGAACCTGCAAATGCCTATTTGCTGGCCCATCTTGCTCTTCTCAGGAGTACCCTGCTCATAGTTTATGGTCCATACCTTCCACCTCTTTTTCTTTGTTCTCCCAGACTGCGTAGAAGACTGTAAATTGCCTTTGCTACCAGTCTTGGAAATGTTAAAGGAATTCTGTTTTCTTTATATATTTTGAGAATGTATTCCTTCTGCATATAAGCATAGTATTTTTTACTACTGGTGAGTCAGTCTTGTTGTGTTTGGCTTCATGTGGTCCGTGTCTCATGGATCCTGAAGTTCTGAGGAGTGGCTTCCAGGCCTGATTGATTCTGTAGCTCAGTCATGACAGAAAGAACCCAGCCATGCTGTCTTTGCTCTTCTACTGCCCTCAGTGGGCCACGCTGTCCTGAATAGCTTCCCTTGAAGTCATAGATGGCCAAGGCGATTTTAGCCATCCCCTGTGCCCCTGTGAAGCAGCAGAGTGGACAGAGCAGGAGGGAGGAACCTTTTCTCTGAGTGTCCCTTTACAGTGAGGAAGCCTTTCCAAATGACTGCAAAAGACTCTGCCATTTTCTGTGACTTAGGTTTGGTCACAAGTCTCTCTAGGAAGGAGATGGGGTGGTCTTAATTAATGTGGCTAGATTAGGACTTATTCCATGCTTGGAGAGGGGTGGACTCCCAGACAAAATCTGGGCCTTCAGCAAGGGTGAAGGCGAGATTGCTTCAGGCAGTGATCCAATGTTATCATTTGTCTTCTTGGCAGAGACTTAGAGAATTACTGGCTATTGTGTTTTTGGTTCTTCATCATATGCAATAAATGTACAGGTTCTTTTCTTTTGAAGTTATGATGCTCATCTTGGGCCTTGATTTTTCCTGGCCTAAGCTGGACTTTGCAATGTAGACCTTGTTGTGAATAAATTGTATTGACATGTAGGATTTTAGTGTTGAAAAGCCTTACCAAGCATCCAGTTCAGTCTTGTCCCTTTGCAAACAGGACAGTTCTTTCTACTTCTATGATGCTGAGTTCCTTCCATGTAACCAGTGCAAACACTTTTAAGTTCTTATCTCAGTTAAAACCTGCCAGGCACTAAAGAACTCAGAGCTTATAGCTCTATCATTGAGCTCTAATAGCTCAGCCTGGGTATCAGCTATTTCATGTTTTAAGTCTTCACTTGAGTCACTGAGAGACATTTCACACAGTTATTGACAAGTATGGAAATTGTTTTGAGGCATAAGGGACCTTCAGTTCTCTTCCGGGTCATCCAGGATTATTTCATTTGCTCGTCCCTGTTGCTCCTTGAAGTCAAGCCCTGACACACCCTTTTTGGCAGCCCCAGCAGGGAAGAGAAAAGGGATCTTACCTCACCTGGGGAAAAGTATCCCACCTGACACCATCCTTGGACCCTTTCCTTAATTAAAAATGTTCTGTAGGTAAATTCCAAGCTCTTTTGTCCTCTCCCTCATGAGGGGAGGGTGAGGTGAGGCTCAAGGGCCCTGGGAATATGTCAAGCCCTATTGGTGAAGGTGTCTGCCTGGCAAAGGACCATGTCCCCTCATCAAGACAGAGGCTCTTTACCATGAAAAGACAGATGATTTGCTTCTGGAAGTGCAAGTGCAAGGTCACAGAGACCTAGGAAATGGCCATTGTACTCTAAAACTTTTGTTTTTTTCTATGTAAACAGAATCGTCCTGGGAATTCTGTCAGTGTTTCCTGGGGTATTTAGAAAGTGACTTGTCTGAGGTGACACACATGTGGTCTGTCCATAAAGGGAAGCACTTTCAAACCATTCAGACCTCGAGATCACAAAAGCTGCAGGGTGGTGCCCAGAGGATGGTATGGGGATTAGGTTCACCTACCCTCTGCTTTGCACTGTCTTCCCCCAGTGCCACCATAGGCAGCAGGTGTAGACATTTGACTTCTCTCAGTGAGGGTGCTGCTGAGATATAGCTTACAGTAGTACCTGTCTTGGCTGTGGAGTTTTGCTGGGGCTGTTCTTGGTTAGGGACTATCCCTAACAAAGGGACAAGTCCTGTCCCTTGGTTTTCTCTCCCTCTCAATTCCCCACTCAGGTATCCTGACAACCAGAAGTGCCCCCATTTACTTCTGGTGGCCGCCTAGGAGGACATACTGCTCTGGCCAAGAGCCTCTGTTACAATTCTGGAGCTTAATTTCATTGTACGTCCAGGCCTGCCCCTTTACATCACAGATCCTCTGTTTTAGGGGCAGTTTCTTGAATGTAGGAGATGTGCACATTGAGGACGTGTCTCCTGGCTGCCAGCATAACCCCACACATTAGTGACATGGACGCTGCCTGAGCTCCCCCTCACTCCTCTTCTGCCCGCACACTGTAGTCCTTTCGGGTATGAAGTTGGGGAACATTTGCACACCTGAGAGCTTGCAAAGCAGAGCCTAGGGGGTCAGATGTTGTCAGAGCCTAGAGTCAGGTGTTGTGACCTCTGCTTTTTGCCAAACCTCAGGGCTAGAGCCCCACACTAGGTTTTCCAGTGTGCAGGATGTGCCTGATGTCCACATAGCCGCCACTTCAAAGGGGAGAAGGCCAGGCAGCTTCTTAAACATCAGATGGTGCCTGTAAAACTAACTTGGTGTGTTCGGAATGAATTGGAAACAGACGAGTCACATGTCTGTAAGAATGCATATTTAACACTCCTTACACACACATGCACACACATACACACACTCTTACACCCCGCCCCAAAGAACATTCATCCCTTCCCAGGGGACAGGGTTCTTAGCCACATGGGCTGGAGAATTTGTGAAGCCAGCTTTCTTTCCCAACCCACAGTGCACCCGCTTCTCTTCCCTTCCCCTTTTCTGCTGCCATTCTTCCTAGAAGGAGCTCATCCCTTTGGGACTTTTAAAGGATGGGGTGAAACACTGCAATACCACTGTACATTACACTGGAAAAGGCTCTGTGTGCACATGTTGCACATTCTCCCCTGCCTCCTTGAGAGGCCAAAATGGGAGTTAGGCTGGGAGGTGGTAGATAGCTAGATTATAGGGAGAAAGTGGACCACCTGTGGCCCTCGCTCTCAGTCTGCCTCTTTTGGATCTTGGTAGGTATCACTTCAGTTGAAAAAACGTCCCTCAACTTCTGATTGTCTCTTCCCCTACTGTGCTCTTGCTTCCTAGGGTACGTACAATTTGTAACTGCTTATATATGTGTGTGATTGTCTATTGTCCTGATACGTGGTAAACTGCAGAATTGAGATCCTTATCTGTTGTCACTGCAGTGTCCAATAGTTGACACAGTGCTGGCATATAAGAAATCACTGCTCAAGGGCCAACTAGCAATGATAAGGAGGTGTCCTGGGTTGATTTTATTTATTTACTTATTTTTGAGAAAGGGTCTTGCTATGTAGCGAGGCTGGCCTTGAACTCAAGATCCGGCTACCTCAGACTCCCAAGTGTTTTTGAAGCAGGAAGGCAGCTTGTTAGGTGCTCTTTTAGTCTGTCTGGGCACCTGTGACAGAACACCATTAGATTAGGTGGCCAATCAACAGCAAAACTTTGTTGTTCACAGTGCTAGATCCTGGCAAATCCAAGCTCAAGAAGCCAGCAGATTCAATGTCTGGTGAGGACCTGCTTCCTGGTTCATAGCTGTTGTCTCCTCCCTGGGTCCTCGCACAAATGTTAAATGAGAGGTTGTGAGTCCCTTCCTACCTACTACAATGCAGTGTCATAGCAAGTCTCCTAGGAGTGTTAGTTCCTAGTTCTTTCTGTCTCTTGAATAGCCAGTTTAACACCTCTTCTACTCTCCAACCTAGTCTAATTGATCCTGCCAACTGTCAAAGGTACTAAGTGCTTAGTCCATAGGCACATGGTGTGCACATGTAAGCACCCATTGCTGTGTTAAAGGTGTAAAGGTTTAGAAAAAATACAGATTTATCCTGCATACTCTCTCCCACATTAACAGATTCCTGGGAGAATACATCTTTGGTTTTTAAACCCCAGCTTCTTATTAAAAAATTTTTTATTAGCGTATATTAGTTGTACAGGGGGGTTTCATTGTGAAACTTACATATGTGCTTACAATATATATTAATTAGATTCATCCCCTCCATCATTCTCCCTCATCCCCCTTCTCCCTCTTCTTAGAACAGTTTCAACAGGTTTCATTGTTCAATTTTCATACACATACACAAAGTACATCCATCATATTCGCCTTCCTTCACCTTCTCTGTTTACCCTCCCCCCACTAGTACCCACCCCCTACAGGACCTGTTTACCTTCCTAGCCTTCATTTAAGTATATATCGATTGTTCAAGGGATTTGCCTTGGTATTTCACACATCTATATATCATACTTTAATCAGATTAACCCCCAGTATTACTTTCTCATTCTGTCTCTTTGCGCCCCTATTATTCAACCCCAGCTTCATATTTTACTCACAGCTAATGATTTTAAGTTGATATTCATATTGAAAAGCTTAAAACTATAGTCCCCATCTCAATACATCATTTTAAAGGAAAGTCTTGAGTTCTATTTCAAATAGAATATGAGAGTCACTTGTAGGTGTTCTGTGAAGCCTGATAAATGTCAGTAAAGAGGCCATATGTTAGGGTTGTTCCTGGGCCATGTGACAACATTCAAGATGCATTCACTCATCACTTCCCAAGGTCAAGAGTCTTGGCCACATACGCTAGAGGATTTCTGAAGTCAGCTTGCTTTCCCATCCCACGATGCTCCTGGGTTCTCTTCTCTTCCCTGTTCTGCCTGCCATTCTTCCCAGAAGAATGAGTGACACTAGCTGGCAGGATACTACATGTTAGACTGAGAGATCAAGCAATACTGTTTTGGGCATTTTGTATCCTATGAGATCATTTATGTGAGAGATTTGTGATACTATGTAACAGATGTTAGGCTGCATCTTGTTCAGTTTCAGGAAATACATTGTGGTGTATCTTGGCGATGCTTTAGGAAATTGGTCTGGAGTTGACCAGTAATACATTACAATTTTTCCTATCAAAATCATGAAAAATAGGTAAGCGTTTCCTATAGATGTCAGAAAAGGATCATTGACATGTGTAATGGTCCCTATCTTCAAAAATTGAGTGGTTTACTGGGGTGGCAGGACAAATAATGAGAATTGACTTTCTCATGAGGAACATAACAAATGACACAAGGTAGCATGTGGTCAAGTGTGGTGTGGATTGATTCTGTGGACACTTGGGAAAAAAGAAGAGTTGCTAGGGGAAGGGGAGCCCCGAAAGGCTTTATGGAGGGAGGCAATCCCTGCTGGACCACAAGGACAGAAGGCCTGGAGAGGATGGCCTTGTAGGCTCTGGCTATTTGAATTTCAGATTTTAGCAGTTTCTTCCAATAAACATTTTAAAATACCTACGAAGCACCATGTTCTGTGCTAAGTATAAAGTGATAAGCCAAGAAATACAAATCATAGCAGATCAGGATGCCTTCCTGGTTTCTTTACGTCTAAGAGGAATGAGAAAACACTAACACACCCACACACCCCGATTCAAGGTAGGAAAGTTAGAACATGCTGGAGGAGAGGGGCGGCTGCATAAAGCAGAGTTCTGAAGAGGGGAGACGACATGCTTCCTGAGGTCCCTGAGAGCTGCCATGGCTTCGACTGGGGGTGTTTATGCTAGGCAGATGGTCTTCAGTGGGACTTGACAAGGGCCTCACGTGGTAATGCCCACTGCTGCAGGGCAGGACACCCGGGCCATCTGTAGAGCTGCTCTGCCAAGCACCAGCCTTTACTCACTGGACTGCAGGAGTACCCGGGGGGCTAGGAGAGGGTTCCTGGGCAAGCCAGGGCACTGGGGAGACTCAGGGAAATGCAGAAGAGGTTTGATATTTAATGACCACTGAATTTTTATCATACATAGTAGCTGAAGACCAGCCTCATTAGAACCCCAGGGTGGGTAACCAAATGAAGCCAGAGGTGTAGGATATCCATCTTCCTCCTCTCTACCTGGAATATGTTTTGTTTTTGTCTGAAGTTGTTAACTTGGCTGAATCCAAGGGCCTTAGTGTCCTGCACAGAGACAAAGGAGAAACTTAGTTACTCTAATCCAAGTGTCCCCTGCCTAGACCCCTGGACCTCTCCCCAATGCAGCAGACAGAGGGTTTATGCAGGGCAGAGGACTTGAAAACCCTGGGCCTGTTCTCCTGGTGGGTATTAAATTTCCTGTTTCCGCTGGCTCTCAAGCCTTCCACTTCCCCTGGCACTAAGAATCACTGTTTTGTATAGTACTGCTTTGAAGTTTTGCGTCTGGATGGGAAGTGTGATCATTAGAATTTGTTTTTGTAAAAACAATAATCAAATACCTTAAAAAAGGGTAAGCAACCGCTCTATAAATCAGTGTGGTTTGAAAGCAAACCACCAGCAATCCTCACATACAGCAGGCTTGGAGGTGCATGTTGAGGGTTGTAGTAAGAAATTCACCAGGGGAGTCATCACAGGCCTCAGATTTGATGACTCTTGGAAGACAACTTGTTCCTTCCATCAGAGAGAGAGAGAGAGAGAGAGAGAGAGAGAGAGAGAGAGAGAGAAGCATTTTGTCTGGGGCTGCTCTGCAGATTGGGCCTTTCGTGAGATTGTTAACTGGCTTATGGTTGTTGTTAACCCCCATACACACAGTGCCCTGTTAGCAGTTGTTTGGCCAAGAATAAAGACTCCCTAATTATATTTTAGAAACACAATTTAGAGAGCTGAAGTCTAAAATAACTGTCATGAGCTTCAAAACACTTGTCTCTGGAAGCCATCCATAGATCCATAGAAGGATTGTACTTCCCAGGGGTCTGATGGGGCAAGAGAGCAAGTCGGATTGTTTAACCTCTTTAAAGGTTGTTCACACATTTCTTTAGAATAGCATTGCTGTATTTTCTCAAGAGCCAAGATCCATGCAGTCCCCCAACTCAAATTCATAACTGAAATCATAAGGTTTACAATCTATTATTTTAAGTGCTATATACTCTTAAAAACATGTATGTCTGCCTTGGAAACTGTGAGACAAATAATTATTCCTCCCTTAAAAACGTGTGTCTGGTTATGCTGTGTAGGTAAGTGGCTCATGTCAGAGATCTAGAAAGTCAAGCTATATAAAATGCAGGAGTGTGTGTGTGTGTGTGTGAGAGAGAGAGAGACAGAGAGAGAGAGAGCGAGCCTTAGGAGAGGCTTAAATTTTACTTTCAGTCTTTTCTAAAAATGGCAGATGCAAAGTAAGAAAACAAATTTCTTCCTGGCAGGAAGGAAGGAAGGGCAGCAGGAAATCCCATCATCCACTTGTCCTGATACTCTTCATCTGTCTGCTTTTGTGATGGACCACTAGAGGCGCTAGTGCAGAGCTGGGATCTGCCTGTGTTTCACAGCTTCCTTGGGACACCTCCTTTCACTGGAGCCATGATGGAGCATAGGATCATATTACACAGTTGGGAGCTGAGGAGGGGGTGGGGGTGGATGCAGTGACCTGTGATATAGTGAATGCTGTCGTGTGGGATGATGGTGACAGCACTAATTACAACTTTGGGACTTTAGGCCATTTTCTTTGAAGACCTTGCTTACCTTTATGAGGAAGCCTGGGACTGATGGTGCCACCTCTGTTCTGAAGTTTGGGAAATTGGTGGGGGATTAGGTGACTCACACTTAAAGTGGTGCTGACATTGACCTTCCGTGCTGTACAATCTGGAAGTCAAATGTAATCACCTTAGCAGGCAGATCTCAGGGGACTTGACCCAGGTTTTCAAAGTTGAAAACATCCTATTCATATTACAGAAGAAGCATTACGTTAGTTTTTTCATCCATGCCTCCATCCAACATGTATTTCCTGAGCGCCTGGTAGGTGCCAGCACAGTGCTTGGGTGATACTTGGAGTCACTTGGAGCAGGGTGCAATGTCAGCTCTCCAGTGTCTTTTCCACTTGAACTTGCAGCTGTAGCTGGTATTTTGTGCCATAGAGACAGCACATGGGTGGGTAATGGTGGAAAACTGCAGATCGAGATGATGGGGTCCTGGTGGAAGAGCTGTCTCTTTGGGGTGCATTTTAGCAGAAAGAATGTAAACCACACAAGAGCCTTAGAACTCACTTTTCTGTTTGCTTCACAAAAACCCAGGGGTCAAGGTAGGTGTTGGTGTGAAGGTGCCCTTTTTCTCTGTGGTGAGAGCATCCATTAGGCAGATCTCACAATTCCTCCCAGGGCTTCGGCTCAAGACCAGGTGTAACTAGAGCTTGTGGTTTACAATGTACTTCCCCGTTTCCCTACATCTTGTTGTCAACATTTTCCACAACATCAGCAGATTGTTATGTGTTGTACCTGCCCGAGAACATCAGACTTTGTGAACATGTGGCCTTGCCAGTAGAGATCTGGGAAAGAGTATGTCTGTGAACTCTAACTCCTCTAGAGACAGTGCTAAAAACAGACTATCTTGCTTTTAGCCATGGCTGTTGCTGCTCTATGTTTGTAAAACTATGAACCTCCAAGGCGGCTTCTTTAACTATAGCAATCTTGCATATCTTCATAACCTACTCAGTGGGACCACAGTGACAGATTCTGTTCTCCCAAGAGTATAAATTGACTTGCAGAGGTGTGGTCTTGCTTGCAGGTTGGGAGCTGGGGGAAGGGTGAATGGAGTTTGGCTCTTTCTTCCACCTGTCACTCTTGACTACTTTTAAGTATTTGCACAAACTTGAGGGGTCAGCAGCAGGTCCTAGGATTTAACCAGCTGGATTTAAACAGAACAAAGAACCAGAAATTAGTTATCATTTGCTTTGTGTTCTATATTGTTATGGGGTCATAGTGAGGAAAGCAATGGATTTGATTTCCTAGGTTTGTGCTTCTTACAGGGATATTAAAAACAGTAAAAGCTGAGCAACACCGGCCAGCAGTAGAGAGAAAGAACTCATGATGAGTGGCTTCAGGGAGAGGAAACAGGAGTCCAATTGTTGCTGCTAGCTTCACTCAAGGTATAGTTCAAATTATTACCTGCTGTCTGAATTAGGCAAATGACACTTCAGAGAAATCAGGCAGATTCTATATTTGAGAAATCTTATTGTGATTGCTTGTAAAGGGAATCATTGCCACCAGAATTCTGGATTTAATTGATCTCATCTGCTTAAAGTATGACACAGCTGTATACATGACAACTCACAATTTGAGAGTAGAGCTCTGGATATGGCAGGGGATTTAGTTCTTAGAGTGTAGAGCTTAGAATTTTAGAAAGAGGAGAGCTTCTCTTAGGCCAGGTAGTGTCATGATTAATGTCTTTGCTGTTTATCCAGAACGTTTGCCCTCTCCCTCCCTCCCCCTTTCCTTCGGAGCACTTATTGTGCTCCATCTGTGTGCCTGGGATGACAACAGATGCTGAGGTGAGAAGGGTGACCAGTGAGATGAGATTTCTGCCTTCCTGGAGCTTACAGTCTGCTGGAAGGGACAGACAAAGGTCACATGCATCTTCTCCCTTGATATCCAAACAGTCAGAAGACCCTGAAAATAATTCCATGGCAGGTCTCCCAGGAGATATGTACTATTGCTCAGTGTCTTTCATCATTAATATAGCCTATCTTTTGGAATCATTACCGCAATGGCTTCTGGTTGGTATCATAGCTATGAAAGAAACCCTGAGATGCTGTGTTACCTGATGTTAGCTGATGCTGTGTTACCTGATGTTACCTGATGTTACCCTGTGTTAGCTGATGTAGGCTGACTTGTAATTCCCACTGTTGCCTTGGGGCTTGGAACTGGCTAAGCATTCTCTAAGAGAAAAGGGGTCAGTCAGGGAGAGCACCTGCCATTTTCCATCGCCAAGCCAAGGAATTGGGTGACAGCCTGGAGCAGCCCTTGCTTCAGTCTGGAGTTGAGGTTAAGGTCAGCAAGTTCCTAAGGGAAGGAACATCCCTCCTGGGTTCTGTTCTGAGTTTTTTTTTTTTTTTTTGGTTATGTGGCCTTCACATTTGAACCATCACCTCTTGTTGGGTGCCCGCTTCCATCAGTGAGGTCCGTGCTGGGTGCCCTCTGTCTTGTGGGTTTCCAGGGTCTGGGGCCACAGTGAGGGCTGGCTGGGGAGAAGGCTGGGGTGAGGAGGAGGATGTGAGCTTACTGCCTGTTACACATGGACATCTAGATGGGGGAAGAAACATAACAGCTTTATTTTTAGGCTTTGCTAATTCTCACTCTTCTCCTAGTTCGCTGCTACCTGGCAACAGCTTATTGTCATGGCAACACCAATGTTAATGAGTGAAGCTCTACCCGGTGCTCTGTGACAGACACTCAGTACCGAGCTATCTTTCTGGCCATCTGAGGCTTAATGCTAGACTCCCTTCCCTTCCAGGTCTCCCAGGCCCTGTCTGCAAAGGAAAGGAATCCAGTCAGTGTTGACAAGGGATCTATGGTTCGAATCCTCTGTTTCCAGCTTATTCTCATTTTCAGGTGGGCAGTCAGCTTCTTATGCCCCTCTTCCCAGTGGCAGTCATAGGCCATTAAACAAGAACTGCTTTTCTCATGCTTGGGGGACCTGGGGATTTGAGCTGATTTTCATAGTACCATTTCTGCAGTTAATCAACAAGCCTCTGAGTCCAGAGTTTGGTGCTGGTCTTGGACAGAAGCTGTGACCTGTCCGCCTGACCCCCAGGCTGAGAACCTAGGACCTTGCCATCCCTTCCTGCCTTGCTTCCCTGACATCTGTTGCTGCTTGTGGCTTGGCAGTACCATCTGAGGAGCAGTCTGCTCCAGTTTCGCATTTGAAGTGGCACTAATCTGAACTTTTGGCGGCCCTTACTATCAGTGCTGCTGAGCAGGGAATTGTGTGAGGTACTCTGACTTTCTGGACCTGTCTGTGACTCTTGTTTCCTCACTAATAAATTAAGGATAACAACAGCACCCACTTATGAGCCTCTGCACATCTTGTGTGTCCAGTGCTTAACACGGCATCTAACATCAGATCGTAGTTCTTACCACTTAGTCTTTAATCTTGAACTAAGGACTATTATTATTCTGAGTTACAAAGATGGAAACTTCCCAAGGTCACTGGACTGATGGACTGGACGTGAAGTGGAACCTGATGTGCCCTAACCCACCACATTTGACAAAGAGCCAAGGAGCTTGTCCTCCACACCCCCTAGAGCTGTCCCCTTCTCTGGGGGTAGCCTTGGGGCCTCAGGCGTGTGCCTAATCCCCTTGCCTTCCTTGCTTAAAAGGTGCTATATGAACATGAAGTGTTTCTATCATTATTAAGTGTTGCCTCCAGGGAAGAGGCTTATAGCTCTCATGGGCCATCTTGAAGGTGACACTGTGAGGTTCTGTAATGAACACTGGCCAGAACTCCATGTAGCCACCTCTCCGTGGCCCTAGACTGTGTCTCAGGACATGGGGTCCTTGGTACCACCACTCAGTTGGACTAGGAGTGACACTGCTGCTTGGGAACTCCTGCAAGGGCACCCAAAGTTTTCAACAGTGTGTCACAGCTTTACCTTTTTCTTTTTTTCAGAGTAATAGTTCTTTTAAATTTTCTGTGCAGTTTTTTTTTAAGGTAGCACATTCAGGTGGTCCAAAATCAAAGATACACAAAAGGATATGTTTTTTTTTTTCTTTTCTTTTTACAGGCTTGGTTCATTTCTCCCCCCTGCCCCCACCCCCTCCCTTACCACCCACTCCGCCCACTCCCTCTCCCCCCCTCAATATCCAGCAGAAACTATTTTGCCCTTATTTCTAATTTTGTTGTAGAGAGAGTATAAGCCATAATAGGAAGGAACAAGGGTTTCTGCTGGTTGAGATAAGGATAGCTATACAGGGCATTGACTCACATTGATTTCCTGTGCGTGGGTGTTACCTTCTAGGTTAATTCTTTTTGATCTCACCTTTTCTCTAGTACCTGGTCCCCTTTTCCTATTGGCCGCAGTTGCTTTTAAGGTATCTGCTTTAGTTTCTCTGCGTTGAGGGCAACAAATGCTAGCTAATTTTTTAGGTGTCTTACCTATCCTCACCCCTCCCTTGTGTGCTCTCGCTTTTATCATGTGCTCATAGTCCAATCCCTGCAAAAGGATATGTGATGAAAAGTTTCCCTTATCCCCTTTCCCCAGCTGCCTCCAGAGACAGGAACCCATCCATCAGGGAGCATAACTCTAAAGCCTGAAGGAATATTTGAATATTCTGTCTTGTGTTCTGGTTTATTTTTTCATTTATTTATGTATCTGGGAAACTGCTCCAAGTCAATACACAATCAATGATTCATTCATTTTTAGCAGATAACTCAAAAATTTATTGTTATTCCCAATAAATGAGGTTAAGTATATGAGCCATTGTGAAATAAGCTTAAGAAAGTCTAATGCCCGGTAATAGGTTAATAATAATGATTATTACTGAGCATCACATAGCTCTGTGCTAGGACAGGTCATAGCTTCTGCCCAAGACCAGCACCAAACTCCTCTCTTGGACTCGACTCAATTACTGAGCATCACCATGATGATAATATCTGGATTCTTTCTCATCCCTGAAACGGTTTTTTATTCCTGAAATCCTAAGTCACAGCTCAAAATGTCCCTGAGCTGCTGTTTGATCCTCAGTCACTTGAATTCACATCTCGATGTCCTTCCATCACATCACGCTTGTTCTCATGTATAAATATGGCAGGGAACTGGAGGGCAAGCAGAGGCATGGGCTGTGGGACCCTCCTGAGGAGGCACCATGATATTTTAACTTGGATATGACATCACTAAATAGTCCCCTGTCACCCCAAGCCCTCTGCTGTCTTCTCTGCAGGCCTGGTGTTGATCCATAGTACACACTCTGCTTAGCAACACGGTCTATTGACGCATGAGGTTCATCTGAACTCCAACCTTCTGTCCTATGCTTCTGTTCCTTTACCTATGAAACGTGCAGGAACATCTTGCTGCCACCCAAAAGTACTGAAGAAGAGAAAAATAGCACCCAGTGCCCCATCCCCACATTTCCCTTTCTCTCTTTGATGTGGCAGAGGAGCTCTGCTTGGATTTGAACTTGGTGTTCAAATTCTGGATGGGAAGTCAGGTAAAAGGTGACATAAAAAAGGAGAGGCAGGGCTGGGGGTATAACTCAGTGGTAAAGAACTTGCCTAGCATGTGGGAGGCCCTGGGTTCCATCCCCAACACCACAAAAAGAAAAACAAAACAGAAGAAAAACCTGGGAGGCAGTTTAGACCTGCATAAGTGCTGGTGGGTGGTGGGTGCTTAGCAAGTGCTGGCTGCACAGGCTGGAGAAACGAATCCACGGAGGGCTGAATATTTTGGGTTTGCAGTTCAGAGCCCATCCACTTGAGCTTCTTTGGACCAGTCAAGGCTTTGGTCTTCATTTCCTTATCCTTCCCACACTCCCTCTCCCTTGCCTTGCCGTGAGCTTGCCCACTTACAAGGGTAGATGCCGGTGAGTTACCCTGATAGCTTTCCAGCTTTGCAGGCTGAACATGCAGGATAGGGCAGAAACCCAGCAGCCTTCAGGCAGGTCCAGCCCCATTAGAGTGTGCTCTCTTCCTCTTAGACTTGGCTCCATCACCTTCATCCACCTCTCCTTCCATGGGGCACCCGATGCTTTGCCTCTCCACAGGCCACCTGTTTCCTGTAGGCCACCGTGGTCCCTGTCCCTAACATAGCTGGATGCTATATTACATTAGCACTGACATGGACACACAGGGGCACTAGAGCCTGTTCCCTGGGAGCAAGACTATTCCCTATGGAGAACCCTGGAATGTCCTGTTCCAGGACAGGCCTGGCAGAAGCAAGGACTGTATTCTCCGGTTTCAAATGAGCCAATCCTTGGGACCATGGAGCTAGGGCTTCTGGTACCTTGTTTGGCAGACTCTTCCCAAAGAGAGAGTGAAGCCCAGAGATGAGTAAACAGGCCCTGGAGCCCCAGGCCTGCTCTGTTAGGGGCGGGGGTGTGGGGTGGGGGGTTGGGAGTGCTGATAGTGAGTCTCTGTCCTGGAACATGCCCAGCAGTGGCCAGTGTCACATCCATCTGTGGCTGTTGAGGCTTCTGACAAAGATATTCAGAATGCACTGTGTTTCTAGTACCCTGCTTTTGTTGGCACTTCTTCTTTCTAGAACTCAATTACTAGGAGCATGTGTAGCACAGGGATGTGTTCTAGGGAGTCAGATAGAAGAGCTAGTTCCAGAAGAAAAATGAGCAAATAGAACCGGACCCCACCTCCACCCCAGTGTCCCCAGAAACTCCCAATTAAGAGGTGGGAGTTCCAGGTGAGAGCAAAGGGAGGCCAGGCTGGGGAGCTGTGGGTAGTACAGGAAAATTGTGGCTGCAGCCCCTGCACCTTGCGCAGGCTGAGGACTTGACGTTTTCAGTCACCTTAGTGCCTCAGCCCAGCCCTGGGATGGACAGGCCACATCTTTTGGTCCTTCTCGCTGTCCCTACTGCTTTCAAAGGAGCAATTACAATTACCTTGAGGACTGCGTAGGCCTAGAAATCCTTCCCCACCTGCTTACTCATAGCCACATTCCTTCTAAGAAAGAGGCGGGCTCTCATTGCACAATTAGCGATAAAAGGCTTAAGCTAGAGGAGGTAATGCGGGAGTGCTCAGTTGAAATGCAATCAGTCAAACAACTAGGGTAATTGACTGGTTATCAAACCCTTCAGGGTTTTGACAGGGAAAGGGGAGAAGTTATTCACGGGCCAGAGATTTCTTAAATCAAGAGAAGAGCCGCCAGAAGAAGGTTTAGAATAGTAACCGTCACTCCTGCCTCTTCATTACAGTAAGCTGGGCAACGTTTTAAAAATACCCAGTTCCTCTGCCTGTACCCAGAGAACCTGGTTCAGAGTTCACTGTGGAACTGGGCACACTGGCATTGTTTAGAAGCACCCTGAGGTGATTCTAACTTGCAATGGCTGAGAGCCATTGGTTTAGAGGCCTTGAGAGACAGAGGTAAAAGATACAGACTTCAGCAGAAGTCTGCTGTTTACTAGACTGGGACCAATAAAAGACACATCATGATTTTAATCTGCAGTGGCACATTCTGGAAATACACTTCAGGATTTAAAATGTTTTGCTGCTTTAAAAATATTTGGTTGCCGCTGGGGGCCAGTGGCTCACACCTGTAATCCTAGCTACTCAGGAGGCAGAGATTAAGAGGATCGCGGTTTGAAGCCAGCCCAGGCAAATAGTTCGAGAGACCCTACCTCAAAAAAAAAATTTTTTTTAAAGAGAAGGACTGGTGGAGTAGCTCAAGGTGTAGGCCCTGAGTTCAATTCCCAGTACTGCAAAAAAAAAAAAAAAAGTTTTCCTATGTCAATATTAACATTATTTAAAATAGCCAAAAAGTAGATGTAACTCAAGTTCCCATCAGTGGATATATGGATGAACAAAATATATTATATACACACAATGGAATATTATTCAGCTTTTAAAAGTAATGAGATTTTGGTGTATCTATAATAGGGGTGAGCCTTGAGAATATGATACTGAGTGATAGCAACCAGTCAGGAAAGGAGAAATGATTTTGCCTACATGAAGTCCTGAAAGAGGCAAATTTATGGTGGTAGAAAGTAGAATGGTGGCTTCTAGGGTCTGAGAAAAGGGAGAAAGGGGGGGGTTACCATTTTCTAGGTACAGAATTTCTGTTTCTCACAGTGGAAAGTGTTCTGGCAATGGATGGTGGTAAGGCTTACTTTAATATTTTGAGAAAACAGACGTTTATAAATGAGAAAATTAAAAAGTCACATCTTCGTGTTTAGACATGTTCTTTCTTCTGTGTTTAAAAACACAAATACACACACGCTTTGGATCTTACTTCATACGATGCTTTGCAACCTGGACTTTCCATTGGCCTTGCTGTGGTTGAACACGTGTGTGTCTCTGACATGGCTGTTTCAGTGGAGGGGTGAGTAAGGCGATGTTAGCAAGGCAGTGTGGTGCAGTCAGGTTTGTAGCCTGAGAAAGCTGGGTTCCAGTTTCAGCTGTGATGTTCTTGATCTGTGTGACCTCGAGCCTGGTTTGAGTTTCCTCATTTTAGGGTTGCTTTGGAAACTGCAGGTAACTCAGTTTCCAAGTACCTACTCAGACCCTCAGGACGAGGTAGGCCTGATTGAGGAATCATCAGAGACTTCCACTGATACCTTAGGGACCTGTTACAGGTATTTGTTCTGTATTTTTTACTTGCCTCCTTTGCTTAAATCCTCCTGATCTCTGCCTCCCACGTAGCTGGGATTACAGGTGTGAGCCATCATGCCTGGCCTTTATATAAACTTTTAAGAGTGGCTTGCAGAAAAACCCTGATCTGGGGTTGAGAAAGTTGTCTTGGTTGCTGCCTATAACCTTGGAAACACCATTGTTCTTTTTGGGTCTCAGTGTTTACATACATAAAATGAGCACGTTGGATGTTAGGGCCTGTCCTAACAGCTTTACTTCTTCATCACCTTCTGCTCTGAGATGATGCAGCCCCTCCGCGGGTGTCCAGAAAACACTTGCTGACTGCCAGATCTTCTCAGGCTGGCTGGCAGTGCCTGGCTGTGTTAGGTGGATCATTGATGACATCCAGCAATGTACTGCCACATCCTAGCTATGGGCCACCACCCATGGAGAGAAAACAGCTTCAGAGCCAAGCCATTGTCCTTTTTTGTTTTGTGATGGTGTGGACCTGAGTTAGGCAGGAGTTTGGAGAAGCTGTGCTGGGAGGGGTGGGGGTCTTGCCCTGAAGACTGCACAGGGCAACAAGTGGACTTCCCTGCATGGCTGCTACAGCCCTACAGACAGTGGACTGACAGTCAGGAGTGAGGAAGGAAGTTCTAAGTCCAGCCCAGAGCTGAGCACATCTTTCAGCTGCCACATGGAAGGTCTCTGTGTGGCAATGCTGGGAAGGAAAATTGAGTTAGGCTGGCTTGTTCCAAATAAAATGCTATATTTAATTTCACTCTGGGAAATATTTGATGTCTGGGCTACTGCAATACGTGACATATATTTAAAAAGGTATGTTTTGTTAGAACAAAAGAGTAAAGAAGGGAGTGGGGTCTTTCTGGCCACTGTCACTGTGCATTGGAGTGGGACCATTTCGGGTTTGTTTTTTCATCATCTGGCAGCTGCTGACCTGGGGCTGATGGGTCAGTGTCCAGCAGCGTGGACGTCCTGTATGCTCTGTGTATGTATCCATGGTCTAGCCTGTGAAATGCCTTTTGGGTAAAATAAGATGCTTGGTGGCCAGGGGAAGCTATCAGCTTTAACTTTTGTGACAGGCATGTGGGAGGGAGGGTTGGGTGTCACCTGGCTCCCAGGTACCTTCAGCAGAGCTGGGCAGGTCAGCCCTCTTGATCATCACCAGTATTGGCCCTGCCATGTGGCTTCTGTCACTTACTGGCCATCAGGGATCTGGGTAAGAGCCTGATACTCTGCATTATGTCCACATTGCTCTCCTCCCTTCTGATTCCTGTGTCTCCTTCCTGGCTTTAAATTTCGGGGTACAATTTCAGCAAAAGCTCTTCTTCCTCTTCTGCCTCCATTTCACTTATCACTCGGGCCTTGCTGCAGCTGACTGACCTACAAGCAGGGCTCCAATTCCACCTTATTTTACCTTCCTAACTAGAAACCAGGTGGGCTTTGTTTTCATTGTGTCCGTTAAAAACACAACAAGAAAACCAGGGATTCAAGTATTGTTGAGTGTGCCTCTCTCGGGCTAACTAAAAATGATCTAGTTTATGCATCCTGTATCCAGTTTTCTTGTCCGAAGGAGAGCTGCAGTCAGTGGCCCCACCTGAGTGGCTCTTTTTCTGGACAGTGATGCAGATCAGAGAGACAGACCAAGCTTTATTTATTTTTAGTTTTACTTTTGGGGTTTTTGAGAAAGGTCTATCTGGGTATCCCAGGCTGAACCTGATCTTGAGATCTTCCTATATCTGCCTCTTCAGCATTTGGATTAAAGGTATGCACCATGATGCCCACCAGACTAATCTTTTAAAATGCCTATGAGGGCCTCTCTCTGCAGTACCTGAAACCCTGGAAACTTTTTCTTTCACACACCCCATGGGATTTGTTATGTGTGAAAAGGATTTTCAGACGCTGGGTCTCAGGAGAGGCCCCGGGAGAGGGAGAACATACAAGAAGCTCTGTGGCCTGTTGACTGGGCCAATGACAGCCGAGGAGGAGTGTCCTGGAAGAGCATTTTCTGACCTTGATGAGTTCTCGGGCATTGTGTCTGAGAATGCACATGAACAAAGCTGTTCTCTGCAACTGAAAAGATTCCCTGCTCCTCCGAGGTCCATGACAGTGTGCTGTATTATCCCTCGAATCCAAAACAAGCTCCAGCTGGTGGAAGAACTCAGGGACTCCATGGGGTCTGATCACTCTGTTCTCAAACTGGCGGTGCCATGGGTTTGCTAGGCCATCGAGCAAAAGGCACATATTTGCAGTCAGATAGATATGTATTGCAATCCTGACTGTGACCCTCGGTTTCCTTCCCTGTACCAGTGGGGACAAGGATCCTGCAGAGAGTGGTGGGGGCTCTGTGGTGATGCTAGCTTCCTTGGAAGGGCTCAGCATAGGCAAGAGGTACAGAACTTGCTTCCGCGTACAGGGGGCAGCAAGGTGTGAAGGGGGCTGCCAGGGCCGAAAGTATCACTATGCTTATTTGCAAGCTAGAGATGTGACACACGGTTTTGACATGTTGGTCTTTATTAACGTATTGGTGTGTGATGCCCTAATCATAGCTCATCGAACCAGACAGTTAAAACTCCTGCAACAGGAAAACAACTGAGAAGATACTCAGTTGTTCCCAGATACCTTGTAATTTCTTATAGTAAAATGGTCTTGTCTTCTTGAGGTGGCTTTCTAAAAGACACAGCTTAGGGAGTCTGCTAAAAGATTTTGTTTTCTAGGGCAGAAGGATTGCAGGTTGATGGTTGGTTGGATTCTGCGAGATCAGCCTGGTGTTGGAGAGGCTGCCATGCCTGACCTTGGAGGTCTGCGGGGACCTGGTTGCTCACCATTGTCTTCTGTGTCTCTTGTCTTTCTCACTTGTTTCTGAAAGGCAGCACTAATGTGTTTTCCATTAGATTTAGCTGTAATTTTATGCTCAGTTAGGGCAACACTGACATTAGTTCCTCATTCCTGTACATTCATCTATTCAACAAGTATTTATTGAGAACATTCTGTGTGCCAGGCTCTGGGACAGGCAGTGATGTAGCAGCAAGCAGGTGTTCACATGCCCAGTGCATCTGGTGGGGAGGGGGAGACAGAAATGTAGATGTAGGAAGTAAGTACAGATCACCATGCTCTGGTTAGTGCTATGAAAAAGAATCAAAGAGGAACAGACAGAGTGATGGGTAGAACAGCATTACTATAGGGAGGGCTTACTTTAATTTGCTGGTCAGGAAAAGTCCCTCTGGGATCTAGAATACAAGAAGGAGCTAGGCTTGCAGAGAGAGAGAGAGAGAGAGAAAGAGAGGGAGAGAAAAAGAGCAAGAGCCAGTCAGCCTTTTGAGTGAGGGAACAGCAAGTACAAAAGACCTGAGGCAGGGGATCTAAGAATGTGTCTGAAACAGAAAAGCAAGACCCAGGGTTGCAATTGGATGATGTTCTATAGTTAAGTAAAATAACCATGATTGTTCACAATTAATCGAATATTTCAAAATAGCCAGTAGAAAAGGTTTTGAATGTTCCTAACATGAAGAACATTCATGAATTGTCTATCAATTCATGTCTGAGTTGATAGACATGCCAGTTTCCCTGATTTGATCATTACACATTCTATGCATGTTTTGAATTATCACACTTACCCCATAAGGATGTACTATTTCTATGTGTCCAGTAAAAATAGTGTAGAGTCTGGCACAGTGGCTCACTCCTGTAATCCCAGCTACTTGGGAGGTGGAGATAGGGAAGATCTTGGTGGTTGGAGGCCAGCCCAGACAGAAAGTTACAGAGACCCCCATCTCAACAAACAAGCTGGGAATGGTGGTGTGCACCTGTCATTCCAGCAACATGGGACGCATATAAGAGGATCTTGGTCTAGACCTCCCTGGGCAAAAACATGAGACCCTATCTGAAAAATTAATAAAGTGAAAAGGACTGTGACTATGCCTAGCTCCTGCCTAGCAAGTGTGAGGCCCTAAGTTCAAGCCTAGTACTTTCCCCTCCCCACAAAAAAGTATAGAAAGGAAAAGCAAGACTGGCATACAGTGATCTACTTGGAGGGTGGCAGAGGGGTCAGCAGGGAATCATGACAGGTAGGCAGGGTGGTGTTTTTTTTTTCTTTTTAAAAAATCACCTTATGGATTAGAAGTTGTGCTTGATGGGGTGAGAACCAGCTGGGGGGCCAGTCGGATAGGAGGGGCAGAGGCTGGAACCAGGTACCAGCAGTGGGTTGCAGTGAGTGGATGCAACTTGTCCACTAGATGAGTAGCATGTGCTCTGGAGGGGAGCTGCCAGGGCTGCTAGGCAAAGAGGCCCACCAGGAAGTTGTATTCAAGATAAATGTCATGCTGGGTGTTGGCAAAGGCACTGGAACATTGGACATTCCCAGACACAGTTGAGGCAGTGTAAACAGTCACACTTTGGAGGGGAGTGTCGCAAAACGCACAACAGCCTTAAAAGTGTCTGTTCCTTTTGGTTCAGCGATTCCTTAGGATTTTACTCTATGATAGTAATCAGAGATGCATAGAAAGACTACTTACTAGTATACTTCCTGCAGTCTTATTCAGAATGGAACCAAAGTTGGAATAATTTAATTTCTCCCCTCTGTTCTTTAATCATCAAGGAATTGGCTGAGTGAGTCAGGTACATCTGTAGGAAGATTGTGTGTAGCCTTCAGACGGCAATGTGAGCAGAAGTTTCATAGCATTGGAAGATGTTAACTGGATTGACAAATGAAAAAGTGTATTACAGAATGCAGAATAATGTGATCCCAATTTTATAAAACCCACAAACACTACTCACATCTTATATAGATATAGGCAAGATATACATGGAGTGTTCTTGATAAGGAAACAAAGGACAGATTATTTTATTTCATTCTCTGGCTATTTCTGATTCTCCCAAATTTCTACAATAAACAGCTGAAACAAAAAGTAAAACCAGTGGCATTTTAAAGATGGGTGCCCTTGCTATGCGTGAGGAAAGATCTGAATGTGACTGGCTCAGTGAGTTCTGTGATTCTTCACGCACTGCCTTCCATAGTGTGCTGCTGGTTCTCAGAACGTTTGTGCTGAGGAGAGGGTTGGATTGGAGTCAGAGAAGTTGGAGTCAAAGGCCCATCTTTGCCATTTACCAGTCTTGTGATCTTGGATACTATGCTTAATGTCTGTGGCACACACAGACACTTGGTCTCTTCAGTTTGAATGGGCAAGAAGGATGTAATCACAAAACAGCAGTCATGTTTTCATGACCTTGTTTTGAGGATTAAATGAGGAAATGAGAAAATAGCTTGTGGGAGGAGAAGCACGACGTAAATGCTAATATTCCAATTGTCCACACATGGACTTGACTGTAGGCACAGATACAGTTTTAGGTGCTCGCTCGTGGTGTTGCAGAAGTGTTCGGCCAGCTCACTGATCACATGCCCTGGGTTAAGAGAACAATCTGAACTTGAGGTACAGTCAGCTCGTCCTGAGTGGAAAGCAGCTCTCACATAAGGAGCACTTTCTCATTCACTGAAAAGCTGTACACAAAATGCCATCTGAGCAGCAGCCACCCATGGAGCCCCTTGGGGTCATCCCTCAGCTGTTGCGTTTGCAGAAACTGGTTGGAAATGAACCTGTGAAGAGGTCAGGCAGAGGGGGGTGCCAGTCCTGAGAATGAAGGAGCAGTGTGCTACCTCTCTTGTTTAAAGGACACATTTACTTTTTCATGGACACTGGTGGCTTACATGTTTGGATGGACATGCATAGATATGCTGAAAAATAGCTCAGCAAGCTCTTCCTGTTCACAGCCTTGAATTGTGCAGACCAGAGATGTCAGATCTGCAAGGCTCAGAGCACACTGGACAGTGGGCCCACCAGGGGAGGTCTAGGGGCCCGAACTGCCATTAGGATACTATAGAGAATGAGTCCAGGGCTACAGCATAAGGGCTTGGGATCCTGCTATAGTTGGAGAGTCTTGGGTAAAGGAAGATGAAATGGCCCAGCCTGGCTGACCTCAAGAGGTTTATTTCTCTAGGAACTCACAGCTCCAATGAGGTATAGAAAATGCATCACACACCACTTACAGGCAAGAATGACTGCTAGTGGACTGTACTGCCTCATTGAAAAGAATGCTAGTGGTTATGGGTGTCCTCTGACGCTAAGATGAGAAAGTGGCCTTGCCCTGTTGACCAAGTGGCCCAGTAGTTTTGGCATAAAATTCAGTCATGGGATAAATTCGTCATCCTTCCGTACCCACTTGTGGATAAGATAACCAAGAAGGAGAATGACAATAACTACAGTTAATGAGCGTTCACTGTGCGATAAGCACAGGGCCAAGTGTGTGACATACACCATTTCTTTAATAACTAAATGGGAGGTAAGTGCTGCTGGAAACTGCGAATTTTCCACTTCACAGATTAGGAAACTGAGGTTAAGTAATTTGCCCAAGGCCACAAAGCTAAGAAGTTCCTAATCTGGGGTTTGAACCTCCAACTCTTGATTTAAGGTTTATGCTCTGAACTCCTCTGTTACCCTGCCTCTTACTAAATTATTACTATTATTATTTTTATGTTTTATTACAGGGGAAGGATACACATTTAAATCAGACAGGGAAAGAGACAGAGGGCGGAGACTGGGAAAATTCCAGGCTCAAAGTTTACATTGTTCTCTAGATCGTTACACTGTCAGATTGTTTAACAACATTCAGAGTATTGACTGTCCAGGAGTTTGACCTGCACTTTGGTGTCCAAAGGGTTTTTGTGTTGTTCAGTACTGGAGTTTGAACTTAGGGCTTTGTGCTTGTGAGGCAGATACTCTACCTGCTCAAGCCACACCTCCAGCCCAATGTGCCCAAAGTTTTTATTGAGACTTCATTCCACAGACGTGATTGTCCTTATTTGTCTATCACAATATTAATCAATACCCACGCTGTACCAGGTACTTTGCAGGGCAGAAAATGAGTAAATCATGGTTCCGTCCCTCAGGAAACCTATATACATTGTTATTTTTTAAGAGTTGAAAGTCTACTACAAGAGCTCAATAAATATTTTTTGAGTAAACAAATTTGGAGTAAGATATCAATGCATTCTATCTTAGCTTAGAGATATCTCTAACCCTAAATTATGATGCATCTCATAAAAGATGCACACATAAAATCATTTGGGGTTTAAAGAAAGGAAAGAATACCTCTGTTTGGAGAAATCAGAAAAAATTAAATTGGATGTACCATTTGAGACAGGAATTGGCTTTGGAATTATAAACTGAACCTTCTGCCTGCTGACTGACTTTTGGCAAGTGACCCTATGTACCCATGGTTTGTTTCTTCTGTGTAATTCTGCTTCTCAGTGTTCACAAGTAAGAGCTCAGAAAAGGAATTTTTTTATTATAATAAATATGGTGGTCACAAGAGACCTCTATGAGCAAGTGGGATTTCCAGTCTCCACTCGTGTGTGGACAAGGCAAGCATCTTTGTTACTGTTCTAGAACTCTCTCTCAAACTTCTCCTCTACCTGGCAGAGCATCTAAACATAAATCCTGCATTCTTTGAGACTTAAGTCTACCACAGAACATATGACCTTCCTTCCTACCCTCCCTTTTACACGAACCTCCGACTTCCCAACCTCCTGTTTTTCTTGTCTTCTCAGGGTGATACAAAAAATTGTTGGTTCCATTGCACTTTAATATAAAGGAGAGGCGTGATTAACCTGGAGTCTTGTGTTAAAAGGTGACTTTAGAGGTCAAGCTTTTCTGTTGGCTCACTTTGGGATCTTGGGCACATGGCATAATTTTCTGTCAATTTCCTGATGAAGAAAACACAACTTGGCTTCTTTCCGATAAGCAAGCAGCTCAACGTCGGAGATAATTAAGTTATAAAGCACCTTGGGGTCCAAAAATAGGAGGTCTCATGTAAACACCATGATGCCATTTGCCAGTGTTGTCACATAGGGATGATAATGTAATGTTTGCTTCTTGCAAAGTGGTTTTCTGATGTTTGGTTGAAAGAGATTGCATGCACCTGAGCCAACAGTTGGGGCTGTTTTCCTTCTAGCACAATTTATAAAGTGTTTTTTGTCACACCCAAATTTTGCAGGACTAGAGAGTATGGATGTTTAGGGCTGTGGCTTTTTTGGAAGGATTGAATAAACATTAGCACCACGTGAAGATGGCAAAGACTGTCACGTCTCTGGTGTGCTTTCTGAACTCATGCGAGGCGCTTTACCTCTCTGTTGCTCTGTTTCTCCATCTGCGAGACTTTGCTCATTTTGCCAGGATATCTTCAATGTGAATAAGATAATGTGCCGAGCCCTTTCAGCTGCTGCATCATTAAAAAGCATTTATTCAGCACTCAGGGAGCGTTCCACAAAGAGAATTGGAGAGACTAGATCCCTGCCTTGCCTGCTGGATTTATATTCTAACATCTCCTTAGAAAGGCAGAAGGTAGGCAACTAAGGTGAGCACACATTCAAATGTTGCCTTTTATGTTCTGCAAAACCAGTAGTATATAAATAACATGATACTGAAAGGAATCAGTTATAAACACAGGGCTCACATCAAAAATGCATAGATAGGGCTGGTGGAGTGATTCAAGTGGTAGAGCACCTGCCTAGCAAGAATGAGGCTCTGGGTTCAAGCCCCAGTACTACCAAAACAAAAAATGCATAGATAAAATGGTTAGGAAGGTCACACCTATCTGGAACTAAGTCATCAGGGACCTTATTTTATGTAACACTGCCCCTGAGACCTGAAAAGGGAGACCCCAGTGGTGGAGCAGGCAGAGGGAGAGAGGAGTCCTTTAGAGAGTTTTGCTTGGGATTTTGGCTTCTGTCACAGGCTCTTTCTCCCTCTCAATATAACTAAAACTCAGACAAAAGGCTTAAGACCCTGTAGGAGAGTGCTCTCTGCTTTAGAGAGGCCTACAGGGTAGTAGGCAACCACCATTCATTTTCTGACTATTATGCTTATTGCATTGTGGTCTTTATGGAATTGTGGGACTTTGTGAGGATAAAATTCAAACCAAGCTAGACCCAGATGAGACGCTAGAGAGCAAGGCTGCCATGAATGACTTCCATCAGTTAAACCCTTTGACGTGTGAATCGTAAAGAGAACACCAGTTGTTTCCCCAATGTCAGGAGAAGGAGATGATGGTGCCCAGTTACTTGTTCCCTGATTCTTATTAGAAAAGCTAACCCTCAAGGTGTGCTGATATCTCTGTCTGTCTCTCTGTCTCACATACACACACACACACACACACACACACACACACACACACACACACTCTCTCTTCACAAAGCTTCAGGGAATTAAGTAAATAAGCTGTGGTTTACATTTCTCTTATGGTTTATCCTTTCAGTAATTTGATTCATTTATTAATAAAACCCCTAGCTTTCAAGATAGGTAAGTGTGTTAGTCAGTTTTCCATCACCGTAACAAAATACGTGAGCAAATCAAAAAGAGGAAAGAAGTTTTGGAAGTTGATGGTTGGTTGACCATCACTTTTGGAGTGGCAGGGCACATTGTGCAGGAGGATGTGGGTAGAGGAAACTGCTCACATCATGGCTTGGAGCCAAAGGGAGGGAGAGGCCAGCATCCCACAATCCCCTTCAAGGGTGTGCCCTCAATGACCGCTCACAAGACCCCACCTCTTAAAGGTTGCACCACCTCCCAATAGTGCTAAGCTGAGGACCATGCCTTCAACACATAGGCCTTTCGAGGATTATCCAGGGTCAAACTGTAGCCCCGACATGAATTTAATTATCCCCATTGCACATGCAAGGAGATAAAGACCAAGATCAAACGACTTGGCCAGAGCCATATGACCAGTGTAAATCTAAGAGACCAGGTCTTTGAACTCTAATACCTGGCTTTTCTCTCTGAAAGAGCATTTGTACTCTAAAACCACCTGTATTTAAAGATCACCAATCAGAGATAAATACACATGTATCTTTGGGGTTTGAACTCAGGGCTTCAAGCTTGCTGGGCAGGTGCTCTCCTGCTTGAGCCCTGCCCCCAGCCATGCACACAAAGATTTCCTCTCACTATCTCTTGCTTTCAAATGATTGCTTGCTGTCTCCTTAGCATACGGTGTGGTTAAACCAGTCGTGGTGCTGTTAATAATTACACAGTGTCACTGTTTCCTCCAAGGAGACTCAAAGTAGAAGCTGGCAGGCCATGAGCGTGCCCTTCACTGTACTTGGGTCTTAGGCGGCTGTTACACACACAGAGGTGGATGCCCATCTTCTCTCGGTCTCCAGCAATCTTCCTGTTGGATTTAAGCAAGAGTTTCCACCATCCCGTGGGCATGAGGAGGGCTCTTGAATAACAGCTCATTGGGTTCCAGATTCTTTTCTAATTCATGCACTGTGAGGCAGCCAAGCTGAAGGACCTGCATCTGGATCCCTGTCCAGGTGCTCAACTGGCCTGAGCTTAGATTAGACCTGTCCTGGCCCAATTTCAGCTATTACTGCTGTTGCTGCTGACTCTGTAGACTAGGTTAGAGTTCATCCCCAAACTGCTGGGGCCACCATATTTCTGTTCCAGGGCCTCCTCCTTGTAGAGTGTCACCTTCCTCCCTGAAATCTGCTCTTCCTGACTTTAGCTCAGGTCCTCCTTCCAGCTCCCCTCCTTCCTCTCAGCAAGACCAGCTTTGGTCTTGTTGTCAAGTTTTCCCAAGAACATTAGCACTTCAAGCTTTTAGCACTAATTGGAGAATTGACCCAGCTACAAGGATTTCTCAGATAGGTGGTGGAGTCTGAAGATAGACTCTATGATCAGAGAGACCTGAACTTAATCCCAGCTCAACTTTTCTGACTTTTGGCAAGTTACCTAACCTTTCTGAGTGTGTGAGATGAAGGTAATGACTTGTCTTGTTGTAAGGATTGAATAAAATTGTGAGAAGTACCTGAATATGTAAGCTTATGGGGAGCACTAGAATTCAGCTCCATTTTTCTCCTTCCCTCAGGAACTCACAAGGCCTCTTCATACAGCTTCCATTGGAGGTCGGTGGACCATGTGCTCACCAGGCAGGAGAAGCCAAAGTTGTCTCTATAGTTATCACTCCTACTGATGCACCACATCAGGTGTCAATTTGGTTTTGGTGATGTACAGGTTGAGTGTCCCTAATCTCCAAATCTGAAACCTGGATGTTTCTGAGTGCTGACCTAATGCCACAAGTGGAAAATTCTACACCTGACGTTATGTGACAGCTTGCAATCAAAACACAGATGCACAAAAGACACTGTATAAAATGACCTTTAGGCTGTGTGCATAAAGTGTGTAAGAAACACAAATGAACTTTGTGTTTAGATTTGAAATCCATCTTCAAGATATCTTACTATATATGTACAAATACTTGAAAATCTGAAATCCAAATCATTTCTGGCAACAAGCATTTCAAATAAGGGACACACAACATATACCTGTAATGGTTGTATTAATTCTGTCACTGACTCTGTTTTCATTTCTCTACAATTAAGGTGCATTTTCCAATGGATGGTATGTTGTAGTCTAGTCAGCAGCATTTTTCTTTCTTATGGTACAGAAGATACTAAATATGTGTTATAATCAGTGGACCTGGGTTCTTTGTCATCACCCAGTGTCATGTGGTAGGCTGCCATCTAGATATAGGAGCAGCGGAGAAAGAGTCTGTAGACTTCTGGACTCATTTGAACAGGGGACAAAGGATTGAGTTTGGGGTTAGAGTGCAGGTGGCTTGCAGAACCACTGCCTCCCTGGCCTCAGGAAACCTTTGTAGCTTCACACAGGGAGCTCTGTGTTCGGGTCATGTTCAGGTTGGCTTTCTTGTAAACGTTAATCAAATGCTTTCTCTCAGGTCCTATGCTTAGCACTTGGCATATATAAATTAACACAATAACTCCATAAAGCAGGTACTTCTGTATCTTTATCTTACAGACGATGAAACCGAAGTGTAGGAATTAACCCACTAGCCCAGACCTTGGGTTCAATCTGTTCCACCCCAGTGTCTGTGACCTGAATTGTTCTGCCCTATTGCCTTGCGCCCAGCCTCAGTTGGCAAAATGATCCATACATTCTCTCATTCTGCCTTAGCTAGTGGTGGTGAAAAGATGACATAGAGTTAAATCTGATTTTTTTGTCCACTAAGCCCAACTGACAAGTCATGAGCTGAAGATGTAGACGTAGGTTATGGCTTTTTGGAAGAAGGGGAAAATGGAAAGGTCATGTTTTGAGCCTTTCCAAGTTAGTTTTCACCTTCTCCCTTCCAGCTGTACTTACATCTTTCTACCTCTGGCATGTGTCAGCATGGTCCCTGGGGTGGGGTGGCTATGGCCACCTGATAGGAATAGTGCCCCACTTTTTCCATCTGTGACTTCTTTCCCTTTCTGCCTTGAATCAGGTCTGGCCCAGTTGTCAGGAAAGAGGAGTAAGTGCTTGGTGGTCTGTGGAGGGAAAAGTAACTTTTCCAACAAGGAGGGGAGGGAGACTGATTGTAGGCCAGGAAACACTCTGTGTGTGTATGTTATATATACTATCAGTGACTTCTTTCATTTGATGGAAATACAGTAGTTTTTACAAATAGGACTTTTAAGTTTTCTAAACCATGGTTTTGCTTTCTGTGGTTTCAATAACCTGCAGTTAATCACAGTTTGAAAATAATAAATGGAAAATTCCAGAAATAAATAATTCATAAATTTTAAATTTCATGTCATTCTGAGTAGCATGAAAAAATTTTGTGCTGTCCCTCACCACTCCACTCCCACCTGGGTAATCCAGCGTATCCGCACTGTATATACTACCTGCCCATCAGTTACTCAGTACTCAGTAACTTCAGCAACCTCAGCTATCAGAGCAACTGTCTTGGTATCACAGTTTTTGTGTTCAAGTAACCTTTATTTTACTTGATAGCAGCCCAAAGATTAAGATTAGTGAAAATTTTATTACTATATGTTGCTATGATCATTCTATTTTATTATTAGTTGTTGTTAATCTCTTACTATGCCTTATTTATAAATATTCTCAAAGGCATGCATGTATAGGAAAAAACCATCATACACACACACACACACACACACACACACACACACACACACACACACACATAAATGTCTCCAAGGTTTCAAGTATTCCCTGAGGGTCTTGGAGTGTATCCCCATGGATAAGGAGGGACAACTATGTATATATGTGTACATGATATATCTATAGATCTATATATCGCTGATCCATGGTGTTATCTTCTAGACAAACAGAGATGAGAAACGCTCATCTGGAGTGGCATGGGGTTGGGGGTGCTGTGAGTTGGAAGTGAGGCCAGGTGGAGAGGGCCTGGTGGGACGTGGAGAAGATGCTGGCTTTTACCTGGAATGAAATGGGTGTTGTTGGAAAGTCTGGACTGAGTAGCATGGTCTGCCATGTTAGAAGATGGCAACTGGCTGCTTTGTGGAGAAATCACAGGGGGAGTGGTGGTACTGTGAGTGCACATGAGCGCGCGTATACGTGTGTGCACGCACGCTCCTGTCAGCAGCAGTTTGGAGAACTCTGATGTAAGCTGAGATGTGATCACCTTTGGTTAGATGGCCAAATGCAAATGGACAGCAGTGGAGGAGGAAGAGGCTGGGGAAATATGGTTTGCATTGTGGGTTTGGCCCTTTGTCTTTGTTCTGAGTGGTTTCCCATCTCTGTGGGCTTGGAACGCTGCACAGGAAGTTGAGAGGCTGTTGGCCTGCTCACATCCTGGGTCACACATCCAGGTTGTGGCCAGCTGGGCTTGGAAAGGCACATTGCTTTGTTGTGTATGGCGAACAAGAGCAGAGAGACCATGGGCTGGACCCTAAGGAGACTCTGAGAGCAGGAAAGGGACTTTGTGCCCTGGCTTTACCACAGTGCCATCAAGGAGTGAAGGGATTCTCAGGTGAGGTGGGTGGCACCAGGGCCTGGAAGGTCAGTGGACCATAAGCAAGAAGTTATCAGTGTGTACATGGACCACCCTAACCCTCAGGAAGAGCCTGAGAACCTGACAGCCGAGAGTGTAACCTAAGTGTCCAAAAGGTGAAGAAGGGATCAGGTGGGATATGTGAATGCAGGTACACAGCTCCCCACACCCAGAAGCCTCGGGGGATGCTCACATTTCTGCTGGCTTCTTCTGGCCCCTTCAGTCTTTTGGAGTAAACCTGTGAGTAGGTGGTTTACCACCTCACTTTGCAGAGGAGAAACTGAGGCCAAGAACATTGCTCAAAGCCCAACTGCTTCTACATATGACTACAGAGCCTTATCTCTTTTCTCTTTATCAACTTAATTATTTCTTCTTCACCATGTGGCATCTCGCCGGGAAGCTTTTGGAAGTAACATATAAATATGCACAGAAGAACTGTGTGCTGAGAGCGGGAAAAAGAAACTGGCTTCAGTCCTTTTTCTTCCCCGTATCCATGTGGGACACCTGCCAAGCAGCTGGCAATTTCCACTTTGTGTTTTATGTTGTAATTTAGTGGTGTATATGTCACCTCCTTCCAAAGGCTGGAAGCTCATTTAAGCCAGAGTCCATGTGGATTCAATTTTAATACTCACCACAGCATCTAAGCTAATGCCTTCAACATAGTACATGCTCAGTAAACACAAAATCATTTCTGAGGTTGAATGGGTGCATTTAGTACCCAGGTCTTACCTCAGCCATTCAGTTCTGAAAACAGTGAGTCAGAACATGTAGCTATGGGAACCATGCAGTTACGGTCCACTAGTGCCTCTGTGATTTTCACAACCCTTCCACACAGTTCATCTCGTTTCATCTCCTTGCCCACACTTGTGAGCAAGTGAGTAGGACACACATTATTTCCTTTTCTTTATTATGAGAAAACGGAGGTCAGAGACAACAAGCAAGCTACCCAAGTTCACAAATAGCGTTGTAGTTTTGATTTTGATTATAAAGCCAGAGTGGGCATCAGGACCATTATCTCCTGATTTCCCGGTGTGTAAGTCATGTTGTTGTGCCTGCTTGCTAGGCACCGAGCTTGAACACAGAGCCTGATAACACTCATCCTTTCTTTGTGGTAACTTACAAACAGCACAGTACCTGATACACAGTCCCTTGAGCCGTAGACCGGTTACCGGTTACCAATACTTGGCAAGATCAAGAGCTAATGGTAGGATGTACAATGTTCATAGACACACTGTGTAGTTGGCCTCACTCTTTTTTCCATTTTATTTTGAAATAATTTTAAGTTTACATAAAAGCTGTGGAATAGTGCATAGAATTCCAAAGACCCTTCACCCAGCTTCCTCTAATGTTGACATCTTGCATAACTGTAATAAATGATTAAAACTGAGAAACTCACATGGGTACAAGTCTTTCAAGTAAACTTGTGACTTCACTGTGATTTCACCATTTTTCCACTTCACTGGACTTTTTCTGGTCCATTTAATCATCACATCTCCTTAGTCCTCCTTTGTCTCCTTCCATTAGGGCCACTACTCAGTCTTCCTTTGTTTTTGATGATTTTGACACTTTTACCATTTCTCAGTTGGGGTTGTCTGATCTGGGCTTGTTTCCTCATGATTAGATCGAGGTTGTGAGGCTTTTGTATACTGAGCACATACTTCTGGGTGTCACAGAAGAGATGTGTCCTGTCAATGAGAAAATGATGTTGATGTCTCTTCTCTGGTGCTGTTTACCTTTGTCACTTGGTGATGTTGTATCTGCTGAGTTCCTTCACTGTACAGCAGCTATTTCTCCATTTCCTGATGCATATGTTGGAGAGATAGTTTGAGACTATCCTTTTTCTTGTCCAACTTTTGCCCTTAAATTTAGCAGTCATCAGTGGATTGTGCCTGCAGCAGTTAAGATTGTTCTGGCATTTGCCTAATGATGGAATTTCTGTTGCCCTTTCCCTCTACAATTAAGAGCAGGAATTCTTCTGTTAGGAAGAGCTGTCTCTTCTGCCCTATTTTTTAAATTTAGTTAATTATTAACTTTTTATCAGTATTATGGTTATATATTTTATCCTATATACTACTGTTTTGATTTTCTTGCTCAGTGTTTCTACTTTTGGGCACTGGGAACTCTTTCAGATGCTCTTTGACATACCCACAACCCTTTCTTCCTCTTGGACCACAGATACTCCAGGCTTATCTTATATGTGTCCTGCCCCAGTCCTGGGATCAACCACTTCTCCAGGAAGTCCTGGTTCTTCCAATAGGATAGTGGTATTAAAATCCAGGATCCAGACACTCGTATCTTCATTGTTCTCAACTTCTTGTCTCATGTCAGTCCTTTTTTTGATGAAGGAAGCAATGTATTGACTCACATTTGGGTGCCAGCTTCTTATCTTGTCATGGATCAACAATGACTTGGGCATTATTCTTTTTCCAGTGTGTTACTCAATTCTGTGTAGAGGGTACAGTGTGTGCCAGGGTTATGATGGTGCTGGGTTTGCATTGGTGAGTAAAGTTTTGCCCTTAATGACCTTCTTTGAAATCTGGTAGACATGGCTTCTTCTCTTGGTGACTGTATGCTACAAGAACTCACTTCACATAATTCAGCATTTTCTGACCTTGTAAGTTCATCTGGTTGGGGGTAGTTTGATTTCAGAATCAGTACCTCTTGTTGCTGTTGAAAACCTTTTGCCCATGACTTGATTTCTGACACACAGGTAGTTGATGGTTTTAGGCCTCCTGCAAGGAGGTGAAGGTATATACTTGGACTTGACCCAATCTATGGGGTCTAACTGCTCACTCTGACCAACACATGAAGGAGAGGCTGCTGGCTGGGAGGGAAAGCATGCTGTGAGAACAGGGCTCCCTGGTCAGCACTTTCCTCTCCCACAGGGCTAGGGAATGTTGACAGGGTACTCTTCAGGTCCCTCTCAGACCCCAAATGATCTTTTTAGCAGAATTGTGTTTACAAAGATTCCATTACTTGGAATTTTTAATTCCCCCCCACCCCAAATCAAGTCAGGTCTGGGTTCTACTGAAGGAGATTCAGGGTGATGTCAGGTAAGGTCACTTGGATATGAGTCCTCACTCCCACCGCTTATGCTGCCCATCTGATTTAATTTGGTTGGCATTATTCCAGTGCTATTCCCTTGGGCTGCCTTTTAGCATTTTCTTTAAATTTTTGAGCATAAATGGATTAAGAATTACTTCCACAGCCCAGAAAGGTGTGGCTGGCAAATAGCATTTGCCTGGTTGGACAAAGCAGCCCTTTCAGACCTGTCAATTGCCCAGAAGCCTCTGCTGTCCCCGTTATTTTGGAGAAGACAGTCAAGCTGAAAACCCAGGCTAAGGCTGATTCTTTCTTCCCATTTACTCCTTCTGGCATCTGTTAAATTATGTCTTTTATGATGCTGAACACATGTGTGTTCTCAGCATGCAAAGCAAGCACATGATCGCTGACCCCTTGCCTGCTCTTTGGCGGAAGGGATAGTCAAGCTGTGGTCAAGTTGACTGCCACACACCCTGTGGTCGGAAACCAAGGACAATAGATCAGCACCATTTGCCTTGAAAAGAAGGCGGAGAGTCCAGGCATTTGAGGATCCGTTTGCCAGATGTGCCAAAGATGTTACCAGAGATGGGCAGCTAAACGCCTGCTCCTCAGCAGTGTAGAGCCTTACCCTTAAGGTGGCCTGTCCCTCCATCCTTGAGCTAGTGATGACCAGCACCAGAGCATGGAAATGGAACTTTGGTGCCACCCACAGTTTTTATTTTGATGTTTTTCACAACAATTGTCCGTGTGCGTGTTAATATACGAAATCCAGTTTAGAGAACAGCCTTGTATGTTCCATCCTGCTTGGAATGCAGCAGCCTGCCCTTGAGAATTTTAAATTAGCTGACCTACATAGCTTAACTGTTTCAATTAAAAGTAACAGACAGTGTAGATTGGCAAGAGGAGGGGGATGGAGGACAGGAGATCCCTCCCAGGAGCTTGGGCTCAGGCAAAACAATAGCAGGGGCCAGGGATGTAGGGAAGGAATCATCATGGGGAGTTGTCATGGAAGCTTTGACACCCAGTGACTGGTGTTCCTGTGAAGGTGGCCTCTCGATGTCACCTTGCATGGGCCCATTGTGTCAAGCCAACTCTTCATGGGAAGGATTATGGTAGCATGTTGCTTGACTTTCTAAACATCCATCTTTCCCTTTGCAGCTGTCTCTACTCTGGATTCTCTAAGGCCACTCCTGGGGGAATATACAGCGTGGAAATACTGATCAGAATTCTGATTCCACAGAATTGCTAATTAACTCAGTTGCTCTACAGTGGCAAGCTGACATCTGGAGCTACCAAGTCAGGCAAGCCACTCGGCTTGGATCCAGTATAGACTCTTTCCTCTTTGCACCCTGCCCAGCCGCTGGGCACTGCATCAACCCCAGCTCTGCAGGATGGGAATGCCAGTGGCTGGGGCAACTAAGGGCTAATTGATTCAATTAGAAAATCATGGATTAATTCCTTTTAAATTGCTGGCTTATTTTGAAGTTTTTGTTGTGGTGGTAGAGATGAGGAGGTCAACTAATCACTGGAGAAGTGATATTTCTCACTTGCCGGCCTAGTACTCTCATAGCTAGACCTCAGGGTGCTACAGGCTTTCTTAGGGGTATGATGGGGTGAAGTACAGCATACTTCAGGTTATATCTGTGTGGCTGCTTGGGGAACAGGGTGCAAAGTAGGGTTGGGTCAGTTGGGGGGTGGTAAAGGGATGCTTTCCTACCAAAGGATTTATCTGCCAGGCAGGATGGAGGCAGTCAGAGCTGTAGAAACTACTTCCGGGTTCCATTCTTCAGTTCCTATTCATATCTATCCTACTGTGCTACCTGGGTCTACTGTCAGCCCTCAGTATTTATGTTCTACATTCTCAGACTCAACCAACGATGGGTAGAAAAAATTGAAAACAAAATTATGTCTGTATGGAACGTGTTCAGGCTTTTTTCTTATTATTCCAATAACAGTATGGTACAATGCTTCTTTATATTGCATTAGGCATTAGAAGTACTCTAGAGATGATTAAAGTATAGACGAGGGTGTGAATGGGTTCTATGCAAATCCTGTATCATTTGATATACAGGACTTGAGCATGTATGGATTTTGATATCTTCAGGGGGTTCTGGAATGACTCCTCCAGATACTGAAGGACAACTGCCTGGCATGTACTATGTGTACATGCCTTATGCGTATGAACTCATTGGATGCTCACAGGAACCTATGAGGTAGATATTACTAGTGTCCCTGTTTTACAAATGGGAATATTTCATTGAAGGGTTAATAAATTTTTCATCAACATTTGCTTCTGGAGTGAAGCCAGGCAGTTTGGCTTCAGAGCCAAACTCTGCTGTATCAGTAATACAGGTTTCATTGTTTTCCGAGGAGTCGTCATAGTGCCTCTTGGGACACTCGAACTTCATTGTGCATGTGAATGATTTGGGGATCATGGTGAAATGTAGGTGCTGATTCAGCTGGTGGGGCCAGAAGTTTCAGTGTGACTAACTGGTGGGCCATGCATGGAGGAGTGAATCCTACGTAGACTATTGCATCTGTGGTTTTCCTTGTCAGGTGGTACTTCATCGTGCATTTCAGTAGATACCAGTAACAACTTAATTAATAAGTGATCCACTGGAGGAGAAAAGAATTGGAGTAGCAGAGGGTAATCAATTTTTATTTGAAAACTAATTTTCTTGGGACTTTAATTGGAAGATTATGACCCTCCCTCTTTCCATGTCTTAGCCAGTGGTCTTTTAGTGGTGGTGTTCTTAGATTTCACTTGGCATTTCTGGGCTATTTTTCAGTCCTCACTTTTTTTCTGAGTTACCATTATAAACATTTTCCCAAACATACCCCAGCAGTGTACAAGGGATCAGACACAAAGTTAGATTCCATCACAAAAGCAGAATTACCATGGCAACCATTGCTTTTTGAGTGTGTTCAGTAACCTGAGCAGAGCTGATAGTGAAGTAAATCAAGTTGTTCTCCCCAGAATGGAGTGGAGTGGTACCCTGCCACACTAGGGGGCTGCATCTTTGCTCCTACAGAAGGGACTTCCGTTGCCTGAAGATTCCAGGCACTAAAAACCTCCTGTCCTTTCTTGAATCCTTAAGTTAACCTCCAGGGCATTTCTACCCTCAACTTCCAATGCCATGAGAATGCCGCAGTGCCTTGGGGATACTGCCATTGCTCTGAATCCCATTATGTTAATGTCAGTATTTTAGTTCATCTGCTTACTGGTGGTGTGGGGCTTATGCCAAGTTCAATAGTGAGTGACCAGACCCTACCACAGAGAGTGGCCTCCTGGGGAATGTTCACGCCAATGTCTGGAACCAGTGAATGTGTGGCTTTCTGGATTTGTTAAAGCAAAAATCCTATTACTAGAGCAATTGCCTCTCTCCTTTCTGCCATTCTCTCCGGCAGCTTCCCTTGTGTAGGGCATGATAACATGGGTTCACTTTGTCCATCTAAGTTGGATGACATCATCAAAGAAGCACTCAGTACCTCTCCAGTGAGACCTGTGAGATGACCTAATGTTTGATGAACCCAGTGGGATGTGGATGTAACTTCTGTTACTCTTGTTCACATAGAAGGGTAACTGAACCTAGCCACATCAGCTTGGCCATGTGATATCTGCAGAGACACCCCACATATGGAAACACTGCAGGGATGTGCTGAGGCTAAGGAGACACTGACACTCAGTTCCTGACAGTCAATAGTTGAGCTCTTTCGAGACATTCTCAACTGAGAGGAAAGACAGGCTCTCCTGCCTCCCACGCAACCTCGTTTTTCTTGATGTTTCCTTAAGGGGAAGTGACCAGAGAAAGGACTGGGTTCAGTGACTTTAATCTTACCTCACTCTTCACTCTTATATCTAGGCTTCAAAAAACCAGTGTTAGCCATCAAGCAACTTCAGGAAAGAGCACCTCTGATAGAAAATTAATTAGTAAATTTGCTGTCAGTCTGAATTAAGACCTGCAGTCCTCTTTTCCCTCCTCATCTCCAGTCTTATATACTTATCCAAACATTTCGAGTGGTAGAAAGTGACAATGACAGGTTTTAATACTGGAAACCTAAAAGTAATAAATGCAGATTTGATTGCTGCTTCTATCTATTTGTCCCTTTATGTAGGTTTACTTAAAAGCCCAACAAGGCTGCTGGTTCCAGTCATTGCAAAGCAGGTAGAACCCAGTTGGGAGCAAGCTGTGTGCACTGGGAACTGGAAAACTATTTTGCAGAAGGACTTTTTTTTTTTTTTTTTTGCTAGTGTAACCAGTATATGTGGTAAGATGATGCACATATAAACAGAGAAGTATTTTCTGTGAGTAACTAGCACCATGGTCTTCTCACAGATATCATGGAGCTGGACCACATGTAGAAAGATCCATTTTTACCGAATTTTGAAAGAACTGGTGCATCTCCTTGTTCTTGTCTTAAATATGATTTCTGAGCTGCAGACTCAAAAGTTTCCCATATTTCATTGATTATGGTGGTGATTGCTAAAAGCTTTGGGAATCTGGGGAGGAATTCCACCAAAATCACATTGAAACAGTTGTCCTTCTGAGTTAGAACCAACAGATAGCTCTGTTGGGTCTTAATGGGTCAAATTAATGCAGAATAGACTTGGACACTGACCCATAAAATGCTCTGTGGGAGGAAGGGCTTGGTTACCCTCTGTGGGTGGATTACTTGGTCCTCTAAGGTAGTCGGTCACTTACGTCCATGGACAATCTTCTTGAAAATGCCCTCATCTTCGTGTTCTCTGAGAAGCAGAACGTGAGGATTATGCTTGCAGGAAGTGGAGAGGAAGAAGTGGAGTTAGGAGAAAATCTGTCTGACTATCTCTGAAATATGGGAATCATGGTCCAGAGAAATTCAGAACCTGATCCTGGTTTTGGAGGTCAGATTTTTTTCATTTTGCTTGCTTAGCCCCTTGATTTACTACACATCTTTCATCAGATTTCTTCACTGCCTTAAGCCTTATTTTCCTTGTCTGTAAAGTGAGAATGATGCTTGTTCCAGAAGATCATGAGAGGATTAAATGCAATGATATATATGAACCATGTAGCTAGTGTCATGCCTGTCACATGGAGCTCTTGACATTTTGGAAGTTAGTTTTACTACTTCTAGTTCTAGGAAGGAGTCTGACTGGGAAAGTTTAAGTGATCAAGGAGAAAGGAGCTGTGGAGATGGAGGAGAGGTAGGCCTTGAGTTGCTATTAAAATAACAGTATAAGTATTTTGGGGTCAGTGGCCTACAGAGCACCCAGTTTGTTTCCACCCACCAGGGCCCCTGGCCATTGTGCAACTCACTGTGTACCCTGCCTGGCAGCAGGGGTTGAGGTGATTTTCACTCCAGCTAAGGCTGTCTTTGTCTTGGGAGCCATAGCCCAGCACTACTGGAGGGTGTGGGTCACCATGGAGCCTGCAGAGGGGTCACTGCCACAGACCTCAGGGCCCTTCTACTCAGTCCCTGATGTCCTCAAAACTGTTCATTCTGGGGCCTCCTCTCACCAGTGACGGGGTCTTAATCTCCCCGGGAAGCTGGGTTTATCACTAAGGGCAGATTTTATGCCCACATTTCATTGTTCCCTTCCTTGTTTTGAAGAACCTCTTCTCTCTCACAGCCTCCCGCTCTGCCTTCTGCACACCCTGCCTCTGTTCTGAGTTTAGCAGAGGGCAGGCTTGCAGAATGCTTGTTGTAGGGCTCTGGCATGGGACCATTCCCACCAAGGCTGAGGCTGTGTGCCCAGGCACCATTCACTGAGGCTCAGTCATTGTGCCCCATCTGTTCACTGGCTGGAGCCACCAAGCATCTGCAGGGGGCAGTGAAGGCTGGAGAGGCTGACAAGGGGCAGTGGGGACCTGGTTCATGTGACAGGCCAGTGAGGCAGGATGTCATTGTGCATGTGGCATAAAGGGTCCTGTGACCTCTGTGGGTGGTGAAAAATGGAAACCGAGACTAAGGTTAAAACTAAAATGTTTTAAAAGGTGACCTATGAAGAATCAAGTTCCTTTCAAACTGCTTTATTAGTCATAGGAATTGTATCATTCCACAGTGAGTACTAAATTGCTGGATCAGACAGAAAATATTGTTGCCACCGAAGAATCAAAGCTAATTGAATCATTAGGGCTTTATTATGTGAAACGCAAATAGCTCAGGTTGATGCTCTGCTCAGCTTGATGCGTGGTCTTCAAAGAAGCAGAGAAGCTGCGATTGCATTGCCTGGTCCACTGGCTCACGGACGCATGGAGCCTTTCTCCATGGAGTTAAAGGACAGCGTGGAAGTGGAAATTTCCCCCATTAAAAAAGAAAAAGAGGTAACATAGTCATTCTTGAAGTCAGTGGTATTGAACAATCCTAAACAGCAGGGAGGTTAAAGAATTTTGACTGTGTGTTAGAAATCTTCTGGCGAAGTCCTGACATGTGAAGAAGTGTCTGTCTCTCCCCAAACCAAAGCCACTGATCTGGCTCAGAATTCAAGGCAGGGACTGCAGTTGGGGTGGGGGGGTGAGGGGGGAGGGGTGGGGAGTGACCTGCACCATCAGGACTCAGCTGCCACACTGACTGTAGGGCTGCTGAAGGGCAAGGGATCCTGTAAAATCTCTACGGCCAGTGGCAGTGTTGGGTCACTACCCCCCAAGTCATCTTGACCTTGGCCAAGTGGCAGATTTGACAGGCATTGACCAAGGCATGAGATGCCTTCTTCTCCGGTGGCTGGAACTGAGCAAATGGTACATTAGGCTGTGTTTGGCCTCCCCTGCCTCCTTTTCTAACCCTGTTCTGGCCATTTTCCTTGCCTTCTCCTCTACCCCCTGGCCCTAGTAGTCCAAAGCACCCTTCAGCAGCACTAACCCCAACTGCCTTGGTTTCCATGGTGAGTCCCCTCACCCACCTTCTTTCTGGGTGCTCTGACCAGTGTGGATCACATTTGAATTTTAGTGGTCTACAGGGAAGTCTCGGCTCCTGGAGGGCATTTCCAGTATTTGTTAGGTAATGGGAAGAGAGGCACAGTGTATACAGGACCAATTTCTGCTGTGTCCTGTGAACAGTGGGTATGAGGGGGTGGGGGGGAGGGGGGGAGGGGGGAGGTTCTTCCTTGAGAAGCTCCAGCAGCTTATTTCCTTGCAAGCAGGTGGGAAGCCTACCTCCTGCTTGTGTGGGGAGCAAAGGTGCAAAGCCTTGCTGCTGACCCCTGTGGCTCAGGGCTGGGCTAGCTCTGTGCTCCAACGTAGATGACATTATTTAACCCTCCTCAAAATCCTCTGATATAAATATTGTCTCCCCAGTTTTTAAATAGGAGAGAACAGGCTTAGAATTAGGTAAATTTACTCAAGGTCACACAGGAGAGCTAAAATTCAACTTCTGATTCTAGATCTTTCCATTACACTTATTATTTCTGTATTTATTTTTCCCCTCCTCTTTCCCATCACCCACCACACACACAGTCTCCAGGGAGCGGGCAGGCAGGAGAGAGCTCTGTGTGGGGGTGTATGTGTGATCCATCCTCTGGCATACTCGAATAGCCTGGTCAAACAGGGCATGGTGGGGACCCACTGCATCTGCTGGAGTTCTGAAGTCCATCCAGTGTCCTCAAAGGCTTAGTAAGCAGGGTTTGCAGCTCCTTTGTGTTTTCATGGGCTGGGTAGTGGCAGGTGAATTGTTTTTAACCTTTGCTTGTTACCTCCTCTCTCCATGTTATAATCAGCTCTGCTCCTTGTCCTCCCCAGCTCAAAACCATCTCAACCATTAACCACCTGTCCTTAAAAACAACTGGGGAATTTTGTGGATGTCCCAACATGGCTTCATGTGCCATGAAAGCAAGCATTTTTGTCTCTTGCTCTGTTCCCAATGAATAGTCCCTTGCAATGGTGGGTGTGCAATGAAATTTTGTTGAATGAATACTTTGCAAATTATTTCTCCTACTTATTAACCATCAGCTCTCCATTTGTTCCTCTGTCTGAGGTGGTATTGCCATGCACTGTTCCCTGCTGTCACCGCCATCATTCAAGTTTCTCTCTCCATCCTGCAGCCCCATTTCGATATCCTAGCCTCTCTCCAGGCCTTCCCTGTCCCTGTCCCCATCTGCACATCCCTCTTTCCACTCAGCCCACTTCCTCACAGCCTCCCACACTCCCAGCCCAGAGTCCCACTACACTTTGCTTTGCTATAGTCTGCCGCCCACCCTCCGGGGTTCCCTTGTTCCTTTGGGCAGAGGACACAAACTCAGATGACTCCTGGAGCCAGGCAAGAAATGTACCTGGGTCAGGGAGCAGTCTCTTTGTCCAAGGATCAAGCTCACTTACTGTCACATGTAACAGCAAAGAAACAGTCATGAAAAATTACCACAGAAGCTTGGCATCCATGTTGGAGACACAGTGAGAGAGGGGGCACTGACAAACTGGGGATACTGTTCCCTAAAGGTGGTGGCCATGGCACATAACCATTATGAGGGAATGTGTGCCCCTTGTTATGAGTACACAGGATTCCAAATTTTCAAGATGGGAAGTGTGGATTTTATGCAAAACCTATTTCTTCTTAAATATCAGCTTAAAAGTTTTTAAAGAATTGTGCCAGCCAGGTAAAACCCATCTGTGGGTCACATTGGCCGACTGGCCTACTAGGGATCACCTCTACTTTGGGCAGTCTTCCCAGATCACTGAGAACTTTGTGAACAAAGCTCTGTCATGCAGTAGAAGACCCTGGCTAAAGAATCTGAGGCCCTAGGCCTGACTCTACTGCTTGTCTCAGTTTCCGCATTTATAAATAAGCAATAATGTTTGACCCGTCATCCACTGCATACTGCTAGACAATAGCTTGGCTTATGATTTCACTTTATCCTCAAAAGAACTGTGTGTGAGGGTTTGGAAAGCATTGTTATTCTAATTTGAGAGCAAAGAACTGAAGCCCAAGAGGCGAGGAGACTTTCCCAAGGTCACATGGCTTGTAAGTAGAATGGCTGGTGCCAGCATTGGGATCTTTTGTCTGCTGTAGAATGAGATCCCATCTGGGTGGGCTGATAGTACTGGGTGGGGACTTAAGGACTCAGGAGCTTGTATCACATGAGTGATGACTAACAAGGATATGCCATACATTCATTCACTCATCTGTACCCCATGGCACTTGAACTCTGGTTATCTGGTATGTGGTGCCCAGAGGCAGGGGTGAAATCCTATGCAGATTTCATAGTCATTTGGAAGCAATTGCTGATCAACTGAATCTAAAGGTCGTAGGGTCACCACCTAGAGAACCATGGCTTGAAGCCAAAGCTGGGTTGTGCCTCAGGATTCTCAGGCACCTGTCTGGGGGACTGCCCAACCCTCATTCCTTAGTCTGCAGTTGTCACCAATCACACATGCATTATGGTATGTGCGGGCACTGCCAGCCACATGGTTACCATCCAAGAAGACCAAACTGGAGGATAAGAAGGAATGAAATGACATAGTGGAAATATAGTTTGGAGTCAGATCTGAACTTGACTCATTCTTGGCTATCAGGCAACTTAACTCTGTTTAGTTTCCTCACCTATGAAGCAGGGAGAGTTTTAAATACGTTCCTCATGTGTGTCCAGCACAGAGCCTGGCACAGACTGGGTGCTTAAATACAATGCATAGCACAGTTTTGTTGGCACAATACTCACCAGGTCACTGCTTGTCTGGTGTTGCCAGTGCTAGGCACTGAATTCCTCAGTGCAGTTGTCCAATGACACTCCATTCCTGTATGCCTTCTAACAGAATCTGGAAGGAGCATTTGAGATTTTATGAAGACAGTAGAGACACGTGGAGAATATGAGGTCCATATGATGCAAACAGAGCTGTTTTCAATACTTAAACCCAAGGCCAACTCTGTAGAACTGAGGGTACTTACTGGGCGATGGTGTGAAACTCTAGTTCCTTTCACAAAGGAACTGATAAAGCCTCCAGCCAGGAAGGGAGGATCTCTGGATAGCCTTCTTCACAGTTCTGCCTATTTTGTTGCTCTTTGCTAGGAACCACTTTTCTGTTTCTGCCTTTAGCCTCCTCAGTCAGTAGGTAGGCACTTGCTCCAAAATTGTTCTTGCTATGGCCTGTACTGATTCCATTCTGGAATGTTAGCTGTCTGCTCTCCGAGTCATCACTGGTGGGGAGGGGCTGTTGGTCCATGACTGCAGCTGCACTATCAAGCCTGTTCGTGTCCTTCATCGGGCAGGGAGAGGGTCCTTCTAAGGGAAGGCTGCAGATGAAAACGGATGTCAACTTTCCCTCACGCAGTATAGGCATACTGTACAACGCACCTGTTGCAGTCCCACTAAACATAGCTGTCTCCTGGAGCCATCCCCCAGTTCCAGCAGTGGTTTAAGGCTTTTCTGTTAACTGCTTCATGCCTGCTATCATTTAGGGAGCATGCACTTCCCATCCTGTTAGGAGTTGTCAGAAGGACACATAGAATTAGTGTCAGGTCACAACAGGTCCAGGGCCTACCACTGAACTCTACCCACAAGAACACACTGAGGATTACTGGTAATGCCGGTAAAGCACTTGGACTGTAAATGTCAAGTCTAATGTTAACAAACGGGGATTAAGTTCATTTATGCAAAAGGGACCTCTTACAGTAGACATGGGGGTGGAGGAGACTTTTAGCCGCATAAAACAAACAGTAAACTGTAAACCAAGATTTGAGTCTGAGACCTGTGTCTTGTCTTCCCACCCTGGCATTCCCTCTGGATTTCTCTCGTGGGCTGGCAACTCCATTCCATTGTTGAGATGACTGCTAACTGTGTTTGTGCTTCTGATATCTTTCAAAATGAAAGTGTCGAAAGAGGAGCAAGCCAGGCAAAGATTGCACAGCCAGGTGGGGAGTCTGATGTCCAACAGTGGTCAGGGAATGATGCTCTGTTCTCCCTGTTTCGGAGACAGTGGAGCTGACGTGTAAGGTTTGCCCATCCCCTCTGAGAAACTTCTTCCCTTTCTCTACACAGTTCTCCCCAGAGACTCCTCAGCGTGGGCACTTGTCTTCCCTGTGTTTATGTCTTCACTCTCTGGACAGTAAAGGAGGAATGGCACCGAGTCCTTGACCAGGAAATTTTGGGTGCTTTTTGAACCCCTTGTCAGGTGTGTCACCCCATTTCATAGAGAAGGCAGCTGAAGCTCAGAGCAGCTTAAGGTGCTCAGCATGTGTTCTTTTCCTTGTGCCATGTGAAGGCAGCAGTTAGATTGTCATTTCCGGAGTACCTAACACAGACCCACAGCACTTGCTCTGTAATTCTGAATCCAAATATCTCTGTGCTATCCCTTTGATAGCAAAACTTGACCTGTCCCATAGTCCTCTGGGGCAAAGTGGGCCTGGACTGGTGTGAGGATGGATGTAGTCTTAACTTAATCTGCTAGCCTCAGTAGTCACATACCACATCAGATATGGAATATGGACAGATACAGTGGTCATCCCATAAGGTAATGATAGAACTGAAAAATTCCTGCCATCTAGTGACACTGCAGCCATCATAACACCATCGTGCAACACCTTCCTCATGTAAAACCTGTTACCATGCCAGTCATGTAAAGCGTAGCTTATCTTATACACAGTTCACATGTGATAACAATGATGATGTTTCTTGTAGCTACTATTTTATAGTGTCTTCCTTCTACTTAAATAAAGTTTACTGAAAACAGTAGGCTGAGTGACACCAGCAGCAGGTTTAGCCGTCCTGTCTTTACTATTTCTTGGTTGAATCAAGAGGCCACATGGAGTGATTGACCTGTATACTGTGAAGATTGGTGTCAGTGCACACTGTGAGTTCTCACAATGGTAAAAACACCTAATGACTCATTCCTAGAACAGATCCTGTCATTAAGTGACACACTACTGTATGTTGGCTTAGAGGGCCTTTTGTGTTGCTGTGTTGTCACATACAATAAACACACAAATTACTTTTCTAAGATCTGAAAAAATTCTGAAATGTGTATGCCCCAGGTTCCTGATAAGGGACTGTGGATCTCTATACAGCTGTATATGCAGTGAGCACTACCATTGCTTGATCAGTCTGGAGCCTCAGTACCTTGGCTTTCTACATTACACACCAGGAGTGAGGTGGCCAAGAACCAGCACCTTGTTCAGTCTTCATCAAGCATGTGCCATTAGAGTGGGAGTGGGAAAGGCCCGCAATCAAAGAAAGGAAAGATAGGCAATGTGGATGAGGAAGAACACAGGGCAGTGTGTGTGTGCCAGCTTGGGTGAGGAGTGCCCACAGCAGGTGCTGAGAGGGTGACAGTGGGACTGGTTGGGCAGTTAGGCTTAAAGAAGTAAATTCTGCATGCCTTAACTGACCAGCAGAGGAGTGTGGTGTGAATTCTGCAGACAGGAGGCAGAATCTGGGCAGACAAGTCATCTTTCTAGTATGGGACTTTGTGAGGCTTTTGGATGGTGACCCCTGAATGGATTCTATCCTATGGATTTCCTTGCCCCTTTGGGCCTTCCTTCCTTTTTTGAAACATAGTTGAGTAACAACAACCAACATTATATAGCGCTTCCTATTTAGCTGATTAACCCATGACACCTCTGTGTAATAGATGCTATTTTGATCCCCCATTTTAGAGAAGAGAAAACTGAGGCACAGAGGGGCTGGGTGGGTGGGTCCCACAAGCAGTGAGTGTAGGAGTATAATGAGAACCCAGCCGGCGTGACTCCTGTCTCTGACTTGTGTCTGCCTCCCTGTGCCTTCATGTGCTCTTCCACATAGCCCAGAAATGAAGCTGTGTTCTAATCGCATCACTTCCTGGGTATGGAGGAACCCATGAGCTCTCAGGACTTCAGCAAGCACTCTGATCTTGCTGTTTTCCTGGAAAGCATGGTAGTGATGGAAGGGTGTGGGTAAGACAGGAAGTGACCAAGGCACATTAGACAAGGTTGGAACGAGGATTGGTGTTCTGAAGGTTATGACTGTGTTGGTAAGCTTTCTGTTACAGTGACAAATTCCTAAGATAATTAACTTAAAAGAAGGAAAGGTTTATTTTGACTCACAGTTTTAGTTTGACTCTGTTGCTTTGGGCCTGTTGTAGCACAGTACCCCATGATGGGAGCACCTGGTGAAGAAACTACTTACCTCATGGTGGCCCCAAAGCCAAGAGAAAGAAGGAAGAGGAAGGGCTGGAGTCCTAATACTCCCTTCAGGGGCACACCCCAGTGACCTAACTTCCTTTTACTAGGCTCCACCTCCTAAAGGTTCCATCACTTCCCAATAGTGGCACAGGCTGGGACTAAGCCTTCAACACATGGGCCTCTGGAGGACATTCAAGATCCAAACTATAGTAATGACTCAGCCATTAAGAAATGTAAGTTGGAGAGAGAGAGTAAGAAAAAGTAATAGAGGGGGTGGATTTCATCAAGTACATTATTATGTATGGAAATATCACAATGAAACCCCTTTGTACAATTAATATACACTAATAGAAAGACAGACAGAAGAGAGAGAGAGAGAGAGAGAGAGAGAGAGAGAGAGAGAGAGAGAGAGAGATGTAAGTTGGTAACTTGAAGAACACCAACTCCTTTGACTGAGGCCTCTGTGCCTCATGCAGTCTGTCTGCCTTCATAGCCGGCAACACTCCCTGGTAGGTAGAGTTAAAATTCTAAAAGAAACAAAAACACTTAAGCAAAGATAAGACTGTAAAATAAGAAAGGCTACATCTGGTTCCTTTCTTCAGTGTTTTGACTTCTACAGATTGTAGCTTTCTAATTTATTCTGAGTTGATTTTTTCCAGTTTTAATTCTTTTTTGGCAGTACTGGGGTTTGAACTCAGGGCCTTGTACTTGCTAGGCAGGTGCTCTACTACTTGAGCCATGCCTCCGGCTTATTCCCCCCCCCCCCAGTTTTAACCCTGTTTATCCCAGAAACAAATTTTATTCTTGTGTTAAAACTATCCAGCATATTTTTTTTCCCAGGTAATGAGGTGGCCTTTTATAACTCCACTTTTCTCTGTGTGGCCACAATGTTTCGTTTCATACTAGTTGGGGACACCCTTGCAATCTCCCGTGAAGTCATGCTTTGATTTCCTGACAGGGCATGCTTCAACACTGGAAGGTCTATTCTCCCTGTAATTCTGATGCTCTTTTGCCCTTGCTTCATCTTCCAGGTGGGCTTTCATTAGCTGAGTTTGCATGTGCCAAATGAAATATAACCTTTGTAGGAAATTCCTGACAGAGATCTGATGGTCTACTGTGATGGAGTACCTCTGTTTACATGGCAGTGTGACTTCAGACTTCATCCTCCTGAGGAGTTTTAGATTTCCTCATCTTTCTATTGCTCCTGGTTGTTCCCCAGTTCCCTATGGACTAGGAGGGCAAGATTTTGAAAAGGGACAAAAGGAAATCTTTGCTGAAACTTTTCAGTTCTTTAGCCACTCGTTCTACTTTTTCTAAAATTCTGGAGTCTTTCTGAGTCTCTTTGTCCTTCCTCTCTTACTTCTTTCACCTCCACTTACCCTATTCCTGGCTGCTGTTTCTGTTTGTTCTCAAAGGACAGAAAGGCAACTCAGATTTCAGGAACAAAGCAAAGCACGTATTGGGAAAAAGTGAGAAGGTGCTGTGGCCACTGCAGAAGGTAGACAGATGGCTGAGAACCTTGGTGGACTGGAAAGAATTCTTGCTTTTCTCCCTTTCTCAAGAAAAGTTAGTTATTTCTAAAATGGAGCTGGATCATGGGCATGGTTTTCTACCCAGAACTTTTTTTAACTCACAAGTTCTATACATATATGTATGTGTCTAAGTGTGTGTGTGTGAAGGTATATATATATATATATATATATATATATATATATATGAATGTATGTAAGTTTACATGTGTATATAAGTGGGTGAGAATGTGTGTAAGCGTGTGCAAGTGTGTATGTGTCCAAGTATGTGTGTGTGCGTGTGTAAGCATGTTTGTAATTGTATGTGTGAGTGTATGTGCAGAAGTGCATGTGTGTTTGTAAGTATGTATATATGTCTGTGTATGTATATAGTGTGTATGTGAATGTATGTGTGAGTGTGTGTGTGCCCATGCACACTTGTTTCTTCTCACTGAGGTAGCAACACCACCTCAGCAGCTCCAGTGACCTGGAAGGTTTAGCTCACACATATGGCCACTGTACAGTAGTGGAGAAGCATTTCTTCCAGGCCTGTTTATTCTGTATGTTCCAGTAATTTCTGCTTTCTGGTTACTGGGCTCGTCTTTACAAAAACAGTGAGTAGCATCACTTCCCAGCTCGTCTGGCCAGCTGACTTGTGGCTGAGTGCAGGAGCGGGTGTTGGAATGCAGAGCATTTTCTGAAGCTGGGCCAAGGACCCCAAGGAATGTCCATATCCAGTGTGATGGCACTGAAGCCCACCCCTGTGTGGCACTTCTCCATAGCTCTAGTTAGCAGCCTGCAGCTGGGACAGTAAGCTCACAATGCCATAGAAATCCACAGATGTTATGTGTGCCCAGTGATGTCCAGGACGAGCAAGAGCCGATGCTGAGAGGTGATGGCTGCTCTCAGGGGGAGGAGTGGGATAAAGTGATGAAGAGGAACAGGTGCGGTCACCCTGGAGGCAGTGCAGAGCTGCTCTAGGTCCAGTCTCTGTGAGGATAAACTCTGGACAACAGCTAATGTCCAAGTCCACCCTGGAGATGGAACAGACATAGCAGACAGCCTCCTGGCCCTTGTGCCTGCTGGTGCAGAAGGGCTACAGGCTGACTCTGACTCTGACCCTTAGATTCCATTGTGGCCCTGATGTTTGCTAGTCTGTGACCTTGAACAAATGACTTCGACCCTCAGCCTCAGTTTCTCCATCTGTGAAATGAGCGTCATGATAGCACCATGCTCCCAGGGCTGGGGAAGGGTGGCGTGTGGGAAGCCCCTGGCTTGGTACCTGGCTTATACAGGCCCTTGGCACATTTTGGCTACAATTATTATTGCTGCATTTGATGGGCACCTGTTTTATTTAGTGGTTATTATGTTTTATTTCCGGTGTGCTGAGGAGGCTATCCGTAGAGAGGAAGGAGTCTAGAACCAGACTGCCCTTGTTTCAGTCCTTGCTTGAGTGCTGTTGTAGTGCTAGCGCCAGACCCCTTGGGCATTCATTTCATTGGCTGATGACCCTCACTGCCCAGAGTTTCTTTTTTGGTTGTAATGGAAATTCTATGTGCTTTAGGGGTTTGTTCTACTCTCGGTGGAGATGAAGAGAATCTACCCAGAATAGTACATCTTTGGCCTTGAAGGTATCCTCTCCCTACCCACCCCAGGCTGGCTTTTCTGCCCTTGTGTGTTTGCTGGAAAATAAATCATTCCATCTGCCATGGTGACTCCTTCCTTATCCTGCACTGAGAGCTACTTCAGGTGTGAACATCTTATAGCGTGAAGCACAGGAAGGACAGTTTGTGCTGAGTCAGCTCAGCTGGTTGGTTGGCAGGTCACTTGGAAAAGGCCTGAGTTTGACAGGTGTGTGTGTGTGTGTGTACCCTTTGGTCTTGTTGGTCATTCAGTTCCTGGCTCATTGATAGCTGGGGAATGGAGGCTTATTCCTCAAGGCCTCTGAGGAGCATGGGAGACCGTGGACCACATGAGGTAGAGGATGTTGCTTGTTGGTCACATCTCCCTGGGATCCCTTATAGTGTGGGGTACACAGACAGCTAGTAGAGCTGCAGTAATACAAAAGGACATTACCTAATCTTGTGGAAACCCCTCTTTGTAATGAAAACTGGGTACTGTGAGGGGAGAAATCATTCCTGTGGGATTTCCAGCAGACAATTCCAAGCCAGGGAGATTGAGGTAGCTCTGTGAAGCCATCAGGAAGCAGCTAGGTGCACTGGTGTTTATCCAAGTGGCATGACCATTGCCCTGAGTGTCCCCATCAACTCACCCTCCTGTTATGAGACTGGGCAGGGTAACCAAGCCAAGCCCTGGTCCCATAGCTTCTGGAGGGTAAAAAAAGAAATTGCTCTATAACCAAAATGCCCTTTGGTTATGCGTCTCTCTTGGACAAAAAATCAGAAACAGCTGTCCTGTAGTTCTCCAGAGAATGGAATCTTCCTAGTCTCCATAAAGCAAAAACACTTTGGAAATCAGAGCAGAGTGGGAGCTGGGCAGGAGGTGGGGCTTCCAATGGGTTCCTGGCACCAGGTTAGATGGAGCCTGGTCACTTTCCTTCTCTGGACTTTGGTTTCTGCATCTGTTAAGCAGGGCTAATGAAACCTGTCTCTTCTCAATGCCATACTGTGAAAATTCATTCTCTCTTCAGCAGCAGGTTAGGCAAGGCAACCAGCCACATAAAACAGCTTGAAGCCTGGAGCCTGGTAGAGGGAGGCTGTTTAATGAGAGAGCTCTGTAGCCCACTCCACATCTGTCCCAACATTAAATTTTTATTGTGATTTGTGAAGTGTCCACTGGAGTTCCAAAAGAGCCTGCACACCCCCAAATCGCATCCCTCCACTTCCGCTGCAGTAAGAGGGAGGGCTGTCACCCCAATTAATGACCTTCTCTTTCCACCAGGGACGGCTGCTTGCGTGAATGTATTATCTGCTGGGGCTCATTTTTGGGGCTCGCTCCCAGTGTGTAAATATTCAGTGTGCCTGAAACAGAAAGTCCAAAAAAGGGCAGGTTTATACCAAGTGGCCTCTGTGATCTGGCCACAGTCAAGGGCCTCTTCAAGTCATCGGCTCTGATGCTGTACACAAACCTTTGGGTCTCCAGGACTGTCTGAAAAGAGGACGAGAGAGGGAGAGTGAGGTGCTGAGCAGGAGGTGGATGGGGTCGGAAGAGAAAAGCTAAGTGCCGGGAGCTGAGGGCTTGGGAAGCAATGAAGCAGGGCCAAGCTTCTGCATGATTCATGGCTGGTCCTAGGTACAGCCTTACTATTCATCAAGACGTGGAGACCAGGGTGACATGCCATGAATGCCAAGATTGTCTCTGTAGGTGGTGGAGATTATTCAGGTTCTACTTAGAGCAAATGCCAGCTCAGAGCATGGCATTTGTATGTGGACAGCTGTGTCTTTTCTATGACAGGTCTGTTACATTGAGTCCCTCCTTGCTTTTCATTAAGCTCCAACTCTTCCCCACTTATTTTTTCACTTCCCAAGAAAATGAGTCCCTCCAATGCCACCTGTGTCATCTCTCGGAGGATGGCGTTAGCTTGGTCCATGGGTTAGATGTCTTCAGTCTTCCCTATACATTCAAGTTTGGAAACCCTTGATGATCACCCATCCCCAAGAGGAGCCCCACTCACTCCCCACTTCTGTGTCAGCATGGAGGGGTTTCCCACTCACATCCCTGGAAGGGAAAGTACGGAGGCCCACACCCCATCTCTCCCTGCCCCCCATGCCCTTGTCCCCAGGGGATGAGAAGAGACTTATCTGATTGGAGAGTTTGGTTTAACCCCTCTGGGACTCTTCTAAATCTACCCATCCCTGAAGAGGGGTTTGTTAGGTTACCGGGGCTGGCACTGGCGCTGTGGGGAGAGTGCATGATGGCCCCATGTTTTTGGCAGGGTGAGTAGGTTTAATTCTGAGTGAAATATGAGGAAGCCCCTTGCAGTCATCTAAACTTCTCCTACTATTTTAGTTTGTTTGTCATAAGGTTTCTGGTCTGACTTTGATCTGGATGCATTATTTGTTATTATTATTGTTATTATTTTGGTGATGTCAGGAATTGAACTCAGGGCCTTGGGCTTGCCACCACTTGAGACAGGCCCTCAGTTTTCTTTTTTTGCTTTACTTATTTTTTCAGGTAGGGACTCCCATTTTTGCCCAGGGCCAGCCTCAGACCTCAGTCCTCCTGCCTCCGTCTCCTGTATAACTGGGACCACCATGCCCAGCTGATCTGTTTGTTTTCTATACCTTGTTTCTTAATTGATCCTGAACTTGTAAAGGGCAGAAAAGACTGTTAGAAATCTGCCCCTGCCCAGGGTCCTAGATACCCTCCTGTCAGGAAGTACCACTCTTTCAGAAAAGAAAGAAGAGGAAAATGACGGCATTTCTATAGCTCTTTCTTCTCCTGATGGAGGGTGTTGAGGAGTCTGTGAACTAACCCACACCGGCACACAGTAGGTCATCTGTAGATGTTGGTGACATCCCCATCCTTTGTTGCCTAATGTCATAGTCAAATAGCACTAGCTGTAAGAAAATTTATTCTGAACATAAAACATGCCTGTCTTACTGCATTTGAAGACCATTTATCTCTTTGGCAGTCATTTATAAGTGTAATACAAGGTAGAAAACTTATTTTGTAGACCTGATTTACAGAATTGTTTAAGAGAGAAAACTCTGAAACCAAGAGAGAGAAGTGAGGGATGTGTGCTGAGTGGGAGAAGAAACAGTGAAGACACCCAGCAGGGGGACAGACCCAAAGGAGCGTGGCCATCAGTACTGTCACACATGAGGTGATGCATCTCGAGGCATCTGTTGGTGACCCCATCAGGGCACTCCCAGGTTTGCAGGATCTAGAAAGCCGCTGGACCTTTCTGATGTGTGTCTCACAGTCCTTACCACCATGGGCCCTCCAGACAGCCCCTGCGGTCCAGGTGCTCCCCGGCTGGTAGGGAGGAGAATTTCAGTACAGAAGAGAGAAGCTGCCTGCAGACAGGGCTGGGTCTCACTGATCTTTGTGGCCTCAGTCATCTGTAGTGGCCATATCTTATCGCTTCTTCCTCCCACAGCATTTCATCACCTGCCTTTATCTGGATGTGAACTCTGTCTGTGGCCCTGCATTTTTTAACCACATCTTAGTGCAGGAACGGCGGTTTGGGATCTGAGAAGTCAGCTTGAAGTAGTGTCTGGTCCCCCACCTCTCTTGTCTTTGCCTCTTTCCTATCCCACTGCAATGAGCTGAACTGGGGGCACCTCACCCTCCGTGTTGAGTGTTGACGGTCAGGGCTGCTCCAGCTCCCACACTCGCTTTCTGTCCCTTCCCCTGAGGATCAGGGAAAGGGAAAAGTCCACTCAAGCAACTGTGCTCAGTGATTTAAGGACTCGGGGTAGAATCAGAATTGGTTGACTCAGTGAGGTCTCCAGGGACAGGAGAAGAATGTTGGGAAAGTTCCTAGGTGATTCCTACATGTCCCGCCTGTGCCTCGGTTCATTTCCTCTGCCAAGAGAAACACAGTCCATTGTCCTGCATCCTCTCTTCACCTTGGATGGCAGTGAGGAATGGTCCCTATGAAAGACATTCGTCTCAAAGGGCTTTTAAATGAGCGTAGCATTCCTTTTGCGAAGAGGAGATAACTCCAAGGCAAGACTGCCACATTGCCGCCTTGATGAAACGTAAAGGTGCTTGGCTGTGTGAAAGAAAGGCTCTGGATGTACGGAGCAGGTCTGGCTGACCTGCTGTGTGACCTTGGACAAGTCAGATTTCCTCTCTGTTTGCCATCTGCAAAATGTGCATGAAGGCATTGGCTGCCTCCTGGTCTTTCTGAGGGATGGTGGAAGCCAGTGTAAGCATGGGAACAAGTGCTCTGTGGGCTACTGCAGAGCAAGACGTGGTTGTGAGCAAAGAACCGGTCCCCAAGTGTGGGGAGCGCTGGGCACCTATGATTTCGGACATCCTAGGTCATTCCGGAGGATAAAGACAGGCTTTCACCTCTGGGTCTGAGCAGAGTTGCTAACGCCCTTGCCTGGGTGCACCTGCCAGAGGAAGGGCTGTCTGGGCTGTCCGGAGGTGTGGGTACAGATGGTCATTGGCAGAACGAGAGGAAAGTGTCAATCAAAGAGGTCGGCCTCCTCTGTTAGAACTCTGAGCAGATGGTTCTGAGGCAGCCAGGAAGGATTCTTTGTAGTTACTAAGTATGTGACATTGAGACGGTGGCCTTCAGAGAACTGGAGGTCACCCAGTTCCTTTCCTTTCCTCAAGCGAGGGCAGTGTTTAGGACAAATCAGATGGATGAGTGTCCTCCTTATCAAGAGATAGTTTTGTTTTGTTTCTTTGGTGGTAGTAGGGTTTGAACTCAGGCTTTGCACTTGCCAGGCAGGCCCTCTACTGCTTAAGTCACACTCCCAGCACTTTTTGCTTGGTTATTTTTCAAATAGGGTCTTGGTTTATGCCCTGGCAGGCCTGGACCATGGTCCTCTTACGCTGTCTGTGTAGCTGGGATGACAGGAACGTGCCACCACACCCAACTTATTTGTTGAAATGGAATCTTATGAACTTTGGAATCACAATCCTCTCAGTCTCTGCCTCCTAAGTATCTGGGATTACAGGCATGAGCTACTATGATTCTGCCAAAAGATAGCTTTACGTGGGCATATATTCAGCCCCACAGATATGACAGTAAACAAAATAGGCCTGACCCAGCCTCACCTGTTACAGTCACTCTCATTGTTTCTTCCTACATATGAATCATGTGTGGGGTAGGAGAAGGAATGACGTACATGCAAATTTCTGCCCCCTGCCTCATAATTATCCATCAGAATACCTGGGGGTTAAGCCTGGGAATCTATATTTTCAACCAGTTCCGTAGTTCATCCTTGTATTCATTAACTGGTCACCTCTTCATCAAAGCAAAGGGTGAGCAGTCACCTCCTTGTGCTCATTGGTGTTAGGGCCAGGTGTGGTAGCTCATGCCTGTAGTCCCAGCTATTTGAGAGGTAGAGATCAGGGGGATGGATGTTTAAGGCTAGCCTAGGCAAAAAGTTAGTGAGACTCTCATCTTAACTAAAAAGCTGGACATGTGGTTCACATCTGTAATCCCAGTTACTTAAGAGCAATAGGCAGGAGGATCATGGCTGGAGGCCAGCATGGGGCAAAATGTGAGACCCTATGTGAAAAATTAACTTAAGTGAAAAAAGGCTAGCAACATGGCTCAAGTGGTAGAGTACTTGCTTTGCAAATGTGAGGCCTTGAGTTCAAACTCTAGTACCACCAAAAAAAAAGAAAAAAAAGTGAATTGCACAATTGGAAGTGTTTGGCTGAGTCTGACCCCCCCCCCTCCCCCGTCTAGGCTGCTCGAAAATCCTTTCCTCTCTAGTCTAATGGTATGGAAAATAACTGCTTGAATCAGATGAATTAAAGTGTTGATTGAGTTTTTATTACCTGCCTGACTTCCTGCTGTTCAGAAAAGAAACATAAAAGCTATAACCTAGGCCCCTGAAGAGCGCACAGGGCTCTTGAGTTGATAAAACGCGCCAGTTAACCAGTTAGCACAGAGGAGACGTGTAAGATTGAGGGCCAGGACACAGGGCAGAGAAGTTTCAAGGAGCAAGGAAATAAGACCTTTGTGGAGGACCGGCTCGCAGCCATGCCTTCCCATCCATCCTGTGATTCTAGTTGGAGGTCCAGAGTCATAACCTACCGAGGAGCTCTACAAAGCCTCCTGGGAGATTCATGAGACCCAGGGCGGCAGGGAGCAGGGGCCCGTGCTGAGCTAGTCACTGTACGGGCCATCTGGCTGTGTCACCAGGATTGGGAGTTGGCACACCGTCTTTCTAATAGGGAGCAGCGTTCTGCCCCCTTCGCTCTCTCTTGAGAGCATAAGAACATCCCTTCTTCTCTGAGCCCCTCCACTACAGTAGCTACGTAACAGCCATGTTCTGAAATCACAGTGGCTTAGTACAACAGAAGCTTATTTACTGCTTGTGACAAATGGGGCTTGGGACCACTCTGCTCCATGTTTGTTTGTTGATTGACCAGGGATACTGTGATTTCAGTTCAGGACTTTGCTCTTCTAGGCAGGTGGTCTACCACTGAGCCCAGTCCCTTTTGATTTAGTTATACATACATACACACACATATATATTTGGAGCAGGGTCTTATTTTTGTCTTGGGTTGGCCTTAGACCTTGATCCTCCACCTATGGCCTCACATGTAGCTGGGATCATACATGTGTACCACCACAATCTAGCTTGTTTGTTGAGATGGGAGTCTTGCTAACTTTCTGCCCAGGCTTTCCTTGCACCTTGATTCTCCTGATAGTGGTCTCCTGAGTAGTGGGATTACAGGTGTGCTCTACCATGCCTGCCACTCCATTTTATTGAGAACCACAGCTTTGCCTTCTTTGACAAGAGGTCCTGCAGCATCCAGCCAGAGAAGAGTGAGCATGGAGGACCACAGTGGTAACTCCTGGAGCTCAGGCCTGGAACATTCCACTGGCCAGAGTCAGCCATGTGACCAAGCCTGGCTACAGAGGAGACTGGAAATGTGGTCAGGGTGAGGACCAGGAGGAAGGGCACAGGGAGCATGGTGACAGTAAGCTGTTCTGGAACATTCCTTAGCACAGTGCCTTCTCTGCTGGTCTTTCATGCTTTCCTTTGGTCTCTCTCTCCTCCAGATGCGCCTAGGTTCTTAAGTGGTGAGGTTCAAACCTAGTTTTGACTCTAGAGTCCTCGTAATTTTCTCGTATGATGATTAGAACTGCAAAGGCAGCCTTAACACTATATATTCCTCACACCTGTTCTTCCTTCCCCTTATTTCTTCTCTTCACCCACTTCACTTGCTCTTCCTGTGAGGCTAAACCCTATGACAGTGCCCATATCTGTTGTTTTTGACCTACAAAAGTGGCGTTTTCATCCACGTGATCATGGCACTGCCCACTTTCTCTAAGAGCACCCTAGGTCTGTCTTTAGTAGTGTGCAGTAGGGGGTTCCTCTGAGAATCCAGCCGGAGAAGAGAAGGAAGAGGCAGGCAGAGTTTCTTTGCATTAAATCCTATTACCAGATGAGTTTTGGGTCTGCCCTGTTCCACTGTAGGAGTAAGCTCGTGCCCCACCTTTCCCTTGAATCTTAATAATAACATCTTATTTCTGCTTATTTTTCAGAAGCTTTTGCATACATTATCTCACTTTATTGCTTTGAGGAGTTCATATGCTTCTGCCTCTAGATTAATGAGATAAGGAGAGTTAAGGAATAATTTCCTTCTTCATTCTAACTGCCAGAAACCTTAGGCCAGCATTTGTGATTAGTCAGAATAATTGAACTTATGCTTTGGGTTGGTGCCTTTGTTTTTTTGAAAAAAAATTATTATTTGTGGTGCCGGGGATCAAATCTGGATCCTGTAAGTGCTGGTAAGTGTTCTACCACTGAGCTACACCTCCAGCCCAACGTGCATATTAATTTTTGATAACTGAGGGTTGGGGTGTGGCTCAAGCAGTAGAGCCTCTGCCTAGCAAGTGCAAAACCCTGAGTTCAAGCCCCAGCACCACCAAAAAAAATTTTTTTGATAACACTCTTTTTAAATATATGAAGTTAAACCTTAAGTTCTTTTTTAAAATGTCATGTAGGTTGAAAAAATTTAATTATATCATAATCTCATGAGGAAGAGATATTATTATCTTCATCATAAATATGTGGAACCTAAGAGATTTTTCCAAAGTAGTATCAGCAAGACACTTGCACTTGCATGTGTATCGTGCTACTGCCCAGAATGGCCAAGACATAGGGTCACCTGAGGTGTCCACTGATGGGCAAAGGAGTAAAGAAAATGTGGAATACGTGCACAGTGACCATTGCTTAGCTGTGGAAAGGAATGACATTCTGTAATTTTCAGCAACGTGAATGGAACTGGAGTGTATTATGTCAAGTGAAATAAGTAGGCATAGAAAGACACCACTGCATGTTCTCATTAAGACTGTTTTTAAAAAATACCCTTAATAACTTTGATTGTTTAAAAAAAGAATCCATGCCTTTTACAAGGTTTTAAAACGAAAATATCAATTGATTATATAGAGATAAATTAAAATGCTAACGATAAAATTAGTGCCTTTGTATTGAAACAAACCAACCAACTAACCAACCCACCCCTCACAAGGGAAGTTGCCTAATTTCATTTAAGGAGCAGAGCTGCTCTGAAGATCTGAGTGGCAGAATTCCCCAGGTGGTTTGACGGGAGGAAGTGGCTGAGTGAGCCTGTTGGCCCCGGGATAAGCATGGCATCAGATGTACGTGTACACGTCTCTCCATATAATCTAGACAAGAGTTATACTTATTAATTTTATCATTAAATATTAGCCAACATATGCCCTAGAAAGTTCTTTCTCATAAAAAAGTGTGAGGAACAGCACTGTGCGTTTGGTCCCTGTGTTCTTGGGTGTTCTCAGGTACTCCAGGGTCTAGGACAGAGTAGCCACCCTGAGCACAGAGCCAGGCCAAGGAAAGTAGACATCCTGCCCCACGGTGAGAGCATTGGCTCCCGGCTGGGCAGGGCCCACGTTGGCCTGAGGTAGGCCCCTGACAGCTACAGTGTGGGGAAGTGAGGAGGTGCTCAGATCACCCAGCCCGCAAAGACAAGGATCTGTTCCCTTGATGGCCTCCCGGGAGGCAGGGTGGAGCCACACTAGCAGTGTCTGACTGCTGATTAGCTGTGTGGCCTCAGCCAAGCCCTTGGCTGTCTGTGCCTCTGATCACAGAGAGCACTGCTCTGACAATTCGGTGATTTAACTCAGAGGGACTCCTCTGTCCTCTCAACGAATGAAGACTGCACAGAGTCTTTATGCTTGCGAGTTATAGTCATCGATGTTTTACTGTGTTATTAATTAAAACCTAATTCATCAAAAAATAATGAACTCATTATATGTTAACACAAAACACATTTTTAAAGGAAAAGTAACTGTTTTCTGAAACAAAAATAAAATCCAGTGAGAAGACTTACCCAAGTTTGCAGTTCTGAAGCTTTCTTTAATGTCTGGCTTGATTAAAAAAAAAAAAAAAAAAAAACCTAAAACAGTTGGTCTCTTATATTTCCTCTGTCACTCAGTATATTACAATATCATGTCACATAACCTCTGAAATGCCACTGTGTATTTGTGAGGGCATTAGAATAAGGAAGGCAAATACACCTTAGAATTATCATGAAAACCGTTTGGTCTCTCAGACACTGGGAGGGTCTCAAGGCACCTCCTGGGTTCCCTGCAGCATACTTTGAGACCCGTCTGGTTAGGAAGCCATGACAAGTGTTCTTATGATGCCTTGCATGTGGTAATCATTGGTAATAAATCATTACTATCAACACCACCATTAGCTAGGAGGCAGCATCACATGGAGCTTCTGTGCAGGTTCGGGCCGGCCTCTGGAAGGGTCCCTGCACAGCCCACGCAGGCAGCAGGTGCCCCATGTCATCTCTTCTGGCCAATGGGTCCCTGAGAGCATCTGCACGGGTTTCCATGCGTGTTTGCAGCTGTGGAACTAGGGTAGGATGTGTATGCGACATTCGTGTGCAAATGCTAAGTGGACCTCACGTCTTTGCCTTCCTAGCAAGGCAAAGTGCTGCCTCTCCATCATCTTGTCTGCAGTGTCCCTAAGAGGGCGAGATGCAGTCTCATCACTCGGTGAGTCAGGGCCAGGGCCAAGACTTGAACCTGACTTTCCTGCCTTAGAGCAGAGTCAGGGGAAGGAGGAACTGGCGGAGGCTTGCCAAGGGGCACAGCGGGACTTCTGCTTGCCAGGGCGGGATGCCGGAGACAGAACTTGTCAGCTCAACTCAGTAGAGGCTGAGGTCACCCTGGAGGTGTGGGCCAGAGTCTGCAACTTTATTCTCCCATCAGGAGACCTGTAGACTGTGTGTCAATCAGCTAGCACTCCTAGCCACCTTTCCCTAGGCCCTTTTGGGAGTCCAGAAACCATAATGAGACGGTGAGCTGAAAGCTGTGGCAAGCTGCTGTGTTGGCTTGTAACATGAAAACCTTTTCTCTCAACCACCTATTAAACACCTGGTGTCCCCAAGCTGTTTCCTCCCTCATCCTCCACCAAGGAAAAAATAAAGGAAGATTGACCAGTCAGAGTGAGGGCTCTACCTTGCATTGCAATAGAACTGTCCTTCTGCAGCCAAGCCTGTGGCTCTGGTCTCTGGGTTGGTGTGTGCAGCCATAAGCTGCTGATGAAGGGCAGGGAGGTGGGGCTGGCCAGCTGACCTGTGCTGATGGCTGTGACCATTGCAGACTAGCACCTGAGGATGGCAGGGTCATAGTGAGCCAGAAGCTGGTGACAGAGGAGGCTAAGAGGCAGCCAGGAATTGGAGTGATGCTTCCCAGCCTGGGTGCCACCAGTGGGGCTGTTTAAAGGGTGGAACAAATGCTAAGAGCCTAGAAAGTTAGAGGCAGCAAAGAAGAGTGCCAGGAAACAGATCAGGAAATCGAGGTAGATGTGAAAGGGGGTGTCTCACTCCTGCTTTTTAGACACTCACTGAGTGCTTATGGGCACCCAACAAGTATTGACTGAGTGCTTGGGATGTGCTGGCATCATGTAGGTTTATCAGTAGTCACACCAGTAAGCAAACACAGACAAAAATCCCCATCCTCAAGCAACTCACACTTGTGTGGGAGGAAGAAAATAAAGGAGATAATAAATAAATACACAGTATCAGATAGGGAGGGAAAACTGGAGGGAGGGAGAGAGGTACATCAGGGTGGGGCTGTAGTTGCAAATAGAGGCATCGGAGAAGGTCTTACTGAGAAGTTGACATCTGAGCAAAGACCAGCAGGAGGTGATGAAGTGGATCCTGTAGATGTCTGGAGAAGGGGAATTGACGGGCAGAGGGAACAGCAGGTGCAAAGACCCTGGGGTGGAAGTGTGCCCAGTGTGTTTGGGGAACAGGGAGGAGGCAGGTATGGTTGAAGCACAGAGTCCTTTGAGATGAGGACAATGAGGATTAGAGGAAGAACACTTGGGGTCTTACAAGTCATGATAACTGTAGTTTTTAACTGAGAATGATGTGGGAAACTAATGGAGGATTTTGAGGAAATGAGAGACATGATCTAATTATTTGTGTGTGTGTGGTACTAGGGCTTGAACTCAGAGTCTCATGCTTGCAAGGGAGATATTCTACCACTTGAGCCATGTCCCCAGCCCTTTTTGCTTTAGTTATTTTTCAGATAGGGTCTCATGCTTTCGGCTGGGGCTGACCTTGGGCCAGGATCCTCCTCATTGTGTCTCCCACAAATCTGGGACAATAGAGGTAAGCCACAATTCCAGGCCTGATTATTTTAAAAGAGAACTGATGGGAAGCTTCTGGTGGACACCTGAGGCTAGCTCAACAATCCAGAAGGCGCTGTCAATAGGTTGAACTAGGCTGATGAACGTAGAGATGGACAGAGTCACTGGATTCTCAACCCAGGTTGGAAGTGCAGCTGGAATGGTTGGCTGTCATACTGATCATTAGATGTGAGAGAAAGGAGAGTAGAGATTAACTCTGGTAGCCCTTACCTGAGATGAGCAGGAGCTAGTTGGGGTTAAGCTGTAGGTATTCATGTGGAGATGGACTTGAGAGGTCACAGCTGGAGCAGGGAGGAGACCTGGATATGCAAAGGTGAGTGAAAAATGGCAGCATCTGCAGATGCGTAAATAAAAGGTGATCTTGGAGCCAGCCTCAAGTACTGGGTCTAACCCCAAAGAGTGGTGGAGTAGCCAAGGGGTCCCCTCCTTCCTCCTGCCTGTTGGGACTTCAGAGTCTCCTTTATACTCACAGGCGGCAGAGGATAGAACGCGAGCCTGCTGTCCCAGGGATGGACACATGCTACATGGTGACATCTTTGAGCTCAGGGGTGCCTCTCCTAGAGCTCTGGGGGGCCATCTCAAGAGCAATCAGTCTCTGCTTCTCCCAGGCCAGCCCTCCAGCCCTGTTCTCCTCGGCCTGGCTTCAGGTGATCACAGCTAATTATCCTGTAGCATTACCCATCTGACAAGGATCAGAGAGCATCCTGCCCACTCTTTCTGTGTCCAGATGAGGGAGGTGAGGTCCAGGGACATGATGTGACTTGTCCAGCGTAGAAGCTTCGTGACCTCGGGCAAGTTCCTTAGCCCTGGACACCGTGCCAGGTCAAGAGCTGTAGCATGGAGATGACAGGGTGCACATAGTTCCTCCTCCGTTCTGCACCGGCTTTTTGTTGCCAGATCAGGGGTTAGGGATGACTGCCAGGCTGAGGTCACCCAGCCCTTTTGGCATCCGGCTACCACACTGCATGAGACATGGATTCCCTCAGCAGCCAGTACTTCCTTAAGGAATTTAGCTCTGCTGTCCCCCAGTCCTTGGTGGTCTCTGTACCAAGCTCGTATTCTCCCCATGCTGAGTCCATCTCAGCCCTGCCCAGAGATGCTTCCTTTGGCCTGCCCAACCCCACATCAGTTTTTTTTTTTTAATGACTATACTGGGATTTGAATTCAGGGCCTTCTGCTTGCTAGGCAGGCACTCTACCACTTGAGCCATGCCCCTAGCCCTTTTTCCTTTTAGCTATTTTTCAGATAGGGTCTTGTGCTTTTGCCCAGTACCAGCATCAAACCATAATTCTATCTATGTCTCCTGCATAGCTGGAATGACAAGCATGCACCATCATGTCTGGCTTGTTGGTTGAGATGGTATAGCTAACTTTTTTTGGCCTGGGCTGGCCTCAGTGATCCTCATGATCTCCACACCTCTTAAGCAGCTGGAATTATAGGTGTGAGCCACTGCACCTGGCCTCATCAGTCCCTTTTGCTCTGTCCTCACAGTGCTCTAAGCTGCCTTTCTCTTGACTACATCTTCAGTCTCTGGATCTCTCCTTAAATATTAGCTGCAGGATGCCTGCCTGATGAGCTGAGGTCATTCCTGCCCTCAAATGACCTGGAGAATTAAGCAACAATACCAGGGATTCCAGGACAGTGAGTTTGAAGATCAGCATCTTTGCTGGCCTGGTGGGAAGCCTTTGGCCCCTCTGGCAGTGGGTAGAGCCATTCCGACCCTCTGCATAGGATGTGGGAGGGAACTGTTGATGACCACAAGTGTCTGGTTCTTTTGGCAAAGAACTCTCGCCCTTGGCCCCCCAATCGGGAATTCTGGATTACAGAACTGAAGCCAGCTACTGGGGCATTGCATCCTTCCCTGTTTCAGGCAAAATCCCTTATCCGTGGGTCTCTGAACCCATAGGTGCTTGGTGCCTCACTCAGCCACAAGGAAGGAAGATGGTCCTTGCCCCACCTCTCCTTCCTCCTCACTGGATAGTGGGGTGGGGGGAGGTGGTAGGAGAGAGGTCACAGTCTAGCAAGGATCAGAATGCCCTGTGCCATGTCTCATTCTCTCCCGACGCCTGTGCCTTCTTTTCAGGTAATCAGGCTTCTTTCATTCCGCCCCCGGGGACTTCTTGCCTGCAGATGCCTAGGGAGGTTGTGTCGTTGCTCACATTGTCTTTTCTCTGTTGGAGACACAGCACAACCTGCAGTGGGAAGGAATGAGCCCAGAAGTCAAAATGTTGCCAGGCAGTGTGCACTCTGCTCTTCCCTCTTGCTGCCAGTCTGGGTTCCCTCACTCCTGAAGGCCTTGATTTACTACACTCAGGGAGAACTGGGTGGGTGGGGTGGGGAAATTGGTCATCTGTGCCCCTCTGAAGCCTGTAGTCCCTGGTGTGTTTCTTAGGACCCTGCACTATTTGTCTCGTGTCTCTGCTGCATACTCCTCTCTGTGCATCAGCGGTATCAAAACACCCACACTGTATCTCAACAATCTGATGAGTTAAATGCCTCATCCTCGGCTCCGTGGCCACAGAGTAGCAATTCTCCTGTTCTGCTTATCAAAGAGCTGGGAGAACACAGGCTGCCAGGAGAAATGGGCAAGGGTGTGGGCTTCCATGTCCCCCTCCCCCATCCCCTTTCCAGCCTCATTTTCCCCAAAATGGCCCTACTCTCAGAATGAGGCCTGGGAGGTTGCTGGCTTTGGAGACCATGCTGGGCGACTGGCATCAGGAGCATATGGCCTTGTTATCCTGCACAGAGAGCTGAGTTGGAGCCCCGGCCGCTGGCTAGGGCCTGGTGTAATTAGAGTGAGCATACGATCTGGGGGTGCAAGGGGCCTTGGGCCTGCTCCAACCTCGACACCTGCTCTCCTGCATCTTCCACGGCATTCCTCCCATGCTCTGAGCACACCAGTTAGATGGAGCAGGGACTCTGAAGCCTGGCACCGCCAGGGCTGGTGTAGTGTCTATGTGCTCCTGGAACCATTATGGACTTGGAGCTGGAAGGTGTGCTGGGTTCTGAGAACAGAAGGGGCCAGCGTGGTCTTGTGATGGAAAGGGACCTGGCTCTGGTGTGCTGAGTGACCTTGGGTTTCAGTTTGCCTTTTAGGAGAGAGAAGATAGAAACAGGTACAGGTATTTCTACTTCGTGGAACATTACAAGGATCTAACGAGATGCTGTGAGACTCAGGAAAGCTTAGAAGAGCTTGCGTATTGCACCCTGAGGACATGGGACACTGAGGGAAAGGCCCAGTGCGTCCTCAGGCTGTGCTACCGGGGACACCATCCTGCCCTGTTCTGAGCTTCTCTTTGCTCACCTGAATGGTAAAGCTACATGGACCTGCTACTGAGTATAATTAACGATAGCAAGAGAATCTATTATTTGTTGAATTCAGATCAGAGTCAGAGCTTTTCTTAAAGCTCCTTTTCTTAAAGCCTCCATAGAATGGAGTACAGTCTGCAGCCCATGTGACTTTGTCAAGATCTTTGCTGGTTTGTGTAGGGTCTCCCCAATGCCTCTGAGTGCAGGCTGTTGTCTACTGAGGTTCTTCTTGGCCCAGCCCAGCACTGGCCCACCACGGGAACTCAGGAAATGCTCAGGATGGAGGTGGCCTCGGGCTCCATTCACCCATCCTCCTTCAGTCCCCACAATAGGCCCCTGAGGCACAGGTTGAGGGTCCCATACCCAAAATGCTTGGGACCAAGGTTTTCAGATTTTGGATTTGGGAACATTTGAATATATAATGAGATAGCTTGGAGATGAGGCCCACGCGCCAACATGAAATCCTTGTATGTGTCTTCTACACATAGCCTGAAGCTAATGTTATGCACATAATATTTTTAGTGTACCTGTGTTTCGTCTGTGACCCATCACGTGACATCAAGTGTAGAACTTTCCATTCGTGGTGTCATGCTGGTATTCAAAATGTGTGGGATTTTGGAACATCTCAGATTTCCAGGGTTTGGATTAAGGTTGATCAATCTGTACATACAGTTACTGTCCCTACTTGAAATCAGAGTAAAATGACACTGAGGGAAGGTCAGTGATGAACCCCAGGCCACTCAGCTAGGAGTGGCATGGCATATGTGAGAACTTCCTGGGAGTTTGGGAAGAAGGTGTGGATGGGACTGTGTCACACAGCCCTAAAGATGGATTGTATCACACATCCCTCACAGCAGCCAGGGAATGGCTGTCACAGTGCCCATGTACAAATGAGAAACTGAGGCTCCCAGAGGGAAGGACTGGAAGGAACTCTGCTCTGGTGTGGACGTGTCCAAGGGAGGGAACCCAACAGTCAAAATGAAAACCCTATGCTCTGAAGTTCTTTCACTCCAGAGTAGGATCCTCAGTACTCTCTCTCTCTCTTTCTCTCTCTCTGGAGGAGGCAGAAGGGGGGCTGGAATGTCTCTGACTTCAGAGGGCAGTAAGCAAAAAACCCGCCGGAATTCCTTCCGTACGCACATCTGGCAGGGATGTCCCCCTGTGATTCTTGGGAAATCTTGCTGTCTGGCTGGTGTCACCAGCCCTGCTTCTCTGACTGTTCTTTTGGTCTTGGAGCCCCTGCCAAACATCTGACACCATTCGGGATCAATTGCACGTAAAATGAAGAGTGGGTATTTAAAACAGGGTTTTTGTGCTCCCCTCCTTGCAATTGTTGTCTAAGAAACAGGTTTTTAGATTCTTTGATTCTCTCCCGGAATAACTAACATATGGAGCTTCCACTTCTGAACAGCCTGTGCCTTTTGCAAGGGACCGGTTTGTTTTCATTTGTCATTGAACCTTGACTCCAAAAATTTTTAATCAGGTGGTTTGTGGAAGAGGGAGAGATGGGGTAGGTCGCTTGCTCTCTCTGAAGACAGTTTAGTTTTCAAGGGTACGGCACGGGTGGACTGGGAGCCAGAGAGGTGAGACTTTGAGAAGCCAAGGGTGGCCAGCAGCCACCCTTGTGAGATTCAGGCTCTGCGGTGGAACAAAGGACACTTTGAACTGTGCGTGTCTCTTACATGTTTGTTGATCGACTTATCCAGGACCTGGGCCAGCTGCTTTTGTTCTGGAGGATTTCATGGATTAAATCCCTGGGTTTGTGGAAAATTGTTTCTTTTTCAGAAAGGAATTTTTGAGGTGACTGCACAGGAAATGCTGCTGGGAAGGCTGGGGGCCTGTGGGGAGAGGTGGAGGGAGTGGGAGGTCACCCCATTGTTGGCAGGGTGGCTAGGGGCTCCCAGGGAGGGAGTGCTCAGAATCACAGTGTCCTCTTCCTATAAATGCCCTGGGTAGTGGCCCAAGGAACACAGTGGCCATTGAGAGCAGGCTCTAGCAAGGACTCCCCGGGGCTGGATGCTGCTAGGCACTGGGGGAGGTTTCCCAGGAAGACTGTGGCTAGAAACACTGTCTTCTGCCAAAGACGGCTCCATTCCCGAAAAGGCAAAGGAAAGAACGAAACAGTCCTTGCTGCCCTACTCAGTCTAGCACTGCGCATTCGGACCAAGCATCCCTTCCTGAACCAGAGGCCAAGGCAAACTCAGGCTCCAGCCAACTTGGGGGTCTTGGGTGAGGGAGTGTCCCCTCTTGGTGGCTTCACCCCATCTAGGGCCTGGGTGTCTGCTGTCTGCCACTGGACTGCCCTGGTTGCTGGTGCCAGAAACCCCAGTGTTGAGCAGGGGGGACAGGCATATGATTAAATACTCATACTTTATCAAAACACTGACAGTTACAAAATGCCTCAGCTTCTACTCGGGGAAGGGTGAGAAGTGAGCAAAATTACTTCAATATGCAAAAGACATTCCGTGGTGGCCAGGAGGGAGCAGTAGGGATTAGTGTCTGATTTATAGACTGACTGAAAGAAATCAGCCAGGCCGGCCCTGCCTGCCTGGTGCTATCTGCACGTATGCCTGAGGAGATGGCTCTGTTGAAGGCAGTGGCAACGAAGTTCTTGATGTGGATCAAGTGGAGAGGAATTCTGAGCCCTCAGGTTCTGGATTCGAGAGCACACTCAGTCCTCTAGCTGGCATAAATCTGTTGTCCCATGGAGAGTTTGCAAATGAGATTGGCTGTCTGCAGAGGACAGAAGGGCCAGGAGTCTACTTCTCCCCATCTTGTGCTTTCTGTGTCAACCCTTGACCAAGTACAATGGTTGGGCAGCAAGGGTTTGGCTGGCATCACAATGGGAAGCAGAGCTCTGCACAGATGGTCCAGCTGAAAGAATATCCAAGGGCCTCTTTCCAGAGCGGTAAGGGAACCCATGAGAGAAATTGAGGCACTTACGGCTCAAAGTATGGGAGAGTCATTCCCACTTGAGGTCTAAAGAGACAGACAGGAAATCATGTTGTTTGGGAACTGGGGTGGGGAGGAGGAACCATAGGTGGGTGTTCTGGTTGTGGAAGGACAGAGCCACTGCCAGGAACATGGCACCACATTGGGGGAAGAAGAAAACATGCTGACTTTTCTCTGTTCCTCTGCTCTAGTGACCTGTGGGGCTTCTCACTGCCAAACCCCCTGAAGCCAAGGACCAGGGAGCTTGTGGACACAGTCCACGGGAATCACCTTGCAGAGCACAGATGAGAGGCCAGCGGGGAGTAAGAGCTTATTTGTATATTAGCTTAGCTTAGCCAACCAGAAAGCTGGTTACCCACTTTCAAATTGTTCTGTTCTTGGGTTGGTGGAGTGACTCAAGCGGTAGAGTACCTGCCTAGAAAGTGTGAGGCTCTGAGTTCAAACCCTAGTACTGCCAAAAAAAAAAAAAAGTTGTAGAGTTGGTACCAAATTATTCTGTTCTCAAGGCTAGCATGCCCACTTTGTGAAACATCAAACTATTGTTGAACTCCAAAATGTCTTCTGTGGCCTCCCTTCTCTGAAACATCAGCCTTCTAAGGGCAAGGACTGAGCCTGGTGTTCCCAGTCGTCTTGAATGACTTTTGTCCTCCTTTCTGCCCATACGTATGTCAGGGCTTCATATCTCATAAGGCACAGAACTCTGTGAACCCCTATGACAGCACTCAGGCTGACTGGATTGGCATGAGGCACCGTCTCCCATATGGCCTGAGGTCTCTGTGGGGAGGAAACAAGCAGACCTGAATGAGTGAGGACACAGTCCTCCACAGAGAAAGACCATAGCCACACAGGAGCCTGTGGCCAAGGAGGAAGTAGAAGAGAGAAGTCCTTAGACTTCCTGTCTGTAGGGCTTCTGCTCTCTAAATGTCTCCTCCATCCTGATGCCAGTGTCTGGGTTGCCACTGTGCATGTTGTTCTGGATGAAGCCCTATGCTGATCCGCCCAGGATCAGTGGGGACCAGGGGTTGGAGGCGAGATGAGAACAAAACTTCAGGCTGTTGGCCTATGGCTCACTCCAGGCAATGGGGACCTGTTTGGGGTGTAGCAAACACTGTTCTTTCTCATGCTGCCGCCCCTTCCTGTCCTGAATCACAGTGACACTTTGCTCCAGAAGCCTGGGTAGGCAGGCCTTGTTATCTACAACCATCACTCAGTAGGACCACACTGTCCAGGAACAGCTGGATGTGGCTTCCATGTCATGGCCTATTATGCCACCTGGGGTGAAGTGCAGATTTTCCTCCACTCTCATATTTTTCTTTCCCAGTTTTGTCCTAAATGGAAAAAAAAATGTGTAGATTTAAGTCCAAGGTACATCCTTGAAGCCAGTGTTTTCCTTCCTGTTACAAAGCAGAAAGTGTTGGGGAAGTACCCAGAGAGAGAGACCCTCCCCAAAGAGCCAGGTAGCCTGAATTCAAGGCCTGGTGCATAAGCTGTTTAACATTGTGTCCTCAGTTTCCCAATCAGTAAAATAGAGACAGATTAGTATCTGCAGTATGGAATTGGTAAGAGGATTAAATGATGTTAAGAGTATCATGCCAAAAAAAATGCTTTGTGTATAAATGTGCCATCTGAATGCTTGTTCTTAATTGTCACAAGACTCCTTTCGGCAGAGCATCCTCCCAGGACCCTGGAGAGATGGATGTTGAGGGAGTCATCAGGTCTCAAGCATCTCTTTCACCAAGCCGTGCTTGTTTGGAGGTGTGGTCCGAATCCTCTCACAATTGGGCCATACTTGCTTCTTGCTACAAATGGTCCTCTTCATAAGGAAGCTTGATTCAGTTGCCCTTGGCCCTGACTCTGTTTGTTTGCACTTCTACCTCACTCTGCCTGTAGCTCTCTCCTCCCTCACAGTCACCTCCAAAGCCTGTTCATCCTCCAGTCTCCTGTTTGAGTTCCAGGTCTCCCAGGAAGTGAAAGTGCTGCCCATCCCGATCCTCCAAGCTCCTGCATCCCTTCCTGCCTCCCCCGAGCTGGCATGCAAGCTCCCCTGCTTTGTATCATCAGCTTTCGCCCCCAGATGAGCCTGTTGCCTCCTATTCTCACAGCACCTTGAACAGGAAGCCAGATAGCAGATGTTATTAGTCCACAGTTAAAAGAAATCAACTCACAGGCTAATGAGACTTGGATGTCGGCCATTCCTAAGAGACTGCTTGTATTGTGTATGCGCTTGAATTTGATCCTATTGGAAATGGAAGGTCTGGATGACGCCTTTCCCTGTTGCCTTAGCTGGGAAGGGTTATTGGCCCACGTGCCTTTTTGAATCGCCTCAAGTCTACATGTCAACAACTCAAAGTTGGGAGCTGGGGCCTAGACACATGTGGTTAGGGGAAGAGGCAGAGCTGGTAGAGAAGGCAGGGGACCCCAAGGCCTAACCTTCCATAGCCCAGGAGCTGGGTTGAGACCCACAGTGTAGCAAGTACCATGAAGACATGCTGCTTCTTTTAGAGGTAGAGAGATAGTTTTGACCCTTTGTGGGAATCAAATAAGAATAAAATCAGAAGAGGAATCAAGACTTCTTGGGGTCACATGACAAAGAAATTTCAAACATATACAGGAGTTTTCCAGGAATTCTGCACAGTCTCCCAGGGCCAACACAAGACCTTAGAAATCTGAAGGGACTGTGGGCAGTGTCCTGCTGAAGTGGGAGAGGTCACCACTGTTTTCCAGGCTTTGGATGGGGATGGAGATTGAGAGCAGTCAGGCATCTCAGTTTTCCAAAATCCAAATGCCTGAACAACCTTTGTGTACAGGCTGTGTCCTTGACCCTGGTGGACCCTTGGGGCTCCTTGCTGATTTTACATGGCAGCTTCCAGCTTTCAGCTCATACATCTGAGTTCTGTGAAGTGTTATCTTGGTCTTGTATCAAAGGCTTTCAGAAGTAGCATAAGCTAACACTCTGATCCTTGGTGATGATGATGGTGGTGGTGACGGAGATAGTGATTTATCACCATTTGCTGCCTCCTATGTAGCTTTCTCTCTCTCATGAGCAGGTCTTCTTGCTGTAGGCCCCTTCCTAAGCTTCGTGCACAGAAATCACCTGGAAAAGCCATGAGGAGCCCTGGTGTCCCTTTGAGAGGGAACTTAGAAGTTCTAATAAGAAAAGTTCCTGTGTACTTCATTCATTCTGCTCAGAAGCATCTGCTGATGGTCCTGAACTGGGAGTGTTTCCCTAGGTAGCAGAAGGAAGATGTAGAGGAGGGAATGTGTCTTTTTTGCCCTGTTGAGAGAAGTCCTGGGACCCTTCAACACCCAGAATTCCTCCCAAGCCGTCACCAGGTTGCCAGTGGTGGGATCCAGAAGCTGGAGACTGCTCAGTTCATACTTGTGATGGATAAGAACTGTAATAATTACCAGGGGGACACTTAGTAAAGACTCCTCACTCACCATTTCTAATGCTTGTAGTAACTGTCTGTGGTAGACATTTGGACATCCTCATTCAGTTGGGGAAACTGAGGCCTGTAGAACTAAGGATCTTGCCAAAGGCCAAGACCTGGCCTCAGTGGGTCTGATTCCATGTCTGTACTCCTATTCCAGGGCATGGAGCAAGAGGCGATGGATTTGCTTGGAAAGAACCCAGGAAGTGGGTGAGAGCCAGGGCTGGCTGGTACAGTACCCCCTGGCTGGGATCAGGGTTCCCCCTAACCATGGCCCCGTCATAAGTTTTGGGGATGGGACAATGTCACTGTCAGTAGACACTGGTCCCCAGGCAGCCAGGCGCTGGCAGCACTCCCGGCCGGCTCGCTCTGAACTCTTCCTTCAGCATGCATAGGCCTCTTGACAGAGTGACAGCTGTGATTCAGCTCTGGCACCAGTGGCAGCAGTGACGTGGGGAAACAAGGGGGAAAGGACTGTAATTACCTCTTAACACGTTTCCACATTTCTCTGCTGTCAAGATGGTTTTGTTTTTCTGATTTATTTTGATCTTCTTGAAAATTAGTTGCTGCAGTGTGTTGGGTGTAATCACTGTCCTGCAAGCTCACAGTCATTAGCTCAATGTTAGCCCAACGAATGTGACTTTTCCTTCCCAATTTATGTCAGTTTGTGTATGTGTCTGTCTGCCTGTCTGTCTGCCCTAACTCCTCACTGTGACCCTAACAGGGGACAGTCATTCAGGCTGCGTCTTCCAGAAAGAACTGGTGAACCTACCACCTGAACTGCCCTACCCTCTGCTGCCTCCACCCTCCCACACCAGGCCTTCTCTGCTCCCTTCTCCCCCTCCACAAGGCACCCAGCCTCCTCCCCTCCCCCTACTGGGCACCTGCTATCACAGGCTCCCCCCATTCTGTTCTAGCATGCTGCTCCACACAGCCCCAGGTAACACTCTGGACCTACCAGCTACATCTACCTCCATTCATGGAGCCTGGATCCGTGCAGCAGAGTGGGCCTGCGCTGTCAGCCGCAGCACTGCCTGATCCTGGGGCCACTCTGTGGGGATTCGGTCTTTTCTGTTACGGGCAGGCCGGGATGACAAGAAGACCCCAATCTGCCAGGGAAGCAGGGGTGGACAGGAGAGAGCCAGGCCTGGAGGATGAGGGCCTGGTACTTCCAGGGACAAGTGCTCATCCAAAGGCTCGCTCCGGAGGGTTTGCCCACATGGATGTTTGAGAAATGAGAATTTTAGAGCCAGAAGGAAACTCAGAGTTCATTGAGTCCAGCTCAGGACACACAGCTGGCTGGCAGTGGGTCTGGGACAGAACCGGATCTCTGCTGGATGCGGGGCAGGGCTGGCTTCGTGACTGAGGAAACAGTGGCAGAATCCAGGGTATGAGATCTGCCCCTTCTTCCCTGTGATTCCTACCTTTAGCATTACCTTTGGGATCGGTCTGGGATGAGTAAACACTATATAACCAAAGAGCCCTGTCTTGTACTACGCCCTTACACAGAACCGCAGTACTTCAGGGCACAAGGAGTGGAAGATCCAGAGCCCACCTGTTGAGACATTTCCTCAGAATACTTAGCACTCCATAGAATGTGGAGGGAAAAAGGCTCAACTCCATATGAGGACGGAGGAAGATATTCACAGCTTCCACACTGGTGCATGGAGGAGGATTCAAAGTAGAAAGCAGGACTGTAAACGAATGGTAGTGGTTGCTCACACCTGTAATGCTACCTACCCAGGTGTCGGAGATCAGGAGGATCAAAGTTCAAAACAAAAGTTCTCTAACAAAAAGTTCTTAAGGCCTCATCTCAGCCAATGAAAAGCTTGGTGTGGTGGTGTGCCTGTCATCTCAGCTATGCACCAGGAAGGAGAATCTTGGTCCAGACTGGCCTCAGCATAAATGCAAAACCCTATTCAAAATATACCTAAAGCAAAAAGGAATGGAAGAGTGACTCAAGTGGTAGAGCGCCTGCCTAGCAAGCATGAGCACTGAGTTCAAACCCCAGCACCACAAAAACAAACAAAAAAAGATCGGTGTTCTCAACAGGATGGTTTTCATGGAAGAAACATTTAGAGAGAAGAAAACGTTTGTAGCAGGGGAAGGACCAGTTCAGCTGGGTGCATCGGACTGAGGGCAGAGGAGCGTCAGGGCAGCATGGAAGCTGGGTGCCCACATCAGAGGAGCAGGGGCCAGAGTGACCAGAGGTGGTCAGACATGAACTCTAGCTACTTGATTAAATTTCCTGGAGTCTGCATGCTCTGCCACCTCTGCCATGGCCTGACTTCTTCTCAGTATGGTCACAGGTCACTGGAAAAATTCCAGCATGAAGCCTTCCTCTCAGGGTCTGTGCCCTCCACTAATACTGAGAGCTGGCATCTGCATAGCGCTTCACACTAAGGATTCTCTGACTTTAGCTGACTGTCCCAGCACTACTAGAGGTGGCCATCATCGTTATCATCCCCAGTTACAGGTGTGGAGATAGGGCCAGGAGCCCACTGGGCCATCCTTTCGCAGAATCAGCATGAGCAATTACTGTTGACAATTATGTCTATTAGCACGTGTCCTGGAAACATTTAGTTTAATTCATCTTCCTCTCTTTCTAGTAGACAAGCACACAGACAAGCAGACAGACAGACATGCATACAGTGGGATCTCGAGTCCCAAACACCATCCCATGTGTGCAGCCTGAGTCATTTACCTCTGGGTCTTCACCCAGCAATGTCCCAGGAAACCCAGGGAGTTCCCTAAATTTTTGCCTGGACTGGTCTCAAACCTTGATCCTTCTATCTCTAAATCCTGCACAGCTGGGATTACAGGTGTGAACCACCATGCCTGGCCCCCTCTGTTGCCTCTTTACCGTGTGTTAACACTTCATATACCGGCTTGATCCTACTACACTTGCACAGAGAGGGCAGAGCGCTGGCCCCATAGATGTGACACTAGGTGCAGAAACCGCCTTTACTTGGATCACACACAGGGTTACCTAATCACCATCTTAGTGCAGCCTGGTGCTGACCCAACTGCTGGCGTCCAGAGCACCTGACACACCTGAAAGCTGCAGATGGGACCAGCCTGTTGTGCCACTGTTGAGGGATGAATTCCAGGAGCCCAGTCCCAGTGTCTGTGGATACACACAGTAAAATTCACCCATTTTAGGTCTATACTTCTATGCATTTTAAAAACAATTTTATTGAGTTATAATTGACTTAGAGCACTTAGCACACATTTCAAATGCGTACTTTGAAAAGTTTTGATGTATGTGAAACCATCACCACAGTGAATGTTTCCTCCTGCCCCTACGCAGCTCCACCTTTCTCTCCCTGTTGCTTAGACTAGTTTGTTAGTGGCTTTCTGAACATAGGAGTGTGCTGAGTGCACTCCTGTGTGACTGGCTTGAGGTGCCTGCACGTTGTCAGGTGTACTGGGAGTCCATTCCTTCTGTATTGCTGCATGGAGTCCCATTGTGTGGCTACATCAGGGTTTGATTGTCAGCTCCCCTGTTGATAGACATCTGAGTTGTTTCCAGTTTGGGGCTGTTTACATAGTCACTGTTAACATTTGTGTGCAAACTTTTGCAGGGACATACACTTTTCTCCTAGGAGAGGTGATGGTCACATGATTTGTCAGTGTATGGTAACTGGTGAAGAAGCTACCAAACTGCTTTCAATGTGGTTGTGTTGTTTGAGTCTCCCGTCAGCCATGTGTGAGCACGTCTTTCCTGTGCCTAGCAAGTACAAGGCCCTGAGTTTGATCCCTAGTACCCCAACAAACGAACAAAATGTGTATATTCTTTGTTCATACTTTTTGCCCATTATAAACTTGGGCTATTTTCTTAGTATTGCATTTTAAGAGTGAGTTCTTTACATATTCTAGCTGACTGTATTTTTGGTCAGATATATAGATGGTAAATATCTTATCTCAGTCTGTGGCCTGTCTTACCTCTCTCATCTTTGTTGGAAATCATTGTCTGTGTATGTCTTAGTCTATGTCTGAACTATCTATTCTGTTCCATCGAACCATTTACCTATCTGTACACTGACACCACACTGTTTCGATTACTGTAATCTTGCAATAAGTCTTGAAGTTACTGCTTAAGTCTTGAAGTTACTGCTTCAGCCTTGTTCTTTTTCAAAGTTGTTTTGCTTTTTCTAGGTCTTTTGTGTTTTCATATGAATTTTAGAATCACGCTCTCTCTTTCTACAAAGAAAACTATTTGCTTCATGTATTTCAAAACCCTGTTAATTGATGCATAAATGTTTAGGATTCAGTTCCCCTGAAGAGTTGACTCCTGTATTAGTCAGCTTTCGTCACTATAACACAACATCTGAGGCAGCTAGCTCATAAAGAGAAAAGGTTGATTTAGCTCACAGTTTGGGAGGTTCAAAGTCCAAGATTGGGCAGGCTGGAGAGGGCCATGGGTGCATCATGGCGGGAGTGCCTGAAGGAGCAAGTGGTCATATCTGGAACCGGAAAAGAGAGAAAGAGGACATCCTGGGCCACACTTGCTTTTTTCGTAGCAGCCTCCCATGAAGACCAGCCTCATTCCCCAGCAACCTAAGGACCTCCCTGTAGCTCCACCTCCCAGAGGCCCCATCACCTCCCAAGAGCATTAACCTGCAGCTGAAGCCTCCAATCACAATGGCCCTGGGGACACTCAGCCCACACCACAGCACCCCTTCCATGTTGTAAACAGACTTCCTGTGTCACTGGTAATGATGGTCTGTGCTCTGAAATCAGCTTTGTCTGATAATACCATACCCATGTCAGTTTTCTTTCTTTCTTTTTTTTCTTTTTTCTTTTTTTTGGAGTACTGGGGTTTGAACTCAGGGCCTACACCTTGAGCCACTCCACCAGTCCTTTTTTGTGATGGGTTTTTTTTTTCAAGATCGGGTCTCATGAACTGTTTACTGGGGCTGGCTTTGAACCTCAATCCTCCTGATCTCTGCCTCCCAAGTAGCTAGGATTATAGGTGTGAGCCACGGCACCCAGCTGTTACGTCAGTTTTCTTTCGCTTCATATTAGTATTGTTATCAGTTGTTCATCCTTTTAACCTTTTTGTGTCTTTATTAAAGTGGATTTCTGGTAACCAGCATTTGGTGTGTCTTGCTCCTCCGTCCTCTCTGAGGATCTCTCGCTTGTCATTGAGTCTCTGACCCATTTGCATTTAACATGATTAATATCGTAAAGCTAAGTTTTGGTTTATCATTTCCTGGTGTTTTCTATTAGTCCCATGTGTTCTTTGTTCTCTTTCCCCTCTTTTTCCGCCTCCTTTTGGACTGTTTTTTTTTTTTTGTGATTTCATCTTCTCTCTTTTGTTGACTTATTAGCTAAACTTCTTTGTTTTGTTGTTTTAATGGTTGCTTTAGGATTCACAGTGTGTGTTCTTAATCATCCCAATTTACTTTCAGTTGGGATCACACCACTTCACATATAGTAGAGGGACTTTTTCCTTCCGGGCCTTTCTGCTAATTGTTGCCATACATCATACTTATGCAGTTATTATAAACTCACAACCCAGTGCTATTGTTTTTGTTCAAGTGGTCAGTTATTTTTTAGACGAAAAATCCTGTATACTCACCATGTAGTTACCATTTCTGATACCCTCATTCTTTTAATGTAGAACGACACTTTCACCTTTATTTCTCCTGGTCATGAAACGTTTTAGCTTTCCTATGTCTGAAAAGAAGTCTTTATTTTGGAAGAAATCCTTTTACTTAGGTGACAGTTTTTTCTTTCAGTAATTCAAAGTTCTACTGGCTTCCTATCAGAATGCATAAGTGTATCTTGGTGCTCTGGCCACTTTTGACATTTTCTTTACCACTGATTTTGAGCAATTGGATTAGATGTGCCTTGTTGAAGTTTTTTTTTTTTTTTTTCCTGTGTTCCCAGCTTTATCAAGCTTCTTGAACCCATGGGTTATACATTTGTAAGTTAAGTTTGACATATCCCTGGGTTTTTTCCTTCTTGTCCCACCCCATTTCTGTGGGAACTCCACAGGAGCGGAGGCTGCTTGAAGCTGGCAAACTGATCACCTGTGCACTTTCATTTTATTCAATTCTGATTTTCCCCATCTTACCTCTTAGAAAGTTTCTGTTACTGTGTCTTCACGTTTGCTAGTCTTTTTTGGTTTTGCCATGCACAGTTTTCTACCCTGCTCCAGATAGCCTCACCTAATTTGATCAGAATTTTAAAACCAAAAGCAGACTATGGGTTGGAGATCCTGGAGCAAGGAAACCCAGGGCTGATGTGCTGGCATTTGGTGGCCCTTGCCTGACACCACAGTTGGGAGGCTGGAATGAGGTAGCCCAGTTTCTCCTGCTTCCTCCCTGTCTTCCTTTTCTGTCCCTAACAAAGACAGTCCTGTGGTGGATGCTTGGATTTACTTTCCTGCAGGGAAGCCTGGGAACCTCTGTGAGGAGTAAGGCAGTCACTGTGGTCTGGGGAAGCTGAGCTCCAAATGACACCTGGGAGGATACTCAGGTCCCATAAGCCTCGAAAGCCCTGCCGTGGCAGTGACCTTAGGAAGAGGTCATGTGACCACGGTGGGAGAGCTAGCTGAGGAGGAAGAGAAACAAGAATGGCTTTCTACAGGTGTGCACATGGTGTCCGGATCAGCTGCGTCCCTCACTGTGTGTCACCTACTTCCTGCGGGAGGGAAGAAGGAAGCTGGCAGTCTGACTGTGGCGTGTCTCGGTAGATTTGGCTTTCTTCAGCCTTGGTTGGCTGCTTCAGGACCTTCGTCCTGCTAACATACATGTCAGGCGGGTATTTTCCACCTTTAGTAACAGAGTGCTTAAGCCTGGAAGTAGCCTCTGGATTGGTTCAGCAGCTCAGGGTGCCACTGAGAACCAAAGCTCTTTATTTCTTCCACTTCCTATCCTAAGCCTGTTGGCTTTTTATACTCAAGCTTATTTCTTATGGTTGCAAGAAGGTGGCTGCAGCTCCAGGCACCACACTCATATTCAAGGCAGGAAGAACAAGGAAGGAATGTTTTAGCAATATCCTGCCCCTTCACAGAAACCAGAGGCTTTCCCAGAAGCCCCCAGGATAAAACTTCCTGAGCTTTAGTATGCCTGAGTTTCCCCGGCAGGTTCTTGTTGCAGGTTTGGCTACAATAGCTCTGTAGTAGAAGCTGGAGTTCTGCATTTTCACCACGCTCCCTGAGTAGAACCATCCTGCGGGTACTGCACCCTGAGCAGTGAGTGTGAGGCTACTTCTCTATCTCACATAGCTGCAAGTCGCTGCAAGGGAGGCAGAAATTAGACCGGGTAAAGCAGGAGGTGAGAGGTGGGGTAGCAAACCAATGTCAGCAAAGAGTCCTACTGAAAACGAAGTCACAGTTTTGGGCTAGGATGAGTTAGAGCCTTCTCCTCCACAGGGAAGACCACAGACCCCTTATACTATGTCCAAACCCATCCCAGAGGGACCCAAGCCAGGCTGTCCTTCCAGTTCGCAGGAGCAGGGATCCACTGAGAGAATTTCCTCACCTAGGCACTAAGCACAGTGCCTGGCACACAGCGGGTTCCCTAAATGTCTATTAAATGTCATCTGAACATAGAGGCTCTTGAACTTTAGGACTGAACACTTCCCCAGGGTATCTTGTTAAAATGCAGATTCTGACTCACGGGCTGCTGGATGGGATCCAGGATGAGGACCCAGGATGCTGCATCTGGAGCCAGCTGCCAGGGAAGGCTGCTGCCACCATTCCCTGCCCCCACCTTGAGCACATACAGAGTCACTTTTGTCCTTCCTTCTGACTTCCCAGCAGCCACTAGTTATCCATTCTCCCAGGCAAGAAGCCATTGTTAAGGATGTCTGTAGAAGGAGATCTGGGCTTGTGGGGAAGCTGGAGGGGGCTGAGACTGTGCCTGTCTCCAGGGGAGCAGGGCCTAGATGCCCAGTCCTCCTGTCCCCTGCTGAAAATGAAAATGAGCAGTGTAGCCTGGCAGGCAGGGAAGGAGGCCAGCCAGGCTCCAGCCCCAGACAGGAACAGCTCATGGCTCTGGCCTTCGGGGAGTACAGGGACTCCCTGGACCCTCCCTGGACTGGGTGAGGGTCCGAGGGGCTCATGTCTTTCTGCTGCTTGAGCTTTAGGTGTGGTAGTGGTGGGGGGATGGAGGTAAGCTTCGAGAGGGAGCAAAAATGCAGTTTTTGGTGAACAGTTGTGCCCACGGGAAAACGTTGACTTCTCTAGAGCTGAACTCTGGATTTTTATTTTTTTTTTTTAAGTAGCGGGAACTGAGTTACTGGAATTTCTTCTGAATTAGAAGCCAAACAAAAAGTTTCTTGCGGTTTCAGTTACACAAGAGGCTGCTGCCAGGGCGGAATGAATGAGAAGAGCCACTAAAAGGCAGAGACAGTGAGGGGGCAGGGGATGAGGGCTGGGCAGAGCGGGACCCAGGGCACTCCGAGGCACAGTTGTCCAGGTTGGACACAATGCCCACTCGTCTGCTGCTGACATTTTAGGGAAAGAACTGACTGCACCCATCTTCCCTCCCAGGATCAAAATGAAAAGAAAAATAAATCAAAAAAAGATCACCAAAGCAGGGTGCCCGCTGTCAGACGCACACACATGCAAACGATTATCAGTGCTTTGTAATTTACCATAATTCAGGGCCTTTGCTCTATGGGGTCCTTTTTTATACGCTTGCCTGCCTGAGTGGCAGGCGGACCAGACAGGTCTTCCCCAAAGCTACAAGTGGCCCTCAATTCAGCCTAGATCAAATGCGAGTCTACAGCCACCACCTGCTGCCCAAACTTGATTTTTCTCAGTGCCCTAAAGCCTCCCACTAGCCACCTTCCTGGTAGCCATAGAGTGACCTTGGTGGCACCTCCTGTTCTAGCCTGCCCTCTGGTGGGAGCCCTCCTGGAGTGACCAGGGCGTGTGGCTGGGCTGACGGATCTGCAGGATCCAGGAGAATTTGGATTCCTGGGGGAAGTGGCCACTAAGTGCTAGTGGCAGCTTGTCTCTCAGACGGTTTTTTGTTTTCTCTCTCTCTCTCTCTCTCAACTGTATCTCTCCATTCTACCCCTATATTTTACAGAGCAGGGGAATGGGAAAATGCCACAACCACAGCTTCCCTGCCCCATCCATAAAAGCTAGTTGTAAAAACATTGACTTGCACCTCGCTGGCTATAACCACTTGTGATGGAAAGGTAGGACGGGCAAGGCAAGCAGCAGAGGATGCCACCCCTTCCTTCCCTGTGGCCCTGTTGGTGCAGCATAGGGCTCCTTCTCTCTGGAACTCTCCTTGCCCCAAGGGGCTTGATCTACTTCTTCTAGGAGAGGGCTCCACCGTGGAGCAGAGGCGGGGTTACTCAAAGCCGACTTATGACGACTTATTTTTCTCTGTTCCCTGTCTCTCTTTGATCTCCCTCTACCATCCCAGATCTGTAGGCTCTGTTTTTGTTCTGACATCATTTCTGTTCTGTCCTCAACCTGTGGCCAGTGTGCTCCTTTAAAAACAGGGTTTTCCTGGAGCTGGGATGGGAAGGTGTCACTAGAGATTTAAGTTATTAGTCCAAAGAATACCACACTCAGGGGGCATTTGGTCAGCTTCCATCATCCAAAGTTTGGGATATGGGGGGGGGTTATGTGAGGATCTGGGTGCAGGCTGTCTGCCGTCAGTGAGCCTTATGTACGGGGGTTCCAGAGCACACAGGTGGGAGATCTTGTATAAACTGCCCCAGTGGACCTGTGTCTTTCTTACATCATACCCTTTCTTTTCCAATCGTTTCCTGGTACTTGTTTTATTTTTTAGAGAGGAGGGTCTTCCCGTGTAGTCCAGGCTGGCCTCGACTCCTAGGCTCCAGCCATCCTCCCGACTCAGCCTCCCAAGTAGCTGGGACTTTAGGTGCCACTACTGCAGCTGGCTTGGTTTCCTGGTGCTTTTAACGCCTTCTCTCTCTTCTTTCCAAGGAGTGTTCTAGGATAGGGGGCATCTGAGAAATGGGTTCTCTTCCTTGGTCTCACCTTCTCAAGGGAGAGATAGAGGCAAGTTCTGAGTCACCCCTGCTCATCCTTGCTGTGGTACACACACGTGCTCTCATGAACTGTCAGTCGAAGATGACCAGTGCTGCTAAAAGCGGAGCTCTGCCTCGTGAAATTCCAGAAAAACAAGGCAGCGGAAGTGAATGTGGCTCACTTGCTTGGTGGTGTTGAGGAAGGTTGAGTCCTGCAGAGATGTTTTAATGAACAACCATGGCTCCTGATGATTTCAAATCAGTGGTTGATTGCGTCATGTAACTACCCTGGTCAGGTTATGTGCCACATTCGGTGTTAGAGTGAAAGGGACCACACAAGTTCCACTGCCCCCCCCAACCGTCAAAGGGAACAGAGAGGGTTGGGAAGGTGACTTGGTGACAAAATACTTACCTGGCATGTGCAAAGCCCTGAGTTCCATTCCCAGCACTGCAAAAAACAGAGGGAGGAGGGAGACACAGTTCCATCTAAAGACAGTTGTTTTCCTGTCCTTTTGAGAAAGGAAGTTAAGCCTCCAGCCCCACCCTCTCCCTTCCGTGTGAGCACACAGCAAGCTGTGGACGGCCATGCCGATTGACCCACGCCTCCTGACCCTCTCCAGCCAGCTCCCTTCTGGGGCCGATGGTTCCTTGCTAAGTACATGATGACGGCCTATTTTGGGCAGTTTAGAAACCAATCAACCAGCTGGTCCTGGCAGCCTAGAAAGTGTAGTTGATTGCTTTGGAATAGGTTGATTGCACCCCAAAATGCCCTTTCCACTTTTCCCACAAGTGTTTTTGATTCTCTTTTCCTCTTTGAGTCAGCTTTTCTACTGCTCCGTTTGTGTTTCTTGATGGAATCTGGTTTCCAAGGTGTCCGGAGTGGCTCTTTCTACTCTCTTGACTGTGGGCCTCAGAACTGCCCTGGTGCCCTCTGTGTTGTGTCCTTGGCACACACTCTGTGTCCTCAGGACCACTCCCTGCCCTGTGTTTGTGTCTATGACACATGTGAGGAAGAGTATTAAGATTTATCACCACAATGCAGGTGCCTGCCACACAGTGGCTCTGGTGGCTTGTCACTAGGTTTTCAATGTAGCTTTCGTGCACAGAGCTGCTGCTGCTAGCAGCCAACAGGAAGCGCCAATATGCACGTGTGACCTGCAGATGACAATGTAAACGGCAAGGCAGCACATGTACAAGAAGATAAATTTTAATTAAAAATCTGTTCCCCAACTCGGCCTGCCTGAAAGGACATAGAAATGCCACGCTGTCCGACTGCCAGTCAGGTGTAGAGGTTCCCTCGTCCCTAGAGACCAAGCTGAAAGAACGATGGCCTCATTGAAACTGGATGCCCTTGATAACTATGTCAAATTCATCCCATGTTGGGGAGGTGAGTGCCCTGGTGGGGGCTGGGAGCTGTAGCTTCTTAGAAGATGCTGGGTTTCTTCTCATGCCATGCCAGGGCCAGGGCGCAGGCAGGACAGAGAGAGGGTGCAGAAGTCTGGGCTTTTGTGTGCAACACAGGAGCTGGTAGCAAGGAAGTGCTCCGGGCCCATTAGCAAGTTGTGTGAATTCATGAAGGTGTGACTGTCAAGGTATACTGTGCCCAGGGGTCATCCCCCCAGTGGTCATCCCAAGTTCACTTGACTGCCCAGTGAGATAGGATGGAGGAGGAAACTAGCTGCCTCTGGAGGCAAACTTGTAGGACAAAACTTACCAATTCATTATGAAAATCTACAGGGAAAGGATGGGGAGTAGCTGAAGAGTCAATTCAACGTGTGTTTGCCGCCGGGTCCCTGGAATATTCAGGAAATCAGACCTGTACAATGGAAATTCATTCATACAGTGGATATGTCTTGAGTACCCACAATGTGTGGGCATGGTGCTGGGATTACAGATATAGCAGTGGATGGGATAGCATGGTCTCTGTCTTCAGGGAGATGTCTGTGCCATTGAGGCCACCTATCGGGACCATGTGTGCGAGGACCCAAGAGACGGGTAAATGCACACTGTATGTCTAGTTTCAAGATGGCCTTTTAGGATCCTACATAGCCAAACCCAGATGTCTATCTTTTCTATGTATAAAATACCAGCTTTCCTATTTTGGCATTTATATACTCACCTTCAGCTCTAGTTACTCTTTACTAGTAAAAGGAAATTTGTGTCAAGTCACATAGAATCACTGCATATTTGCATTTGGAGAGCCTGGTTCCCCCTCCTGCTATGAACACAGACACCGAAGCCAGAGAAGGCAGTGACACCGCTAGTTAGCAGTAAAGCTTGGTGGCGCTCCCACCTAGTATTTTTTTCACTTTCCCTCTTCTTGGGAAAAATGAAGTCAATTCAAGGAAAGTTCTGGGCTCAGAGAGCCAGCTGCCCTCACCCTAAAGAGTTAACGTTTTAACTGGCCCAGCAGAGCTAAAGTCTGCAGGTGGAGAAGCAGCAGCAGCAGAGAGCCTTCTGGCCAGCACCTGCCTCCCTCAGCAGATGTCGTGGCAATTGGGGACTGGGGTGGGGATGTGATCGAAGGACAGGGGGCATGCTGGGCACTGTCCCGGGCCTCCCTGCCTCAGTGGGGAAAGCTCATGTCTTCAGGAAGGGATGAGGCTAAGTCCCTGTAGGGCCGAATCCCCCAAGGGAAGCCATGGAAAGGGCTGTTGGAGGCTGGTTGCAAAGACTTCATTGGAGGACAGAAACGATTTGTGTCAAGGAATTTCCTTTTCCAACTATGCAGATTTGGGAGGATGGCCGCCTGGCAGGGTGAGAACCGTGGGTGACAAGTGACCAGAAGAGCTTGTGCCCAGCTTTATTATGCTCAAGGCTGCTCCCCCAGGACCCCTCCTGCTGGGTTCAGTGCTGTTCCACTCAGGGTCATGGAGAATGAGACTCAAGGACCTGCACCAGGGTGCAGTGTGAACCTCTTCTGGAGCGGCTGTGTGTTTTCACAGGCATCTGAGAGGTGCTGTAGGGATTTCATTTCCAGGATGGTCAGCACTGCAGACTGGTCTCTGGGACACAGGGCACCTTCCTGACTGCTCTGAGAGAGCCGTCCTTGGCCTGTCAGAGGTGTTGTCTGCAGCAGCCATGTGGCCCTGGAACGTGGTGGTAGCTTACAACCTGGACATTAGAGTTCCGTAGACTGGGTTTAAATTCCCGATTTGACCAGCTGTGAACCACGTGGGCAGGGCCAAATCCTGGTCCCTTTGTAATCCGAGGTAGTAATGAATATATCACAGGGCTGTTGGAGGGATTGAAAGTACATAAAAAGCTCCTAGCGGTGTGTCTGGTACATGGGAGGCACTTAAATGGTAGTCCTTATTAAAATAAAAATAATAAAAAGTCCTTGCTTTGAAGCAAAAAAAAAAAAAATTGCTTGGAACCGGAGTGGTCCTTTAATGAGCAGAGTCTCAGAATCCAGAACGGCCAGTCAAAACAGTCCAAGTGGAACCTGTTCCTCCCAGGGCCCTGGCAGGCCACCCTGCAGCCCATGCCCAGGCTTTGCTGGCTCCACCTGCTGGTGGCCTCCTGGAACTGCAGACTCCTTCTGGATGTGGCTCCTTGGTGAGCAGGATGGGGGGGAAGGAAGGTAACTATTAGTTTTGCAACTGTCCTGATTACTTCAGATGGAGATGTTTGTAAATAAGATGTTAGAATCTGGAGCTTTTGTTTGGCCTCGTGGTGGGCATAAATACGTTTTTATTAAAACTTGTCACAGAAGCACCCTGCAGTGGAGAGCCAGGGTTTGGTGTGCTTTCTCCAGTAGCACAGACCACTTCCTGTTTGCCTCTCCCGGTCCACGCAGCAAGAGAGGTGAGGACCGAAGTTGGTTCTAGAACCCCTCTGGGAGCCAGGAGAAGGGAGCGATCCAAGTGAGGGAGTGGCACCACGTTTCACTTTGAGGCTTTGTCTGGAAGCATTTTTCCAACTGAGAAGGCCTGAAAGGGCCATTTTGTCTTCGCACCCATCTGGGGCTGCTCAGAGCCTCCCTGTCAGTGAGAGCAGCGGGAGGGAGGCTCTGGGGTTGGAAATGGGGAAGCAACGATTGACAGACGGCCATTAGACACTACTTAGCGTCAGGCCTCGTGCCAGCTCCCAGGGAGGTGAAGGAGCACAGGACTTGACCTTGTCCTCAGGAAGATGAGGTGAGGCCAGCCTATGCTAAATAAGCAGGCCAAAGTAAAGCCACAAGACGGCCTACAGTACAGGACCACCCTTCTGGGGAGTGCCAGAGAAGGGGGCCCCTGACCTCGTCTACAGTGAGGATTCAGTTCCTTGCTCATTTCTTTCTTGTGCCCTGTCTGTGTATCAAGAGAACATGCTTGTAGATGCCCTCAGGGGTCTTGAGGAGACACCTGCAGCCTTTCTCACCCCCCTGCCTTGCATTGTACAGCAGAGAGGCCCCAAGCCCTATTTCAGGAATCTGCCCATATTTAAAACGTCTAGCACTTACTAACTCTGTGACCTTGACCACTTTGTTAAATTTCTCTGCAGCCTCATATATTCAGTCAACAAACAATTACCAAGTGTCTACAATGCAGGCCCTAGGGTATTATAGTAGCCAAAGCAGACAGGCTAGAGGGATGGACAGAGGGACCTGGAGGCACGAAGGACGTGCAGAAGCAGGTAGGCAAGGCATCAGGGCAGGTGGTGAGCGTATCTAAACAAAGCCACCTTCTTCAGGTGGCCTGGGGGAACCTTCCAGTTCTCAGCCGCATCCTTGTCCCGGTGGGCAGAGTCCAGGTGGGAGGGCAGCCTCAGGGTCTTCGTTCCATTGCATCTGTGATGGTGGGGCCTGCACCTGGCTGGAGCAGCTCTGCAAAGAGCTTTCTGTAATCGCTCCTTCCTTTTCCTTCCTGATGTATGGATTTAGTTTCAAAGCCCCTTAGCAACGCAGGAAACTCCACTCCCTCTGCAGCTCATTTGGAACTGCCCTAGTATTTGCTGTGGTGTGTAATATTTGGGGTTCCTGAGGCCCTGGGGGTGCATGCCAGGCATGGGGTGGAGTGGGGAGAGGAATGGAGGGGGAAGGTGAGCTGGTTTCTGGACTCACAATGTCTCCTCAACGGGCTGTCTGGCTTCTCTGTGTCTGAGCACCTGTCCCCTGAGTGCGGCCTACGGGCCTGGCTGGACGTGAGCGTCTGCATGCCTGTGAAGGCCTCTCGCAAGCAAGGATCAGTAGTGCTTTTAAATCCCCTTGAAGACCAAAAGGAAGTGAGATGGGCTGGACCCTGGCGTGTAGTGCAGGGGGTGCTGAGAGGACCAGAGCAGGCTTCTCCTGGTAGAGGCAAATCCTTCTTTGCTTGTTAACAATAAGGTTTTGTAAATATAAGCGGTTCTCATCTACTCAGGATATGATGACATAGTGTGGTCGTATCTGCAGGCAGGGGGTAAACTGAGTGTCTAGAATGCTTAATTAGCACTGGGATAATTAAGATTTTTCGAGCCTGTGACTCCATGGATGCCTGGTGTCTTTTACAACTTGACCTTTGGAATAGCTTGCTTTGGTTTCTTGGTTATTTTTATATGGATGCACTTTATTTTCCAAACCAGATTATATGCTTATCATAATCCTACCAGAACCTAGAATGGTGCTTAAATATAGTAAACAATAAGTGTCTGATGAATGACTAATAAATATAGTAAACAATAAGTGTTTGATGAATGACTAATAAATTATAGTATAAGTCTGCCAGTGCTTATACTGTATTATAATACAGTATTAAATTATAATTTATCCTTTTTTCTTGTGATGACAGGGAGCTCCTGTAGTAGCTTAAAAAACAAGCCTTCTCTTACGCTAATATGTTAACCATTTATTAACTCTACTAATACAGCACAGCCGTTGTCAGGTGGTAGTAATTCAAGGTAACTTAAGAGTCATTCCCCGCCCTACACAGGATGTTCACATCACCACGGGGATGCAGACAGGCAAGCTTAATACCAAGACTTAGTCTTTGCACAATTTAAAATGAAATACCAAATTAACATATATTAGTGAAGAGATTAATAATTTAAAACAGTACTTTTTGCTTGGTGTAAAAGGGGAGCTGGGGATTAAAGATAAGAAGGAGTTAAGGAGAAAAAAAAATGGTGGTGGGTTGTGTTCTGGCCACAGAAAGAGCCTTGCCCGTACCTGAGGAGCCTCATAGAGAGAGCCTGGGGTAGAGCAGGAGGTGTGGGCTAGCAGGCATGGGGTCCTTGGATGTCCTGAGAAGGAACCAAGTGATCGGCCCTGTAGAGAGTTGGTGAGAGGAAGAAGAGGGACAGGAAAGCCATCAGGGAGCTATTGAGGCAGATCTGGAAGATGGGAAGCAGGAAGTGGGGCTGTGGCCAGGAGGACCCCTTGGTGTGGCACTGGAGCCCATCACCCAGCTTGAAGCCTGCCAACAGGGCGGGAGGGGGACCGCTGTCAGCCAGAGCCTGCACATCCAAACCACACAGGGCCAGTGCTGGTTAACGTGGCTTTGTTAGTCTGTGACAAGTCCCTTAATACTGAGCAGTGCTGGGACTTACAAATGCTTTGCTGGTCACACTGACCCAGACATGGAGTTGAGGCAACTTTACCCATGGTCAAGCAGAAAACCCACACATCTGGGGTGGGACAGTCTCTCTCCACATGCCCTTAGTGCTCAGTGAGACACAGCTGCCAAGGTGTGCAGTCTGGGTGTCATGCGAGCAACTGCGCTCACGGTTCCAGGCCATACTTTTCCCAGGAAAGGAGTTCCTTGGTCACCTGGCTCCCATCCTTCCTCTTCTCCAATCTTCCACCGTGTCTTCTGGGGTCTGGGTTACTGCAGTCATCTTCTAGCTGGCTCCCCGCATCTGTGCACAGCCTCCACCACCTCCTGCAAGCCTCTGCTGGGTCTTCATCCAATTAGAAGCCCCTTTTGGGTTTCTTGGAGCCTAGACAGTAAACATTCTTAATCTGACCAGGGCCTTCAGCCATCTCCCAACCTACTCCCAGTAGTCCCCCATAGGTATCCTCCAATGTGGCGGGTTATTAATGCCTGATTCTTCGTTTCTGTCGGGCCCCTTCTCAGCTCTGTCATCCCCATCTAACAGACCCCTCCCTCTCCTGTTGTTCAAGGTTCAGTCCAACCAAACCTCCTCTGGAAGCTTTTGCAGCCACCTTCCACTTCCCTTCCTCTGGTTCCTCTGGATCCCCTCACTTCCTGTGCACATCGTGCCCTTGGCACGTGGCTCATGTGTCCATTATGCTTGCTTCTCTCTAAGGCAGGGGAGTTTTTGCATTTTCTAGTATTCTCAGTAGCCATCGGATTTCCTAAAAATAGCCATTCAATGAATGGCTCAGTTGGGGATGTCAAATAGATGTCAGCTGTCCCCTACCACTGTGAATGACCAATTGGAAATAATCATTTTAGTTAAGAGAAGTAAGGGGTTCAAGATAATGACAATTGCTCAGGCTTAGGCACAGTGCTGGACCCATTACAGTCATTACGGGATGTAACGTAACCACTGTGGACTGGCAGTGCCTCATGCTGCAAATGAAATGTTCAGAAGTGACACACCTCGCCTAGGCCCCACAGCTAGTGGGTGTCAGAGCTGGAAGGGGGACAGGGGTCTGACTTGGAGCCCATGTTTCTGACCTCACACTCATATCCTCTGTCAGATTTCAGGATTGTTTCTTGGTTTTGGTTTTTGTGACCCTGCTTTTTCCTTATCCTTGTGATTAGGTTTTACCCTTGTCTCTAACATGGGAGCAGCTTTGGTAAGAAGAAGGAGAATGGAAGGGATGTCACATGCCAGAGCGGTCAGAAAAATGAGGTTGCTCAGCAGGTGTCATAAAAATGGATGACTCATGCCCTGTGCCTTAAAAATGGGAAAATGGAAAGGGAGCGGGGAAAGAGATGTTGACAGATGACGAGTGAGCGCAGTGTTTACCCACGCTAATGGAGTGGGGACACGGAAGCCCCTGTTCTGATGACTATGAGGAGAAATCTCTCAGCTGCAAACGTGGGCGCATGTGCAGGGATTCCTCACCCTGGAGACAGGAAACAGTGGTGAAGCGCTCCTACAGAGGCCCAGCCTCGCAGGTCCAGAGAGATCAAAGGCAACAACGGCATCCAGGGCCCAAGACGATTGGCAGCTCTGCCCTGGGACAGGTGGGAAGCTGGTCAAAGGGATGCAGGCCCAGCTCTTCTCTCCCTTCCAAGCTGCTTTCAAAATATCCCCATGGAGAGCCCCACCCCATGACCACCTCCACCGAAGCCTCTGTCCCCAACCACCTGCCGTGGTGTGCTCCACATATCACAGGCTGTCTAAATTCTCTACCATACAGCCAAGGACTGGGACAAGGGAAAGAGCAGAGGAGGTGTAAGGGACACAGGTGCTCTGTGGGTCAACAGTAGGAAGCCATTGTTTGCCTGGGGTAGAAATTTCTCTTCCTTATAAATGTCCCAGTGCCTGAAATTTCATTCCATCTCCCCCTTGCTTCTGTTATTCCTTAATCCTCCAGGGAATGACAAAACTTGAATGCTACCATGTTAATCAGAATCACCAAAAATCAAATAAATGCGCAGAAGCAACTGAGATGGAGAAGGGCTTCAGAAGCCAACTCGGTCTTCATGGAACACTTGGCCTGGGTCCTGCCTTGGGGATGTATCCACAGCTTTCAGGAGACCAATATCTGTGATGAGAGGAAAGATGTCAGGACAAGGGAGCGAGTGAGATGAAGTATTCCAGCATTGGGGCAGCTCTAAGTGTGTCGCAAGCTTCTTGAGTGTTATCCTTTCAGCCTACACAGCTTCTGCTGTCATTTACTCTGGAGACAGGATACAGCATCCTCATCAGAGGCATTCAAGGGCTGATTGCTTCACCCACAGCATTGGCTGGGCTTTGGGAGAGAAGCCCACCTCTGCAGGAGGTGATGGCAGACATAAAACCACTGCACAAGCACAGATCCTCACTATTGGGCAAGCACACTGGCTCCCTTCACTAGTGCTGTCGTTGTGCTGCTTATTTTAAGTCTTCAGAGGCAGTGAGGTGGCTGGGAAAATGGGCTGTTTGTTATCCTTGCTCCTAAAAGGAAAGACGGAAGAGAGACGTTAAGGGGCCATTTTTTGTAGTGTGCATATACCCAGGTGTGCATTTCCCCACCATTGTTTAAGCCTCATGGCGAGCTTGTGCATTATGAGTGATATTGTGGCAGCAAAATCATTCAGGTTGCATCTTGGAGGATCTTGATCCTCTCCTCTGCTTAGTGTAAATATATGTACACATGTGTGTATTTATTCATTGCATCATATATATAACTATTTCTGTGTACCCCATGCATATATATGTATATAATGTGTGCACCTTTTCTATTTTTAACCATTAGACACACATTGATGTGTGTCTAGCCTAACACCACTTTAATCTTTCCCAAGGAACACACACACACAGAGGCAATAAGAAGAAAGAAAAAGAAACTGCCTGCAAGAGTTATCTTTTTTGTTTCCAGGCCCTCAAAAGTTAATTTCAAGCTATGCCTCCTTCCTGCTTATCAGGAGGGTGCTGTTATGCAGAGGTTACAGGTAGGGGCTTTGGAGTCAGACACTTGGGCTCACATACTCAGATGTGCTATTGTAGTCCTGGTCCAGTTTCCTTATCCCTCCTGCTGCTCCTTAAGTTGTCGGAATGCTTAAATTAGAGAGAAAATTGGTATAAAGAGCATAGCCTGTGGGCCAGGCACGGTAGCACGCATCTGTGATCCCAGGAAGGGGGATGGTGGTCTGAGGCCAGACAAAAGCACAAGACCCTATCTGAAAAATAAAGCAAAAAAAGGCTGGGGGTGTGGCTCAAGTGGTAGTGAGTTCAGACCCCAGTACTGCCAGAAAAGCAAAAAGATAAAAAACAAAAAACAAAAAGCCATAGCCTCCTGCCCACCACAGGTAAGAAGAGCCCAACGAAAGGCAAAAGGTTCTTTAACAAGGAATAAAATCTCATCCTGTGATAGGAGCTGAGATTTAAAATGCCCCTCGGGAGATGGTGCCTGAAGTTCACACAGAGGTCTTAGTGACAAGTGTCATCTACTTCTGCCTGGATGCTTGGAAAGCAGAAAGCAGATTCTGGAAGCCTTTCAGACCAACTGCTGCTAGGCTAAGGTGCATGGGACTGGATTCTGGTCCTGGTGTCATCATTGCTCTGTGTGGCCCTAGACAAGTCAGCTCTCCTCTTAGGACCTCAGGTGACTCATCAATGGCTCCCAAGTCCTGCCCAACGCAGCCCTCCATGCCTGGTTACTCCAGTCTCATAGCGCAGCACTGAATATCCACTTTAAGAAGGCTGTCATCTTCCGTGGACTTGACTTTCTAGGTCTGGGAATGTGTCCTGTTTTATTTACTCTTCCTAATGAGGCTGAACCAAGCGAGTAAGGGTATTAAAGCATTTTAATGTTATGAGTTTTGAAATTAGCTGGAGCTGTTAAGGAGTGTGCTTGCTCACTTTATGTGCAAAAGGAGCTTTCAGAGGCTAAGGTTGAATGCCAGTCTTTCATCCCCCAAACAACAAGTTTATGAGCCACACAGTAGACTCACCAGGGAACCTTTAAGAATGCTGGGCCTAGGCCCCACCTCTTCCTTTGCTCTCCTCCTCCTTTCTGGACAACAGGTGCTTTCACAGTTCTCTGACTGATCTAACGTGTAGTCAGGGTGGAGGCCTGCTGGATCCATTGCCCAGTATAAATGGGGAGGGAGGCTTGGAGGGCAAGAGGGCTGGCATGCCAACCAGCCATTTCCTGCTTCCCACTTGGTAGATGGGAAGGGATAGCCAGAGGTCTCACCTGAGGCGCAGCCTGGTCTAATTCAGGTGCTATGGGCAGAGGGTACGCTTGAGATCAGAGCGTGACCAATGCTGAATACCCATCAGATTCACCTGAGGGTCTCCGGGGACATATAGACTCCCAATTCCACCCAGATTTGCTGAAGCAGGGTCTCTGGGGCAGGAATCAGGAAACTTCATTGCCACTATTATTGTCGCCATTGCTGTTATGGTGCTAAAGTGTCCCAGAAGACGTTATCAAGTCTCAGAAACACAAAGAGAAGAGGACTCGAGCCTCATTTTCCTGGGAAAGAGATTTCCTGTCTTTCCCTTTGGTCATCTGATGGCTGTAAGGTCCAGTAGGTAGACCACTCACTGACAATTGGTCAGACCTAGACAAGGTTTTTAACTTGCTAGGCCTGAGTTCGTCATTCCTAAAATGGGAGCCGTAATGGCACCTGCTTCATAAGAGTGCTTGAGGATTAAATGAGTTAATGTGTGTAAAGGTCTGGCACGGCACAGACACTCAGTGTACTAACTGTCCTCTTCTCACCAGTGGCATCATTTTGAAACTCAAGTAAAGTTACAGACTGTAAGAGAAATTTATAAGATTTCATAAGAGAGTTAATAGATTTAAAGAGTATGAAGTAATTCTGGCCTTGAAGCCTAAGTCCAATCTAGAGGAAAGAGAAGGTAAATTGGTTTTGAACTTGAAGTTGAACCAAAAGTTTCTCTAAAGAGAACTAAGAGTAAGATTATGTGTTTCAATAATAAAAGCCCTTCTTGGGAAAACAGCACAGTCCTGATTATCCTTCCAAAAAAATAGCTAACATTCTTTTATTGAGTGCCTACTGTTTGCTCAGCTTTGCCTTCTTCCAGGCACTGGCAGTCTGGTCTGGAAAGCACAATTAGCACCCTCTGAACAGGGGAGCCAGATGAGAAGATGTGTAATTAAGTGCTAAACTGTGTCATTGGGTGTCTCCCAGGCTAAAGGATTCATGGACAGGAACTCAGTGAGCCCTGAAGATGGCTAGAGAAGGCCTCTGGGGACAGTGAGCCCCATCAGGAAACTGCTGGCAAATCCAAAAACAAAGCTGTCCATGGAGAGGCCTTGGGGCAGGACGGTGACAGGGGAGAGTGGGATGGTGAGCAGCTGGCCTGCCCAAGACAGAAGGCATGGGTTCCTGTCACCTTGGGACTATATGGACACTTCTGATCAGGGCAGCTGGGTCTGTGGCCTCCTGGCAGCTGCTATGGTCTGCAGGCATGCACCCTACTTCCTGTCATGAACAGGTCCCCAGCTCCAGGTCTGCTCAGGAAGCCATGAGCACTCAGCATGCCCACAAGCACTGTCTGGGGGCAGGGCTCAGTTCCTAGGCTGGAGCAGGTGGCCTCTTTCCTCTGTGCTACCACTTAGGGACATCAGTAGAACCTCTGTCCCAGAACACCACCTCTCTTGTCTGTGGGACTTCAGAGTTTTCTGAGCTTATAAAATTAGATTTTTAAAAACTGGTTAGGTTTCATCCTTAGGTTCCATGACCAGGCAAGGTCTTAATTTGGGGTCAGCAGCTGAGCATGGATCAGAGCAGAATTTCCCATGAAGATCCAGATCCCTGATTGCTCCAGGTGGGGAAATGAGCATAAGAAAAGCTGCAGCCTAGTCTCTCTCCTAGAGAACCATGGTGATGCTCAGAGCAGCTAAAAAGTAGAGAGAAATTAAGCTGATATCGCCTTCAAACTGTCCTGGCCACAGCTCTCTGCTCCCCCACAGCACCTGTATGCATTTTAAGACACTGGAGTAAGAGGGTCCTGTAAAGCAGAGCCTGATGGAGCCATGTAGGGGATCATCTGCCCTTTCTCTCCCAGGATGCATCTCTGGATGCGGGAGAGAGGTTCCCCATGCTCCCCAGCTCCCGGGGAGCCCCAGGTCTCACATCTCCTTTAATGTTGCTTAGCTGTAAACCAGCTGGGACTCAGTGAGTGGAGATTCTGTGCTTGAATAGTCTATCCATGGGGTTGGGAGGCTATTTTGAAGATATTTTAGATTTTTTTTCTGGTTTAGTAATTTTACAAAAGGAGTACAATCCAACAGATTTATTAGGAAAAGATTTGTAAACTTTGGTCCGCTTATAAGAAGTGTTTGGGTTTCTGAAAAATGTCCTGGTTTTGAGGCTGGGTGATTTTCGTGAGCTACTAGTGTTTATGAACCGAAATCTGGCTGCATCTGCCACTCAGTGAGCACACAGTGAATTCCTACCCTGAGGCCTCGTTCGTGACTGCTTAACCCCTCCATCATCCTGAACCCCGAGGACTCCTGCTCCAAAGTGTTAGGATGGAGAGTCCTGCCTTGTGTCTTGTAAGGAGCAGAGGAAGTCACTGCGGATGCAGGACAAGGCCATGACTACTGCTGGGTCCCCTCTTCTTCTCTTTCCTCCTCCTTCCTACTAGGGCCAGGTCGCCTAAGTACTGAGAAGCAAATGCCAAGGCCACCTTCCAGAAGAGCTGTGAAGAGCAGAGCAGCTATAGATCCCTTGCTGCAATTATGCTCCCCATCTTTTTCCAACGTTACCAATTCCTGGAAGTTCCTCCCCTAGTAGTTCTGGTCCCTAGTAGCCAGAGGTCTCTTCTACCTTGCTGAGTGGGGCTCTCCTTCCTGTGCCTGTGGCCTGTGTCCTCCTATGTCCCCCAGTGAGCCAGTGTCAGGGTGGAGTGGGTAAATGCAGATAATGGTCACTTACCTTCCCTGTTGTCTGCATTACTTTAGAAGGGTTAAATACACTAATAGCTTATTCACAGAATGCATCCAGACCTATTTTTAGTGCTTTGAACATGTTGACTCTTACATAAGATTCATTCAGTATATATAAACTATTCAGTAAATATTCCCTCATGAGAAGAATGGTATTTTGGTCTGTTTTGTTTCTCGGCCCTTGGTGTTCTAATTTAGGAATGGTGGCTGTCTCCACCTTGGTGTTGGTGCTGTAGGCTGAGCGCTCTGGCTGGGTCTCTCTCTGCCTGCACAGTGGCGAGAGACTCATGTGGTCCCCGAGGGTCTCACAGATGCAGAACACACATTGCAGTGGACACAGGGGAAGCTGGAGAGCAAGACGCAGAGCTGGCCCTTTGTGCCAAGGGATAACAGGCCTGGTACTAGGGGCCCAGCTATGTGGGGACCATCACTCTGGACCCTCTGTCCTGGCTTAGTGCTCCTGCTTCTGACCTGTTTCCACCCTCTCTTCCTTCTCCATCTCCTCTGCCCCACTGTCCCCCATCTGTCCAAGGATGGAGTCCAGCCTCAGACAGGGAGCTTGGAACACTATCTGGGGACATGGTAGTGCTGGAGCCAGTGATGTTCTCTTGCCTCAGGAATGTGGGTTCTGACCATGGAAGTGTCTTGCAGGTTGGAAGTGAGTGAAAGAGTCTATATGAGCTCCCTAGGGCTGCTGCAGCAATGTACCACCAGCAGCGTGGCTTAACAGTGCCGGAGGCTGGCAATCTGAGGTCAAGGAGTCAGGAAGGTTAGTTTCTTCCAAGGCTGCTCTTCTTGACTTGTACATGTCTTCCTCTATGTCTTTCCTTAGTGTGTCTCTCTGCAGCCAGATGTCTCCTCCTTCTCCTTCTCCTTCTTCTTCTTCTTCTTTTTTTTTAGATAGTGTCTCGCTAGGTAGCCCAGGCTGACCTAGAATTTGTCATCCTCCTGCCTTAGCCTCCTGAGTGCTGTGATTACAGGCATGAGCCTCCAAGGTTGGCTCTAAATGCCCCCTTCTTAGAAGGACACCAGTCATATTGGACAGGATCATCCTAATGATTTCATTTTAACGTATTTACCTCTTTACAAGCCCAAGGAGGCTAACAGAACTAGGGGGCCCATAACAGAAGTTGTCAGTGCTTTGGTCTCCTCGGCCAGGTGCACATGAGGAACTAGCCTTCTGATTCCCACTGAGGTACCCATGGACTGGCAGCACCCAGGAAGCCAGGATGTTTTCCATAGGTTTAGGGAACAAACTGCTTTGTGGTAGAGACAGGTCCTTTATCCACTGCACTACCTGCCTGTGGTGAGTGCTCCTGTGCCCAAGTGGACAATGAGACAACGATTGAGGGGGTGTCTTGCAGTGCCCTCTTCTTCCCTAGCAGGAAGCGGTATCTTCCAAACCAGCACTGGAGGGGTTGAAGGCGGAGAGCTCAGCCTCCCTCACCCAGGGTGTAGGAGAGAAGGTAGTCTGTCACTTCTGTTAGAGTTCAGATAAGGACAGCTGAGAAATGTCTGCCAAGGGCTCTGAACTTCAGGGGGACATGGAAAGTCAAAGGGTGGCCCTGGTGAGCTGTCAGCCAGAGTGTGTGCACATGTGTGTGTGTGCATACATGTGTGTATGCATGTGCATGTGTGTGCATGTAGAAGTGGAGGGGAGCTGAGACAATACAATGCCCTAGAGAAATCAGGAAAAGTGATCTGGCCTGGCAGTTTCTGGAATCTTAGATCTTTTCCTTCCTTCCAAGGCCTCCCCAGGCAACAGAGGCCTCCTTAAAGCAGTCATAGCAGCCCCAGAATCCACCTTGGATGCACTGGTCCAGCACTTTAGGAAGATGCCTAGCAGCAGGTTTTCTGCGTGTGTGAAGTCACCTCCATTGTGACAATTTGTGTCCCCTGTGCTGTTGCAGTTCTGCTCTACAAGCAGGGCTCATGGAGGTGGGGAGTTAGGGCCAGCACCTGTGAGTGAGGGTCTGGCGAGGTGCCTCTGCCTCCCTCTCCCCACTGCAAAGGCACAGGGATGGGATTACTTTCCAGGCTCCTCAGCAGATTCCAAGAGCACTCCAGATACCCGTCCCCACCTTCTGAGAACGAGCCCTCTGCCATGAGCATATACCCACTCACACGAGGCTTATGTAAGTTCAAAAGATGCCCTGTGCCTCCAAATGTATGGCAAAGGTGAGGCTTGTGTAGTTCCTGCATCTGGGCCCACGGAAGAGAGTCTTTGGTGAAAAAAGCAGCCAGCAGGGCAAGCTGAGTGTGAGATGCAGCTGCACCCACGGTACAAAGCTTTGAATGTGATGTAAAGTCTCCCCCTGTTGAACACAGTGCTTGATGGCTGTATGGAAGCTGTGCTATCCTGAAGAGGATAAATGCCTCAGTGTTAGCACACTTCTGTGCCACTCAGAGACCCACTGGGCAGAGACCCCTCAGCAGGGGCTAAGGGAGGTGTTGTGGACATCCATCTTCCCTGGCCTCCTGTCTCGCACACAGATGCACACACTGTGGGGCTATTTTTCTACTTAATCTGGCTTTCTCTGTCACCTCCTGGCCCTCCCTGGACCCAGGGTCCTGGGCAGAACTCTAGATCACTTCATTCAACCTCATCATTTTCCTCGGGAGGTGGCTGAGGCTCAGGGAGGCTAAGATACTTGTCCCTGGGCTCGGGGCTGTTCATGGAGGAACCTCAAATGGAGCCCAGGTCTTTCAGCTCTCATTCAGCGCTCCCCCTGCTATATCACAACATGGGTTGTCACAATCCATCCTTCCAGAAACATCTTTTCATGATGAGTTCTAGCAAGGCAGAATTGGCGGGGAGGGGTGGTAATGTGAATAAGAGACATCTTTCTAGGGCTTGCTATACACCTGGCACTCTTTTGAGCCTCTTAGTGATGTTAGTTCACTTCATCCTCATACTTTCCTTCCCCCTTTTACCGTTGGAGAAACCAAGGCACCAAGACATTAAAGTACTTTCTGGAGTTGTGTAGCTGCCAGTGGGGCCAGGATTTGAGCCCAGGCAGTCTCATTCTAGGTCTGTGTCCTTAACTGTGAGTGTCTTTCCACAAAGAACTCCCACTGTGCTGCTCCTCTGGATATGAATGAGACTTTGGAAACTTCTAGAAGCTGTGGGAAGGTTGTGCAGATGGATGTTTCTAAGGCTCAGTCTGGGGTGAAGGATTAATAAGCCGATATGACCCACCTTCAGCTTGTGTGTCCTGTGGTTTGACACCTTGGGGTACCAGCAGACATTGCTAAGAGGAGGGTGACAGAGGGGTCCTCTGTCTTCCCTGAGGTCCCATCAGACAGCAGACAAACTCAAGGCACCCTAGAGCATCCTCACAAATAATTAGTTTGAGTCCCAGGACTTAACTAAAGTAAATGCTGGTGGTCTCCTGTAGCATATAAAAACTAAAAGGCTTTTCCCCACCTCTAAACCCTCAAAATTTCAATCTTTTCCCCAAACCCACATTCCTCAAACACTTCTGAAAGCATACAAATTGTCTTTCAGAGAATGTTGGGTAAATTTTACTTAAAAAACAAAACAAAAACCGTTGAAGGCAGGCTGGCTTAAAAACAGGCCAAAGAGTTATTTACCACAGGACTTATCAGGGCCTTCACTGTGCAACTGTCCCTTGGAAGGAGAACAGATGTACAGCGTGGGAGACGCAAAACCCCTCCCCGCTTCCCCCTCACAGGCAAGGAGGAAGAGTTTCCAAGGCCTGTTTGCACTGCCAGCTCAGCGATAGGAGATTAGATAATGCCTACTGCCCAGTGACCACATATAGAGGATATGGTACCTCTCTGACCAACCAGAGTCCCTCCCAGCCACCTGCCTGGCACTCAGTGGAAACTGGGAGCCGTCCTCTGCTAGTCAGCCCTTCACACTTTTCCCTGGGCATCTGCTCCTGGGTTGTAGCCCTGTGCAAAGTTGTCTGTCTGACCTGACCATGGGGTCCTCAGCTCAGGGGATGTTCTTCCATCTGCACCTGGCTGCTTGCTACTCCATAAGCCTGTCTTCCCACACCCAGGTTCTGGGTGTGTTTCTTTGGCAAAAATGATTTCATTGCTGAAAGAAAATCTGCAAGCCGATTTGGTTTAATCCCCTTGTTTAACGGTTGAGGCAAATGAAGGCTCCAAACCACTCAGGCACTTGTGGGGGCCTCACAGCCCCACGAAGGCAGCACAGCCAGGGTTTGAGTGCAGCTCCCTGCGTCCCAGTGGGACTTCCTGTTGCAGGGCTCTTCCTCTATGCTGAGGCACTGGGTGGGGATAATGGCCTTGAATTGTGCTCAGAACCAGGGCACATTCTAAAACTTACAGCTCCGTCCACCTTGGGGGACCAGGGCTGTATGAGAGGAACCCAGGGACGTCACCTGGGAAAGATGTTTCATCTTTTGAAGGCTCTGGATGGGGCCGAACTTGGAGTCCTGAGAGGCTTTGCCTGCTTGTTGGTGCATGCAAATTTGCACAGTTGCTTACAGGGCACTTGCTTAAGCCCACTCATGTGGCAACTGACCACACCTTCAATTCTGAAAGATCAGTACAAGAGATCACTACTGGAGACTCTGAAAAGAAAACATAGAAACAGAAGCTGAGGGAGCCTCCCGGGCCACTCCAGGTGAGTTTATCTCAAGGGAAGACCCCTGCCTCTGTCCCCAGAGATGACGGATCAAGAGGCCTGGGGTGGAGGCCAGGAGACTGCACTTATGACTAGCACACCCACTTTCCCAGCCCCACTCAGCTCATCCTTGTCTACCCTTGGAGAAATGCTGTGGTACACAGTGAAAACCAAAGCTGCATGGTGACAACAGTCACTTACACACACATGCTAGCTTAGGAGGCTAGAAATTCAGATCCATAATTGTCCAAGTGGGTTAGAGAAAGAAGTAGGTTCTTTTCATTTTCAGTAGGGACAACATGTAGCACAGTGACATCATCCTGATAATCATTTAAACCACCGGTGGCTCACGCTTGTAATCCTAGCTACTCAAGAGGCAGAGATCAGAAGGACTGTAGTTCAAAGCCAGCCCAGGCAAATAGTTCATAAGACCCCATCTCCAAAATAATCAGAGCAAAAGGAACTACAGTGTGGTTCAAGCAGTAGAGTGCCTGCTTTGCAAGTGTGAAGCCCTGAGTTCAAACCCCAGTCCCACCAAAAAAATAAGGAAATAAAATAAGATATGAAGAGTTTATTTTTGCTATCAATGATGAAACCTCATTGGTTTGCCTTTGTTTACTTGCCCATGCTTTTGGGGTCAAATTCAAAATAAGAATGTCAAGACAAATGTCAAGGAGCTTTTTCCTGATGTTTTCTTTATGAAGTTTTACAGTTTTGGTTTTGCATTTAGTTTTTGTGTATGGTGCAAGGTTATGGTCGCATTTCACTTGGTGTGTTTGTGTATGTGTGTCCTGTTTTCCCATGATCATTTTCGGAGTAGATGATTCTCTCCCTATGCTATGTAGTTGGCCATCTTGTGAAAGATTAGCTGACCATATACATGTTGCTTTATTTCTGCATGGTCTGTTCTGTTGCATTGGTCTATGTGTCAGTTTTTATGCCAGTACCATACTGTTTTGATTATTATAGCTATTTAGTATAGTGTAAAATCAGGGAGTGTGATGACTCCTCATTGTTCTTTTTCCTCCACAGTGTTTTGCCAATGAAGGCAAATAATCTGATTTAAAATGGGCAAGGGCCTGAATGGACCTTTTTCCAAAGCAGTCATACAAATGCCCAACAGGTGGGAAAAGGTGCTTAACACCACTCATCATCAGGGATGACTATCACCGCACACCTGCTAGGATGGCCGTCACCATACAAACAGCTATAAGAAATGCGATGAGGGAACCCTGGCACACCGTTGGGAATGTAAATTAGGTCAGCTATTCTGGAAAACAACTGTGGAAATTCCTCCAACAAATAAAATCAGAAGTACTGTGTGATACAGCAATCCTTTTTCTGGGTATATAGCCAAAGAAAATTAAACCAGAGACACCTGCTCTGTATTTCATTGCAGCAGTATTCACAAAAGCTAAGCTCTGGAAGCAGCCCATGTGTCTGTCAAGAGATGAGTGAATAGAAAAAATGTGATTTTTATATGTACTATGGAATATAGTTCAGTCTGAAAAAAGAAGGAAACCCTGCCATTTGTGGTAACTTGGGTGAACCTGGAGGACGTGTGCTAAGTGAAATAAGCCAGGCACTAAAGACAAGTATCGTGTGCACCATATGTGAACTCTAAAAAAGCCCAAATCAGAGAAACAGAGTAGAATTGTGGCTACCAGGGGTAGAGAGAAACAGGGAGAGTTTGGTCAAAGGGCATAAACTTCCAGGTATAAGATGAGCAAGCTCTGGGGAACTAGTATACAGCATGGTGACTATAGGGAACCATGTATCATGTATGTTGAGTTTACTAAGAGAGTTGATCTTAAATATTCTTACTGCAAAAACATGCGGGAGGCAACTACATGAGGTGGTGAGGCGTTAACCACCTTCCTTGTGGTAATTATCTCACAGTGTATACACATACCAACTCATCATGTTATGCACTGTGAATACAGTAATACAGGAGTCTCCCTTATCTACAGTGTCTATGGTCCAAAGATACTAAATGGAACATTCCAGAAATAGCAATTCATAAGTTTTGAATCACACGTATACTGAGTGGCATAATGAAATCTCACTCTGTCCTGCTGAGGTGTGAACATCTTTGTCCAGTGTTTCCACACTGTATATCCTATCCTCCTGTGATAACCCTCCTGGTTATCCTGGACTGTTACAGCATCACAGTATGTGTGTATTCAAGTAACCCTTAGTTTTCTTAATAACAGCCCCTCAGTGCAAGAGTAGTGATGCTGGCAATTCAGTTGTGCCAAAGAGAAACCGGAAAGTGACAAAGTGACAGTTCTTGACTTAATAAGGAAAGAGGGAAAGAACCCTATGCTGAGGTTGCTAAGATCTATAGTAAGGTATTGCTTTGAATATCTTACTATGCCTAACTTATAAATTAAACTGTTATAGATATGTACAGAATAAAGCCTAGTGTATCTAGGCTTTGGGACTATCTGAAATTTCAGGTGTCTATTGATGGTCTTGGGACCTATCCCCTGCAGATAAGGAGGAAATACTGTGTTATGATTTTTATTTGTCAATTACGCCTCAATGTTTCAATTTTACTTAAATCAAAAGCCTAAAAATAAACAAGGAAATAGTAGTTATTAAGCATCACTTAGCAGGGGATATAACCACTACCATGCACACAGTGTGGTAACTGAGCCAGGCTGTGGCTGCCCAAAACTGAAAGCATTTGGAGGAGACAGCTGAGATGATGTACAGCCAAGGAGCACCATGAATTTCTGGGATTTCTCAAAGGTCTGTACAATCTCCCTAGAGTTTTCAGTGGGGGCAGCCTAGCACACCCCACTGCAACTACAGCCAGGCCTTGACCGTGATCTTACTGCGTGGTCCCCAGAGCAGCTCAGGTCACTGTATGGTCGCCCCGTGTGGAGCACCTGTTTTGCAAAGCCCTATCAGGATAAGTAGCATTATCCCCCTCTACATGAAGGAAAATGAGACTCAGAGTAAAACCCAATTCGGGCCTCAACCCACACCTGTTTGACTCCAGGGTCTACATTCTCTTCCCTTGGTTCCCTGGACTGGAAAGATGGGGCAGCGTCTTGTCCTCCGCCCTCCTGTCAGAGAGCATGTGAGCAAACAGAATTCTCGAAATGCATCGCCACCAAGTGCAGCTCAGCTTTTGAATGAGTACGAGGAAATGACATTGACAAATGGTAGGATTTACATGAAGTTTTGATTTGCTCAGAGAGATGCCGTAAACCCTTTGGCATTGTTGACTCATTTGGCAATTTGACTTCCAAAGGAGCAAATGGAAAGTCTTTTTCATGCCTGGCCTCCTACCCGAGGTCTGAGGAGGGAAATAATACCGTGGTTTCTGTGCAGCTCTGCCCAAAGGCAGGAGGATGGACTATGTGAAATCTGGAGGATTCTTCTCCCAGAATCCTTTTCTTCACTGTTTGTAAGAAGCAGTAAGGGTCCAGGGCCTGGGAGACAGCGTGCACCCCTCTGGTAGTGCTCTGAATGACCACACAGGAGGAGAACCAGTGGTCGCAAGTGGAGTTTTCTGTGAATCCCGGAGGAAGGAAGATAAGCCCTGTCTTTATGGGCAACAGCATAAGACAACCTGTGGAAATCTCCTGATTGTAGGTCCACCTCTATCCTCTGGGCCCTCATTCCAGGTTTTCTCTCAGTAAAACCTGACGGCAGTACACAGTGAGGCTGCACCTCTGCTCCAAATCCACATCCGTCCCCTTCTTCTGGAGGCAGCCTGTTTCTCTCCTGTGTCAGCAGCTTTGGGGAGGCAGTGTCACCTCATTTCCATCCTGAAGCCTATCTAACTCTCCCAAATAGCAAACTCTGGCTCTTTTAGCAAATGACTTCCAGATGCTGGAAGCAGTGGCCAGTGGGACTTTACTGCCCCCAAACTGTGGTTCTTTCTGCATACTTCTGACTTGAAGGTAATTTGGAATATAAACACTGCAAGGCGTGTACTGAAGTTAATTAAAGCTACCCCATATTCTCCAAGGCCTTCAAGCCTGCAATTAACTGTTTGCATTAACACCAAGGCAGGCAGATCAACTGGAGTATGCATGAATTTTCCCTCTGTACCTTCAGAAAGAGGCACCATGGGACCCAAGCTGACCCATTTCCCCAGGGTGGATGTCAGTCCTAGCCTAACTGGCTGGGCAGCCCTCTCTCCCAGAACGAACTGGACATCATGTGCACACAGAACCAACTACAGGCACAAACCACTTTACCTACACTGCAGACATCAGAAGCTTACTTAACTAGGAATATAAGCTTGCACACAGACAGGAGCGGTCACGTCCATAGTGAGCCTGCAGAGAAAAACATGGCATCCAGTTTTTGGCTGATGAAATGAGACATAGCCTTTGGGGAGACTTTTAAACTTTCTGGCGGCATTCAGAAGTAACAGGAAAGCTTTGGAGGTGGATGGTGGTGATGCTTGCATAACAGTTTGAGTGGACTTAATGTCACTGAACTGTATGCTTAAAAATGGTTAAAATGGGAAATTGGGTGTTACGTATATTTCACCCCCTACATAAAAAGGCAGCATGTTCAGGCAGCAAAGGTTCTTTGGGGTTATATAAACTACGAGGACCCCGGAATAGTCCTCTCTCCCTCCCATATAATGTAAGAGGATGAAGCCGTGGCTGTCTGGAATGATTCCATGCAATGTCAGGGTGTTTCAAGGACATATATGGAAAATCCCAGAAAGCCATGCCCTAGAGATGGCTGGTCCCTCATGCCCCTGGATCTTTAAGGCAGTGATAAGGAACATCACTGTAGGGAAACAGCTAGGCAATTAATTTACAAAGAACAAAGGCTAATTTTAGCTCAAAGTTTTGGAGGTTCCAGTCCACGATCAAGTGGCCCCATTGCTTTGGGCCTCTGGTGAGAGAACACATCATGGAAGAAGCTTGTGGTGGAGCAAACGAATCACACCACGAACCAGGAAGCAGGGAGGGGGAGGAAGGAAGAGACTGGAGTCCCCAAATCCCCTTCCAGGTCACACCCTCATGGTCTAAGTTCTCTCATTAGGCCCTACCACCACCTCCCAACTGCACCACCCTGGGAACCAAGACTTTGTCATGTGGGTCTTTAGGGAACATTCAAGATCCAGACTAGAGCATTCACTATGGACTGTACCACCAAGGAACTCTGGAGATCAGCTCGGGACTTCACATTCTTCAGTGTGGTGATGGGGACAGGTGTGTGGATGTGTGCACAGACATAAACTCTCCTGCTGCTAGAACTCTCTACTTGTTGGACATTCCTCCCTTATTAAGCAAAAAGTAACACAGCACTGAAATGTATTCACTGACCGTCGTTCTGTGCTCTGATATTACACAGAATGAAGTTTTGTCCCAATAGCTCCACCCTCCTCTTTTTCTCTTCATTTCCTTCAAATGTTTGCCTTGTGACTTGGTTTCCAGACTTCTTGCCATCCCAAGTACCCTCTTTGGCATACAGTAGTTTTTTAGTGTAACCCTAGAACTAAACACAACACTAATTGTGGTTTGCTTAGAGGCAAGTAAAGGGATTTTATTATCTGCTCTGGCTCAACTTCCCTGTGTCCCACAATATAGTCTCACATTGAATTTCACCTATCACATCACTCTTGCCTTAAAGAAAGCTTGTGATTTCCTTAAGCCCCCAGATATTTTTTTTACATGAGTGACTGTTGAGCAGAGTCACCTGTTCTGAAGTTAGATGAGTTTATTTAACCTAAATCCAAAAATTTACCACCAACATCTCTGTAACTCATTATGTTAGAATCTGTGCAGTGCATTTGCTGGTGAGTTTGTGGCTCCTGATTCCCCCTCCTGCACTCCTTTCCTAGTGTGAATGTGTCTGTGTCTTTATCTGAGTTATAATTCTGTATGTTACAGTTTGGCCCAGGAGCACAAAGACCCCTTTTCTGTTCTCAGTGACCCATTAGTAAGCTCCACAGATGCCATGGGACAGTCCTGAAGCCATCTGCTTGCCACCACCCAACTGAGTTTCTCCACCTTGTTCCCAAGGATATGATGGGGACTCAGTCCAAGGAGTATTAGACAGGCTAACAGGGCAGCTTGGCACATTCTGTGGGCTGAGTTAATTGGTGAAGACACCAGTCACCCCAAACCTCATCATAGGTGGTCATTCAGACTTAACTCCCCCAACCCCACCCCCACACCAACCAAGTTTTCCTCAGAGCTGCTCACAAAATAAAGCAAGGGCTCTGAGTTTAATTTCTCCTGGCACCCTCTGGTAAGATCTAATTGTCAGGAAACCAGCTCAGAGGGCTCTGGAAAGAGAAGTAGAGATTAAGAGCCCAGTAATCCACTCCCTCCCTGACCTCACCATCCCTGTAATCAGGAATGATCTGCTAAATAATAGTTTGGGGCACCATTTGGTTGTTCAGGATATTGATCTGAAGATTTGGAGAGTAGATTTTCCTGACTTTAAAGAAGTAGAGGCCTCTTTGCTCCTGACATAAACACATGCTGGCTCCCACCCTCGGGAGAGGAGTCTGAAGGAGCTAAGAGGCCCTGTGTCTTCCCTGGGAGGTCAGGCAAGGGGAGGTATTAGCAGGTTGTCTGGGGCTGAAGCAGACATGGCGGGGGCACCAAGCTTTCGGCAGAAAGGCTCTTAGTGCTTTTTATCTATTGACACTTTTTCAATTAAGGAGTCTCCCTGGAGATGATCTATCGCCTCCCTGTCTGAGCAGGAAATAATTCCCCTCAAAGTAAGTCCATCACAGCCTGCCTGTCTTTCCCATGCCCATGGAGGCTGGGGGCCATCAGCCTCTGCAGGCGAGGCTTTGTGGGTGCAGGGCTCCACCCTTTCTGTACTTCTCCCCCTCCTTCTCTTTCTCTTCCTCCTTATTGGTCTGTTTCAGACCAGTGACAGTGACACCCTGTCGCCATTAGGAAATCTAGCTGTTACCTTATCGCCTGGCACCTGCCTTCTCAGAGGAGCCAGCAGTCTTTCCAGGCTGGAGTCAGCTTCCTCTCGTTCTCCCCACCAGGACAGCTGCTACTGGGTTCCGAAGCCTAGGAATCCAGTCGCACCTCAGTGACCTCAGGGCAGTGACTTGATCTGAGGTGTTTTGGAGAGTTCAAAATTCCCTGTGTCTGTGATGTGATATTTTAAAATAGAAACTTTATTTTTGTTTTGGGGGTTTTTTTTTGGTGGTGCTGGGATTTGAACTCAGGGCCTCACACTGCACTTGCTCTACCACTTGACTCATACTCCCAGCCCTTTTTGCTTTTACTAATTTTTCATATAGGGTCTTGTGTTTTTGTCTGGGGTTGGCCTGGACTGAGATCGTACTGCCTCTGCCTCCTCTGTAGCTGGGATCATAAGCATGTGCCATCACACCCAGCTTGTTGGTTGAGATGGGAATCTCACTTTTTTTTGTTCAGGCCGGCCTCAAACCATGATTCTCCCAATCTCTGCTGCCTAGTTGGGATTACAGACCTGCACCACCATGCTCAGCCTTTGTAATAGGAACTTTAAACACAAAAATTTATTGACTCATCTCATCGTGTGTATAGAGCACAATGCAGACTTTATGGGTAGTTTTTCACCGATGGCACACTGCTGTGTGGCCAGCAAATGATCAAGAAACAGAACATCTTTTCAACTCTTGTGTCCCCTTCAGAGCCCATTTCTGCCTGGTAAAACACATATTTTGGGTGTAGATTCTTTGCTTATAATTATCTTTTTTAATTCATCCATGTTGTTGCCTGTAATTGTTTGTTGATGTGTGTTGGTGCCATGATGTTCCATGGTACAAATTGCCAGTATTTTTACCCCTTCTGCTCTTGATGGAAACCTGTGTCAGTTAACATTCTGCTACTTTACAAAACACCTGAGATAATAAGCTTACAAAGAGGAGAGGTTTGTTTGGGTTCACAGTTGTATAGGTGTCAGTCATGGTCAGTTGGGTGCATTGCCTGGACCTGTGGTGAAGCAGCACATTTTGGGAGGAGCTTGTGGCAGAGCAAAACTGCTCACCTCATAGCCAGAACCAAAAGAGAGAAGAGGAGGGGCTGGGGTCCCATTATCCCCGTCAAAGGCACCCCCCAATAACCAGAAGACCACCCACCAGGCCCCATGTCTTAAAGGTTCCACCGTTTTGTAACAGCACCGCACTGAAGACTCAGCCTTTTAACATATGAGCCTCTGGAGCACTTTCCCTCAGTGTAAACTAAGAGTAGGTTACTGGGTCATAGAGATGCCTGTGTTTACCTTTGTTATTGCCTGTTGTGTTAGCCAGCTTTTTGTCACTGTGACAAACATACCTGAAAGAACAACTTACAAGGAAGAAATGTTTATTTATTATTTAGGCTCACAGTTTCAGAGGTTTCAGTCCATGGGAAGCTGGCTCTATTCCTGCGGGCCTGTGGTGAGGCAGTACATTATGGTGGGGAGGGAGGGAGGGAAGGAGAGAGAGGGGGAGAGAGAGAGAGAGAAGCAGACAGACAGACAGAGACAGAGGAGGAGGAGAAGGACAATCCTTTTTATCCTTTTTGGTGGTACTGGGGATTTGAACTCAGGGCCTCTCACTTGCTAGGCAGGCAATCTGCCACTTTGGCCATGCACCCAGCCCTTTTGTCTTGGTTATTTTTGAGATAGGGTCTCACTTTATGCCAGGGCTGGCTTGGCATAAATCCTTCTGTTTGCACTTCCTGGGTGGCTGGGGATGACAGACTCTTGCCACTGCACCCAGCCATTGGTTGAGATGGGGTCTTGCAAACATTGTACGTGGACTGGCTTCGAAACACCATCTTTCCAATCTCTGCTTCTGGAGTATCTAGGATTATAGGCATAAGCCACCATGGCTGGCCTGTACCAAAAATCTTATTGAACTCTGAATGTTTAGGCACAGGTGACACCATAAGAGTGGCCTTTTCCTCTTTATCCAAAGGACTCAGGTTGATGAGCCTCCCTGATGCTCCCTTGACAGATAGGACGGAGGCTCTCTGCTTCCCTATTGTGCTGGTAATCTGGGAAGGAGAGAGAGATGAGTGTTTATGATTGAATTTATGACAACATGAGCGGCCTCCATCAACCATATTGACGAATACCCGGGTGAACACGCACATACTTGTGAGGGTTCTTTTTCCTTCCGATGACATCCTTCTCTCACTTAAGCTGTGTTGTCAATGCACTTGACTTAGGGAAAAGGACTGAGCTCTCGAGGGCCAGGGGCAGTTTTCATTAAGGTGGACACGTGTGCACCCGTGCTTAACTCGGAGCCTACAGCTGCAGGTGTCCTGGAGCCATCCTGGGAAGGAGCTTGAGAGGGAAGAAAGTGTGTCAATGGTGCACAGGTAAAGTTCTAGGTGCTATTCTTGGCATGCAGATGCAATTGACTGAGTGAATGAATGAGCGAGTGGTTAGTTTTTAAACACAGTTCAAAGAGCTTTGCTTGTTTCTCCAGAATGGAAACCTGGGAAGATTTTACTGCTATCTCTCTGAGGACCCAGAGTGCTGTAGGAAGGCATGACTGTTTGGCCAAAGTCTCTTAGTGTCACCAAACTCCAGGAACCAGTTCTGACCAGGCAAAGGGCCAACAGAAGGATAATTGCAGCTCCCCTTGTGTAGAGGTGCTCCTGGCCCATCTGGAGCCAGCGCTCAGAGCGAGAGTAACCTCAAGGATCTAAGTGCCAGTGGGTAAGGCCCTTGTAGACAGAATGGGGACCTGGGCGTTGTCCCAGGAGGCCACTAACTCCAGCAGGAGAACCAGCTCTGGGCCTGTTCAGCCTCTGCCACTGTGGGACAGACCTCAAAGCTGGTATATCCAGGGAGACGGCAGGAGGTACAGTTGTGATCAGATTACACCTTTGCTCCTTCTTAGCTATGTGGCCTTGGGAAAGTAACTGTGTTTCTCTGAGACCTCAGCTCGCTCATCTGTAAAATGAGGATAATGGCCTGAATCCCTCTGGGTTGTTTTGAGGATTACGTCCATCAGTGTGTAATGTGCAGGGCAGGTGGTAAACACTCAAAACTATTGGCGATTATTGTTGTAGAAAATATTTTCCCGGCACCTGCAATATGCAGACGGCTGGGGTTGGACGTGCCTTTGGGTGCTTCAGGTGCCGCTGATGACGTCCAGTGCTCAGTTAGGGCCAGGCAGTGGCTTCTGCTGGCCCAGAAAGCCCGGTGATGCCAAGCTCAGGCTTAAGTGAGTGCTAACCAAGTTCTAGATGCCAGGACCACTTGTGGCCAAAGGAGTGGCCCCAACCCTTTAGCTCACTGACAGAAATCACCAAGTGTGGGCTGACGCGGGGACCCCACTGCTGCCCACGTGATCACCTGCAGGGATGAGCTGTGTGCATTCACACACAGAAGACAGCCGTGACACTGGCCCTTGGGGACCTCATGGTGGCATCACATTGATGGGAGCCCTGCAAGAGGTAGAGATCACATGGTGAGACAGGAAACAGATGGATGGGGCCTGGCTTGCTCCTTTGAAACAACCATCTGGCCTGAACTAATCAGGGTCCCATGAGAACTAAACCAGTCCCTCTGAGGGCAGAGCCCCAGTGATCTATTCCCCATCAAGCCCTGGCTTTTAAAGGTCCTGCCACCTCTCAGTGCCACACTGGGGACCAGGCTTTTGACACATGAATGAGAGCATGGCAGGCTTTCCTTCTGTTTCATCAAACTGAAGCCAGCCCCCACTCCCCAAGTGATAACAGCCTGGCTTAAACTCATCCTAAGAAGTAAATAGTGTCCAGCTATAACTAGTACAGGGTGGCTCTGGAAGCCAGGCTGAGGAAGTAGGTGTCCTTCCATGGAGGCCCTGAACACATGTGGGGGGAGCATGGTGCTGGGTGTCCTGTCAGTGGATTGAAACCACTTGGATAACTTGCCTGTGATTAGGAAGGGATGGAGCTGTTTTAGCATAATTGAGCTTTCCCAGACCAAGGTCACGAGGCATTCAGTGAATACTCTGGAGGCCCTTCATTGCTGTCTCCTTCCAGAGCCCACAATGGGAAGAGGTTTTGTTGGAGCCACGAAGCGCAATTACAGACCTGACAGGTGACAGCAAGGCAGAGGTAACATCTTACTCTGCAGAGGCTGAAACTATGATTTCCACAAGGTGACAGTGAAGAATTCTCCTGGACATGTGAACATGCAGCCTAGCCCCAAATCCTGAGGCAAAGTCACTTCCAGTCACTTCCTCCGAGGGGAAGGGCAAGGGCAGACAGGTCCAATGACATCGGAAGCATTGGTCCTCATCCTTAGGGTGCAGGGCAGGGCACAGAGAGGTACCATCCACCTGTCTTTCTACCTCCAACAATGCCACCTGGGCTCAGACTGCACACCTGCCCACAGGGCAGGCTTTGTGAGGGAGGAAGGGATGGAAGGAGGCGGGAGGGTGGAAATTAGGAGGCCAGGGCGTCTCCTAGTCTTCAGGCAAGGCAAGGACACTCAAAATCAAGCCCCATCTGTGACCATAGTAGTGCTTCCTGAGGACCAGCTCTCAGTCCCTCGGCTCTTTCTGGTCCCCTCCTTGTCCTACAGTATTTGTAGCTCATCACCTGTCCTGGCTAGGCAGGGGTTACTGTGCCGCCGCACTAAAACCCTCCGGGACTCCCACGCCCTCATCCCAGCAGCTCATGAGATGTGAGTAGCCATGGATCCAGTGGGAGAGCCATGTCCCCACCACCGAGGCCCAGGGTCCCCAGCTGCTCTGACCTCTGCTTCCCACTCAGGCCTCGAGGGGTGTGTGGGCGAGCGGGCCTGTAGTGTTCCAGCACCCCCCCACACACACACCAGGCTAATGTGTCTCCTTTAGACATTTCTTTCACTCTTTGCTTGCTCAGGCTATGCGTTCTAATCTGACTGGGGTGTTTACAAGTGCTAGGGTTCACGGGGGCTAGACTGGGCTGGGGTGACCATGGAAGGCCCGAGGGAAGACCCAGTACCTGACACAACTTGACTGAGGCCTCCCCTTATGACAGGAGGGTCTGGCTGGAACCTTCAATTCATTCCTTATATCTGAGTCATTCTGACATTTCAGGGAAAGTATAAGTCACTTCCCAGGGCTGAGGAAGCCCTGTGAGCTATTCCAGTCTTGATACCAGCTCTCTGCCTCTTTAAAGTGCTGGTCTCCAATCCCCTTGGTTCCCTGGGGGTTTAGCTGGAGGAAAATCTCTTAATTCCACTCTTACCAATTGCCTTTCTCTTCTCACAGAGTGCATCCCCATCCCAGTACTTCTAACTGGCCTGGCACTCAGGACAAAAGTGTTGTGTCCCCTGCCTGAGGTCAAGGCAAATTATTACTGACTCCTGGGCCCCTGACACCAAAATGAGCAGAAAAATTGGCTCTCCAGTGGCCAGCCAGTCAGTGCCTGCGCTCGAATCCTGGACATCACGTCCTGCGGGGTCCAGCCTCCTATATCCCCAGCTCTCTGCCTCAACCTTATTCTAGGCAGCCAGGACAGCCTGAGGGTCTATCCTCTATGGATGCTGGCTGGCTGGGCTTTCATTTATTCTTCATTTGTTTGTTGAATGTATATGTCAATTTGTGCATGTTTACACACATATAAATATAAATACATATATGAATGTATATTTTACTGTAAGACAAAAAGGAAAGCAGAAGCCCAAATGCAGACGTGTCCTCATCCATCAGGCAGCTGCATGTGCACTCGCAGTCTGAGAAATATACACAAATCATTAAATAGCAATTATTGTAATTAGCAGAATGTGCACGTGATTAATCACCCTGTGTCTGACTCCTCAGGTTTACCTTGCTAGAGGATTAATGGCTACTGTAGGGACTGTAGAACCTTGGGTGGAAGGAGGAACTGAGTGCCAGCTTCCCTGGGGCTCCTTCTTTCTGAGGACAAAGGACTCTTTCTTTCTTTCTGTGTCACCATCACCTCTCTCTAAGGCTGCCTCTTTTCTTCCCAAATCCTCTGTGACCCACCAGGACACAGGTTCCCTCAAGAAAAGTACTGTATGCGACAGATTAGCAGCTAAGGTTTGTAGCCTCTGTCTGGCAAGGAGGCCACAGCCACCAGAGGTAGGAGCAGAGAACTGGAATGACATTGGTGACATGCTTAAAAACAGCCCCTCTGCACCCTGTGCCCTACCTCCACAGCCCTGCTGGCTCCCCCAGCACATGGTTCAGAGGGGCTTCGAGGCATGCCGACTATGGTGGCAGCCCAGATGGTTGAGGTTGCAGGCCAGGAGCACATGCTTACAGTTGCTGTGCTGCTGAATATGAAAGAGGTGTGAGGTGAGGCCTTCACCTCCAGCCAGCAGGGGCTCAGCAGCCACTGGGGCCCAGTGCTGTGGCATCACAGCTGGAACTGGCCAACTGTGAGGGAGGAAGGGAGAAAGGAAAGGAGGAAGGGAGGGAGGAAGGGAAAAGAAAAAAAGAAAAAGGAAAGATCTGACAGAGCTTTCTAGACTAGGGAAGAGCTAATGCAAAGACCCTGAGGCAGGAGTGAGCTAACTGATCACGTGTGATGGGAGCAGGTTCCTGCTGCAAAGGAGAGATGAAGGTCAAGTTTGTGTTAAATCCTGTGGTGACCGGGTGCTGTACATGCAGACACTCCCACTGGGAGCAAAGGCTGAGTTCTGGGAAGGAGCCCCAAATGTGCCAGACCCATCAGATCTAGACGAGGCTTCAGAGACTTGTTATTTTGTTCAATACCCAAGTCTAATTTATTTGTAGGGCATTATTAAGAAGTCAGTTTAAGCTGCACTTTTGGTTAATGGTGTTGCTGTACACCTGCGTGTGCACATTTTAATGGACCTGCTGTGGTGACGAACGAGGATTGGTGCCTGAGACCCTGGGAAGGGTCCACCTGCTTGCCAGCTGGATCCCTGAGCCAATCACAGGGTTCCAGAGCCACCCCTAGATTAAGGTGTCTGCTTTTAATCAAAGTAGTTACAGTTTTCCTGACTTTAGGGGCAAAACTGACCCAGAGCTGAGAGGGGACAGCACCAACTCCAGGGATCATGTGTCATATGTTCCTTCCATATTAAAAAGACTCTGAACAACCACCCTGATGCTTGTGTGTGTGGAGCTGTCCAGTATGAATCACTTCTACCTGCGTGATGACAGGGAAACATAAGAGAGGGGCTACCGTCTCTACCGTGTGGATGATGAAAAGCTCAGAAGCCTCCTCTTCATTTCTCCCTGCCTCCCTCCTTCCCTTCCTTCTGTCAATCCAAATCCTTGACAGAGCACCCTTTTACCATGCAGTGTCACCTTGCCTGGAGTTCCCATCTCAGCTTTGTCACCTAGCCAGCTGGCCAAGCATCTCTGTCATGAGGTTATCATGGAAGCTAAGTGGGTTAATACAGCACAGGGCTCAGAGCAGCACTTGGTCCACAGGAAGTGCTGCAAACACAGGCTGTTTAAAAGTATCACTGAGTGCTAGGCTGTTCTGTCCACTGCACAGCCGTCCTTTCTGAGACAGTCTGTTCTGAATAGCCTCACCTGAGCTCCAGCTCTGACCCAACCCAGCTCCCTTGAGTCTCTTTTGATTCTATTTTCCTGTTCGTTAGTCTCCTGCTTTTCTTCCTATTCTCCCTCCTTCCCTTCCCTCTTTCCCCTTTGCACAAGTGCACACACATGCACACATGCCTGCACATCCACACATGCACACACACGTGCACACACACACGCACACGCCAGCCAGTGGCAGCTCATTTTCAGCAGAACTTGCTCCCTCTGTCCCAATCTGGCAAATCACATTACAAGTAAGTTTGGAGTTTAGAAGATGTTCCTGAAGCTCACAATCCAGAAAATATTTTAAAAATCCATGCAGCCTCAATTTTGACAATAAAACTTGGGGACTGTGCTGTCCCTGGGGCTAGATACAAGTGTGCTCCCCACCATAGCTCCAGCTTAGTGGGGACCGTGGGAGATGTGGTAGGGGTACTCTTTGTGGACTGAGAGTAGTTGATAGATGCCAAAAGGACAGGATTGTGCCCCCTAGGTAGGGGTGGGCAGCTCAGCCATCTGGAACAGGATTGGATGGAACCCAGCTGGCCCCAGCCACACCTGCCAGTGTGGATTCCATTCTGCTCTGGACCCATCCCCAGGCTCAGAAGACCAGACCTGGTCACCCTTTTTGAGTGATATTAGCTGGCCTGGTGTTCTAATGATCCCTCCCCTGGGCAGAAGCTGGGCATTTAGCAGGGGCTTTGGGGAAATGGTGCATTAACTCAACAGAGACCCAAAGACATCACTGAGGGCCCTGTGGCCAGTCAGTTTCTGGAGTTCCCCTTCACACTGCCTCTGGGACAGGGTGGCTCTTCTGTCTCAGTAGGATCAGAACCTCCCAGTTCCACAGAAGTGGAACAACTTGGAGCAGGGGTGATGGTAAAGAATGGGCAGGGCACAGGAAATCCATCCACTGTCTCCATTATCTGGAGAGCCTGGTTAGTCTGGATATTTCCATTTGAGAACAAGCCAGTGGTCTCTATATAGTCCACATGTCCAGAGAGTTGTCAATCCTTCTCTACAAGTCAAGTCCCAGCTTTGATGATTAAAAGTGACTCACTCTAGCCTCAGTTTCCCCTGAGGAGCAGGGGATAGGGCCAAAGCCCCTGCACTTCCATGGGCCTTGCCCAGGCCTGACGATACCCCCAGACATCACACACCAGAGGGCGTTCACGTCTTCATCCATTTTGCTTTGTGGAGATGTTCTCATTTCTCTGGGTCAAGGTAAGGGACTTGCTGCCCTGACTGCCCAGTGGCAGCTCTGCATGGTAGCATCCGAGCAGAAGCCATTTTTGTCCAAGATCATTCTGTGTATGCTGAGAAGCCACAGCAACCCCTCCATCCTGCCTCCCAGGGAAAATGCTCCCTCCGCCTGCACCTGTCTGGGAGCTAAGTTACAAGACCTGAGACTGTCAGCTGCTTTCTGCCCCGCCATCCTGTGTCAAATAGGAAACAGGGAAGTTTGCTCTTAGACTCCACAGGCCATTAAGCATTTGAAAAGGAAGGAAACTGGCCTTGGTAAATCACCTCATTGGCTCAGCTGCTTGGGAAGGGTGGGAAGGTGGCCAGCTGGGCCTGTCTAGTACTGCTTTCCACCTGATGATTCCGGTTAGGAAGAGGCTCTTGGTACTCACTATGTGCCAGGTACTGCATGGATACTTTTCCATTAGTCATTCAGTCCTCACCACTGCCATTCAAGGAGGAATTGTGGTCTCTATTTTTAGAGATGAGAAAACTGAGGGTCCAGGAGGTTCAATGACTGACCCAGGAGATTGAGTCACACACTTGTACACCTAGCTCTGTCTGGACAAGACCTCTCTTTCCTGAGGTCTTGTCCGTCTGAACACCTGCCACAAGTCTGGGAAGTAGGCAAGTACACTGCCCTGCTCCAGCTCCCTGCTCCCTCCTTTTGATGTCCAGAGGCACCCATCTCACTGCAAGCACATCTGGGCAACCTCTGCTCACCACCAATACTGTCTGGTCTCGAGATGGGCTCCATGAAGCTACTTCCACATTGGGAAATTACCCCCCAAACTGCCTGACACAGTGAGGCCACTTGGTAACAGAATAGTGGGTTAGTTCGCTAATGGGGAGTCTTGTTAGGCAACATTTGTTTCAACAGAGGACTCCCAGAGTCAGACCTAAGAAGTAAAGGTCTAATGGTTGAATGTTCCTTCTTTTTTTGGCACATGGTATATGGTTTATTGGAAGAAATATAGGCTCTGGAGCCAGATAGATGTCAAGCCCCAACCTTCATGAGGTGTGTGAACACCAACAAACTCTCAGGGGGAGGAGGAATAAAGGAGAATGATGGAGGGGTGAATTTAACTAAGATATATTGTAAGCACTTTGTACACGTCACAGTATACCCCCAGTACACTATAATAATAAAAAAAATTTTTTTAATTCTCTGGGTTCCCTCTGTACCATTTGTCATGTAGGCATTAAGTGAAATTATAGACACAATGCATACACAATGCATAGAACCTGGCACACCAGAGGGACCCTTGATGAGTGGGTTTCTTTTTTCTTTTCCCTGTGAGAGCTAGGTTTGCTCCTGCTTTCCTTCAAGTCATGTAGTTGCTGCCCAGTCCACCTATGTGTCAGATAAGTCCTGGTGGGTGGAGTTGCCCTCTACCTCACCTGGGGTCACACTCAAGCCCCTGGCTCTGTGGATAGCTTTCTCTTGGGCAGAGAAGGAGAGGCTGCTGCAGTTCAGGTGAGTGTCCCCCAAAGGCTGATGTGTTGAAGGCTTTATTGCCAGCTCTGTAGCACTGTTGGAAAATGGTGGAACCTTTAAGAGGTGGAGCCTACTGGGAGGAAGTTAGGTCATTGGGGGCGTGCCCTTGAATGGTGTTATTGGAACCCTGGCCCCTTCCTCTCTCTCTGTTTGCTTCCTGGCTGCCATGCGGTAAACAGACCTCAAAACCCTCAGGCTCCTCTCCCTGAAGAAATCAGTTTGCCATTCTGTGGCAGTAGGGGGGTCACCCACTGTCCTCAGACTGCAGGGACTATTTTCCACAACTCTAATCAGGCAGGACCCCTGCTTCTTAGCTGCCCAGCTATTGTATCTCCTAGCAAGCATCTCACAACCGTCAGTGTTGCTCTTGGCCTTGGAGGGCCCAGCCTCCAAGAACCTACTTCTCGAGGCTTAGTGGCTTTGATCAGCCTACTGGATTTACTGCCGGAAACAAAGCATGTAATACTTCATTGATCTCTTCTTATTCCTTGTCACTCAGAATGGCTCATGGCCAGAAGGCCCCTGAGAGATAATCTAGTCTAATTGTCCTTAGCCAAGATGCGCTTTGACAAGCCTCAGGAAGCTTTCTGAAAATATGCGTGATCTGGAAGGCTCAGGATTTGCTTCCTTTCTCTCTCTATAGTGTTGTAATAGATCTATCTGCCACTCTCTAGCATACATTCTTGCCCTTTTCTCCTTCTGCTGGGAATGTAGATATGAAGGCTGGTGTTCAAGCTGCCATCTTGGAGCATAAGTAGCAGACTAGTGAGCGGGAAATGTCTGGTCTCTATAAAATGTGTGGAGCAGATCATTTTCCTCACAGTTTTACATAACAGAGAAGAAATAACGTTTGATCTTATTTCATTTATAGAAAGGGAGTCCAGATCTACCCCTTGGGATTCAGGCCATACATGTTGAACGCCTGACCTTTTTGCTTTTTCAGTACCTTTGTACATTGTTTACAGTGATAACCACATGGCTGATACTTCCTTTGCAAGTTGGACAGAGAAACACATTACCAGGCACATATGATTCACTAGCAAGTGCTCAGCTAGCTGACTAGTTGACTCCTCCAGCTTCTACTCAGAGAAGATGAAGTCCATTGGTGGTATCAGGAGTTCTGGGTTCAGGTCTGACTCTGTCAATGACTAGCTCTGTTGCTTTGGAGGTCATCATGGCCCACTGTGCAATGACAGTTTTTACCAGGTGACCACCATGCTCCACCCAGCATGATTAGGAAATGGTTGGATTTTAATTGGAAAAAAGATAGTGAGGTTGGAATGCCACCTCTTCATGACAAGATGAAAATTAAATTGCCTTGTTATAAGTACTCATGGGGGTTGGGTGTGGTTAACTCATGCCTCTAATCTCAGCTACTCAAGACTCACAGATTGGGAGGATCATGGTTCGAGGCCAGCCTTGGCAAAAAGTTAGCAAAACCCCCATTTCAATCAATAAGGCAGGCATCGTGGTACACTTCTGTAGTCCCAGCTGCATAGGAGGCAGGCATAAGTAGGAGGATTGAGGTCTAGGCCACCCCAGGCAAAAAGACCCTACCTGAAAAATAACTAAAAGCCAAAGAACTAGCAGTATAGCACAAATGGTAGAGTACTTGCCTAGCAAGCTTGGGGCCCTGAGTTCAAACCTCAGTACTGCAAATAAGTAGATACTCATAAAGGAAAAAGAAAAAATCAGCAAGGCTAGACCTGGTGGCTTGAAAGCAATGGAAGGTGAGGTCACATCAGTGACCTGTGAGGTGGTTTCTCTCACCTTCCTTCTCCCGTCACCATGGAGAACACATCTTCTAGAAGCCCTCCACAGGGTCAGTTTTTGCAGAGAAGAGCTCTGAAGAACTCCATGCAGAAGAGTGGGTTTGTTCGATCCATCAAACACGCAATGCTGCAGCTGCTCTGTGCTCTGTGCACTGAGACCAGGGGGCATGGGCTGTGATCTCATGTCCCCTGCCCCAAATAATCTGAGCTTTGAAGGCTTTCAAGCAGCCTGAGCCTCCCAGTTGCTTCTTCTCAGTGTCTGGGCAGCAGAACTCAACTGCCCGAGACACTCAACTGCCCTGGTTGGCCAGTTTCTGCCCAGTAGACTTTTGGGCTGAGGTTCAGCCTTATTCAGGATGGCTTCATGGCAGTGACATCACTATGGTTCTAGAATTGTTGTCCTTGTTTTGTTTTTATTTGTCCAAAGTGGTCACATAGTTCTGACTCCAGCAGAAGTGTTAGAGGTGTTGGTGGATGCCCTGTCCAGCCAAGCTGTGTGCACAGTGTGAGATGTCTGCTCTTGCCCTGTCCTAGGAAAGGCATGACAAGCTCTAAAAGTGAGTGGTGGTGAATTGTCCCTTTGGAGACCATGAGCACTTTGGTATGGATAGGTAGATGGGCGTGTTGCCTGACAGATAAGTTTTACAAAGCTGGGCACTGAGTGGGGAAAGGCCACTTGAGCCATTCTTGGGCCATTTACTTGCCATGTTGGTACAGTTAGACATGACAACTTAGTGGGGGCTTTTCATGAATCAGCTCCCATTAAAAAGTCATTTTTATTTATTGTTAGGGTGTCTTCTTTATAGTGCCATTGAGCAACTGCAGCACAGGCTTTGACAGTGTGGGGAGACAAGGCCACTCGGTGCAATGCACAGAATGACTAAGGAGCCAGGCAGCATCTCATTGGGGACCAAGTGGAATTTGTCTGCAAACAAGTCAGGTGAAATTAAGAATGGCTGTTGTCACCCTCGTTCTATTTTTATCTCTCGGATTGATTAGTTCAGGAGCGAGAACTGTTCTGTATGAGCGCTAATAAAGTTTGCCACGAGTACATCCCTGCTCTGGGCTGAGAACTAAATGCAGCACCCTGAACTGCAGGGTCTCTGTGCAGTGGCTTCCCAGTCCCTTTGGTTACTGAGAGAAGATGCCAACCCCACAGTCCCTGCTAGGTGACACTCATCTAATGACTGACTGCTTTTCAGTCTCTGCCTGTTTCTGTACAGAGTCACGTCTTTTCCCTGTTTGTAATTTTGGAATTAAAAAATTTAAAAAAAAAATTTTTTGTGGTACTGGGGTTTGAACTCAGGGCCTACACCTTAAGCCACTCCACCAACCCTTTTTTGTGAAGGGTTTTTTCAAGATCGGGTATCACAAACTATTTGCTGGGGCTGGCTTTGAACCATGATCCTCCTGATCTTTGCCTCCTGAGTAGCTAGGATTGCAGTCATGAGCCACTGATGCCCAGCTTTTGGGATGGTTTTGATTAGTGGAATAATAGCATCAACAATGCCTGGTGCTTAATCTTTATAGCTTTTCCAAACAGAACTCTGCAATGGATTAGCCAGAATTGGGTGCTCTGTCTTACCATTGTAATGACTGCATACCATCCTTAGTCACGTATGCAAGCTCGGTCATAAGGTAGGGCATGCCACTCTAAAGCCTCTATACCTGCTGGGAAGTCCCAGTGTCCGTCCTCATCAGGAAACACAATCCTTCATGCCTCCCATTCATCAAGCCTGTCCTCTCCTGTGCCTGCCAACCATCATGTATCCCGACTTGTCACTTTAGGCTCTCAAGTCTTCCCCACCCCCATCCAGTAATAGTAATTCTTGACTTCTAGCATTTTGGCAAAAGGAAACAGTTTTGTTGACCAGCTGTGGATGCGTGGCTGTGTGATGAGGGGCATATAGCAAAGAAGTTTTAAGCGTGGGAAAGCTATAGTCCCAGCTGTGCCGTGTGAAGTTCATATCAGAAGAGAACAGAATTGGGAAGGGGTAAGTCCTAAGATAACAACAAAAAAGTGTGCCATTAGGTAGTTACAACAGTGTTGTCACCATCCTTACAGTGAATAAAAATTTTTCTAAAAATCTGATAGGAAGGCATCAGACTGCAGCGCAGTTTCCCACTTTTCATGAAAGGCATGGCAGCTGGTTTCTGCTCCCTAAGGACAAGAATCTGTGACTGGGCACTTGAGTGGCAGACAGAAGTGCCAGAGTTGGTTTGCACTGGAGGGGCATGGTGTTTGCAAAATGCATACCTTTGAGTACTGGAAACACACCTGATGTGGTGAGAGGTTGTCTCTTTCTCTGGCTAACAAGGCTCACAGAAACTAAGAATACTGGGGAGACCCACTCATACAGGGTGTGCTAGCACCTAGCATGAGGATAGGTAGCACCACCATGCCCTTTGAATCCATTTTCCCCCCAAGCTCCCTCGCTCAGAGTGGAATCTGCACAAGCTAAGGGCACAGGTCATGGACTTGACCCGAGCAGATGCTAGAAGATCCCCTCCTTCCTGTGGGAGATGTGCTTGTGTGAAAGGTAGGATCTGTGACCTTGGGAAAATCATCTCATATTTCTGAGCCTTGGTTTCCCATTTAAAAAAACAAAACAAAACACTAAACAATACTAAAACTAACAAGGGCTAACATTTGCTTCCATGTGCTAAGTGCTATGTTAAACACTATAAGTGATGTGACTCCTGGTGTATGTCCTCATGATAACCTGTGAGGTCAGTACTAATGTTCCCATTTCACAGGTAGGAAAACTGTAAGCAGCCCAGCTAAACTCCAGAGGCCAAAATGCTCAGCCAATGTGCAATTTTTCCAAGGTTCTAAATTATGTAAGATTAGGAGAGAAAAACAATTTTACCCTGCAACCTTTCTAAAAACCACTTGGCCAGATGGAGGTACAAAAAGCAATTTCTAAAAACAACAATGATAAATCAGTGATGAAGGGAGGGATTACATAATAAATGGTTCTAGGACAATCGGTTGGCTACTTGGAAAAAATATCAAGGCAATTTAGAGCCTCATCTCATACAGTTTGCCACAATATAGTCCAATTTGATAATATAGATTAATGGAAAAGAAGAAGAAAGGAGAGATTTCAGCTCTCTGGCTGGGGGAGCATTTAAATAGTTCAAAACAATGGAAGAAATTACAAATGTGGAGGAGGGGTTCAGCTTCAGAAAATTAGAAATCTCTACATCAGAAATTTTTAAAAAGTAAACCGAATTTCGGAAAATGCGTAGCACAAATGTAGTATTTATGGAGCAAAACCACTCACCTCATAGCTAGAAAGCACAAGAGAGTGAGGAAGGGGCTAATGTCCTACAAACGCCTTTGAGGGTACCCCTCCCCCAATAACCTAACTTCTTCCTGCTAGGCCCCGCCTCTTAAAGTTTCCACCACCTCCCAACGGAACCAAGCTGGAGACCAAGCCTCTAACCCAATGGCCTTTGGGAAACTCTCTAGATCCAAATCATTTTAAAATATGGCTAAACAATAAGAAATATAAAGACTCTGATAGATAAATGAGCAAAGAGTTCATACAACATCCTAAGAGACATGTAGAAAAATCCAACCCCAGTAATAATCTTAAGATTCTAATTTAAGAAGGAATGCTGTATTAGTGTAATTATATTTGTGCACATGTCATATATGCATATATGGATGTGATTTGTACAGAGACCCCTGCTACAGAAAGGACATAGAGATAGAGCATTCCTGCAGCAACAGCACCTCTAGCACCTTGGTTTCTACATACTGGTCTCCACTAACAGGTGCCAGAAAGTGGTACTCACAGAAGGATGGGATGCAGAGGACACAAAAGCCAGTTCCGAGGGACTCCCGCTGGCTAAATCTGAGATAATTAGAGCATCAAGATAAACAATGACATTATCAGATTAAATAGGAATCTGTGTGTCTATACCATATAAGCAAGGTCATCATAAATAAATGGGGGAGAATAAGGAAAACGTCACCTTAGGACGTCATGGCACCATCAAATATGAACTGAGTAACAGAGTTAGAATGTTGGCCACTACCTCATGCTTCAAAAGAGTTGTCAGTGCATGCTGGAACCAGCAGACGGACCTTGAATGAGAAAGAAATCTATTTATGCAAATATATTTGCATAAGTTAGTTATTAAATAGTAACCTTTCAGTGGAGAATCCTGGATATCCCTTAAACAAAATGATCAAAGTTAACCTCACACTAATGGGACATGCCACCATGATGCAGCTCCTGGTGTCCTGAAATGGACTCAGTGTCATTTCTGTGGTGTTCCCGCCTCAGATGTCCAGCCTTCATCTACTTGGGGGAAATAACAGACAATCCAAACCGAAGGACAGCCTACAAATATCCTGGCTTGTCCTTTTCCCAAATGCCATGGTCACGAAAGACAGAGATTGAGGGAGCTGCTTCATATTAAAGAGACATCACAGCTAAGTGTAATGTGTGATCTTGGATTGAATCCTGGACTAGGCTTTTTCTATAAAGGACATGGGGTGAAATTTGAGGTCTGCAGATACACAGTGTTGCGTCATTGTTAGCTTTTAATTTTGCTAATCAGACTATCTGAAAATGTGTTTGTTCTTATGAAGTCCTGGCATAAACGGGCATCATATTTGGAACTTAGTCACAGATACCTCAGAAAATACATGTTTATGCGTGTGTGTGTTACATATGTTTATCTCTATCCATCTACCTAGAAAATGATGGACCAAATATAGCAAATGTTAACAACTGGGCAATTAAGGTATATGGGGGTGTTTTTCACTCTTGCAACTTTTCTATAAGTTTGAAATTATATCAAAATAAAAGTTTAAAAACCCAAGTGCTCTATTTTGCCTCTTGATTAACAAAGATAAGCAATGAGAGGAGCAGGATGTGAGGGTGAAGCAGAACTCTTGAGCTCTATCGACAGGGACAATTTGGTCAGATTTTTTCTGGAATGCAACAACTTGACAATTTGTACTGAGAACCTTAAAAATATTCATAACTTTCAGCCACACTTGTACTCAAGGCAAGCATACAAAAAGATACAAAGATTTGTTCCTGTGCCAATTCTTGAGAGAAGGAAGACTTTGTGTGGGAAGGAGATGTGTTGCTGAGGTCACAGTGGCAGTGTGGTGACTCTCTGTGGGTCATGGTGGGTACTGCAGAATCTCATTTACTTCCCAATGGATAAGGAAACCTGAGGACTGGAGAGGTTAAATGATGTGCCCATGGCAAGGAAATAAGAGGTAAGGCTGGAATTCAAAGTCAGTTTGGGTGGCTCTGTTAGTCAGCTTTCTGTGACTATAACAAATACCTGAAATAATCAATTTGTAAAGAGAAAAGGTTTATTTTGGTTCACAATTTTGGAGGTTTCAGTCCGTGGTCAAGCAGACTCATTGCTTTGAGTGTCTGGTAAGGGTGGCAGAGAGTACATTTTGAAGTAAACCCACTTACCTCGTGGCCAGAAAGCATAGGAGACAGAGGAAATGGTAGTGTCCTTCAATCCCCTTTAAGGGCACACCTCAATGACCTAATTTCTTCCTACTAGGTCCCATCTCTTAAAGGTTCCACCCCTCCAAAAGCACCAAGGTGGAGACCAAGTATCTAACACATAAGCCTTTGGAAGACACTCCAGATCCAAACCATATCAGTGACTCTAAAACCTGGGCTCCTACTTCCAGCCCCAACTGACCTTCTGGCTTGGGTCAGCAGTGGGTGAACTCATATGCCATCTCTATGAGTTCTCTATGAGAATGACCCTGATCCTGGTCATTCTGCTTGTCTCCAGCCTCCTTTCTGCCTCCATCTGCTCAAGCTTATAATTAAATATCAAAAATCCTCTGCCTTCTTTTTCTCCTGAATTTGTTTACCTGAGAGGAAGGTAAAGTGTTTGCCAAAGTGCAGGAAGCATTAACATGTCCTGTCTACTTCCAAAGGTAATTTACTGAGCTGTCAAATAGCAGCTGATCCCTCATTGTTGAAATGGTGCTGACCCCTTGTCTTTTGTCACCTCAAAAGGCTTAGCCACAGGGAAACCTGCAGGGGAAGATGTACTTTGGCATTTAGAAGCCTTCCTGACAGGAAGAGTGAGCAATTACAGAAATGAATTACTCAAAGACACCACTTGCTCTCTCTCAGAGAGCCTTGAGAAAAAATGCCACACCTTTTGTGTAGCTCTGTTCTGTGGTCTGAGGCCTCAGGAGAGTCTCAGGAGAATGTAGAGAGAGGCAAGGCAGGAATTACTACCATTCAGAGAAAACTAAGGCTCAGAAAAACTAAGTTACTCACTTACTGATTGTTGGTGACAGGGTCAGTCTTCTGACTTCCAGGCCCTTTTCCTTCTATACACAGTGCAATGCTGGGCAGCCTAGAAGATCCTTGTCCCACCCAGTGCAGGGGATGAGCTTGGTCACTTCTGACACTGCTTCCTGCCTTTGTTTACTTCCAATAAACCAGTTCTCCAAGACCATAAACTCTTTCTCCACCTAGTAAAAAAGTCTTACACAGAGCAGAAAGTGGAAGGAAGCCCTCAGTGGGTGACTCTTACTTGATGTGTCCTCTTCCACCCTAAAATGAAGGTGCCACCTGTGATCTGGGGCACTTAGCACACCACGATGACACATACACACTTGAGGTGGGCTGAAAGCAAAGGAAAGAGTCAAGAGTTCATTCCAGACTCAAAAGGACAATGGTGTTGGTTCATAAAGATGTCCCAACTCCCAACTGGCAGGCTGGGCAAGAGTTTCAAAGAAAAATGGTGCTGTGGTGAGTAAGAGTGGGCTTGGACATCTGGCAGGTCATGGTTCAAATGCTGGCTTCACATCTTGGTTGTATGACGTCCAGTAAATTCTTGATTATTTTTATGATTAAAGATAATAACAAACCATCTCATGGTATGACTGCAAGGATCAAATGAGATGGAAGATCCCAAAGACTTGCCATTAACCAAATCTCAGCAATTTAATTTCCCCCTAAATTAAACGATCATGTCATGCTTTTGGGTTTCCATTGTGTGTTTGAGAAAGACAAACCCGTAATTCCTTTTTTAAATATCCCAAGCTGCATTTCCAACAAATTGGGGATGTATACAAATCCCCAATGTTGAAACTTCCAACAGCAGTTGTCCAACTCAGAGACCTTTCCACATGCTTACAAGCAAGTGATGGCCACTTACGAGTGCCAGCCTTACCCTGAAGGTGAACTAGGGGTCAGCAGTCCTAATATTTCAGCCACGTGTCATACCATTTTTCTTTGCCCCAGTGAGCCAGTGTGACATGACCACCTGTCATCCTCCTTGCTCACCCAGAAGCCTCATCTTGGGCTTGGTTCTACAAGTGGCCCTTGTGATTTATGTCCCATAACTCTGTGGTCTGTGCCCACAGGCCTGCAGCCTCCCACCTGCTGGAAGTCATTGGGCATTAAAAACACCAGGGAAAACAAATGGTTACATTTTGTCATGTCAATAGCTATTTTCTTCCTCTGGAAGACAGTCTCCAGAGATAATTTTTCTTTAGGCTATCTACTTTGTGTTGAGCATATTAGCTAAAAAATCATCTGGAATGTGGACAGGTGTGCAGGTATGGAAGACAAAGAGTTTTTCCATGAGTAGCTCCCTACCTGTCAGAGCAGGAGGTCTTCCCCTCGGCTGTCTCCTGTCCATGGAAAACAGTCAGCTCTATTTTTTTCCTTCCTAATGCGTCTCCACCTAGATTCCACATGGGCACCACAGGCCAAGGAGTCTAACATTAGGTGAGAGCCCATCTGTGACCCACTCCCTCTGAACACCACCCCTCTAAGAGTGCATTGTCTGCCCTGAAGATGAAGACTGGGGATTTCCTCTGGACCTCAAGGAAGCTTGTGGTGGCTCAGGTGAGGCATCTTGAGTAAAGTCTCACACTGAATTCTAAAATAGAGATTCAGAGTGGATCTGTCACCAAAAAGAGTCCTTGACAGTAGTGTAGATGTTTTGCCCAAAAAGTAAGGGTGAAAGAAAAATCAATGCTACTCAAATACTGATACTTTGTAAGCAGCTAAAAAACATATGAAATTTTAACATAAGAAGACTTCAAAAGCCTTGAAAGGAAATATAAAACCACTCCAAAAAAACCAAAATCCTAGGCTTCCTCTTTGTTTCTCAGTAACAATTTCCCAAACTATTTTCTGTCACATACCGCCACCAAAACATGGATGGTGAGGTTTCATTTCCCTATGGCTGCTGTGAAAATACCCTTGTGCTAATTTAAGGATATAGAATTTTCTAATAAAAACAACTGGAATGTGTTTGGCATAATTATCCAGACTCTGTCTGTCTTTCTGTGCATCACATCTATCCATCTCTCTTGCCAATTTCCAGAGGATTACGGGTGGTTTATTAAATTTAAGATGTGAACAAGGACAACTGTAGCCCCTGTTTGATTTTTATGTCATAGATAAGGCCCTGATTCTATTAAAGAGCCATGCTTGTCCCTATTCTATTTTGGGGCCCAGGTACACAATTCCTATTTTTAGCAGCTTTGTGGTTTTTGAATCTGAGATTTCAACCCTAGTGAGTCAGAAAGTCTGGCTGTCCAGAGATACATGACTCAGATGGGTAGGAATGGTTCATTCACCAGGAGGTGAGGATTTAAAGGGGAGCTTTTGTGCTTAGTGAAAAACAAAGTGGAAACAAATGTTTAAATAGAAATCTATTGCCCTTCTGGGAAGTGTCTTTCCTCCTGTCCTCTGAACCCAGGGAGGAGTCGGAGCTGCTGGCATGGGAACTGGGCCAACTCATCAACCATTTCCTCTCCTCAGGAGCCCTCCTCAGCTTCCCAGAGGAGAAGTTTCTAGATTGAATCAGCCTTGGGAATTAACAGAACAGCTTCCTCAGGAGGAGAAGTGGTAGATCACAGAAGCAAATGGAGAGCAGGTGAGGGACACAAGGCGGAGACTTTACCCTTCTAAGTGTTAGACGCTGACCAGGTATGGTGGTAAATGCCCGTAATCCCAGCTATTCGGGAAGTGGTGGCAGGAAGATTGCAAGTTTGAGACCAGCCTTGCAAAGCTATTGAGACTGTGCCTCAAAAACAAAATTCAAAATAAAGGGGCCAGGGGTATGGCTCAAGTGGATGAATGCTTGCCAAGCATGCACAAAGCCCCAGGTTCAATCTCAAGTACCACCACCACCACTACCAAAAAACCCTAAGAAACTGGAAGGGAAGATAGTTTTCTCTGAAAGAAGGGTAGCAAGAGATTGGCATTTTCTTGATTAGAGACTGAATCAGAAATATTATACAATTCATTTATCTATTCATTTACTTATCCACCTACCTACCCATCCGTTCATCCACCAAACCATCCATTCACTCATCCATTCCTCCATCTATCCATTCATCCACTCATCCATCCATCCATCTGTCCATCCATCCACCCATCCATCCATCCATCTACTCACCCATCCATTCATCCATCCATTCACTCATCCATCCATCCATCCATCCATCCATCCATCCATCCATCCATCCAAGTATCTGATAAATATGGAAAGCTGGGTCTGTTGTTAGGTACTAGGTAAATAATACCCACCCTCAAGAAGCCCTCAGACTGGTGGGAGGAAGATAGACAAAGGGGCAATCTTGCTACAAGATCCCTTCCAAGGTTACAGTTTCATGATTGAAAATTCTCAGGTGTTTTTGCACTTACATTAGTGTCTGGGAGGTTCTGCTTCCATGGAGATAAATGAGTACTTGGGAGTAAACCACAAGGCGAACCAACACAAAGCCAGGATCATTGTTTCCAGTCACGTGATCACCTTCCTCCCCCTTTGCAGTTCCCCCAGTTCCCTTTTGGAGTCAAGCCCCCTTAGAGTGAGACCCTCTCTAGGTGTGGGCCTGAGGAATCCCCCACATCCATAGCAGAGAAGATGTTTAACTGGAAGCTCAATGGTTGTGCTTTGAGCTGCTGTTTAGATTTTCCAGTGTTCCATGAAGGCTCCTGAGTCTGTTCCCTAAATAATTAAGTCCTGTTTGGTATTTGGTGAAATGTTTGGAGCACAGTGTTCAACTGAGCAGAACTAAGCTGCTGACAAAATACTGTCCCAGCCATTTAATAATAGCTAACATTTGTATAGCACTCTACAGTTTAATAAAGCACTTTTAATGCACCAGCCTCCCGGGCTCTCTATATCAGCCCTTGGAGACTGGAGGGCAGGTGGTCATGAGTGGTTTACCCTCTGGCTGCCCAGAGTTGCTGACCAACATGCTAGGGCCATGCAGGTGGGCAAGGCCATGTACAAGACTTCTGACCCCAGAACCAGAAATTCAGCCCATGCCCACCTTCTCTGAAAGCTTTGGTGACTTCACCTCTCCCTAGCTTTGGTCTCTGCCTCAGGTCTCAGCCACTGCAGGATCCCACATCTGGTCACCACATCATCCTGAATTGTGCCCTTTTCCTGTTTCCACACCTAGGATGACTGCCTTGGGATTAGGCGAATGGTCTCAGTACTGCAGCCCCCTCTGGATAGCCTGCTCCTCTGTATCTCACCCTTCCCCTCACTACCACCGACATGCATTCTCTTCTCTACAGCCAAGGTGGACTTGGTTGGAGCATGCATGGTACACTTTAGATCCCAGGGTTGGCCAGATGGAAGGTAGGAGAGGGGCCAGTGGTGTTTTTTCTCTTGTTGCCTCTGTGATGGCTAGTGAGGGGTAACCAACCAGCAGCAGTCCTCTGCTGAATCCACCAGTCAAGTCTGTAAAGGAATGAAATAGTCATCTGTGTGGACAGCACAGTGTCATCATAGAGGCAAGAGCAAGGAGAGGCCCCAGGATAGGTACCTTGTGGGCCAGGAACAGCCTGACATAAATGCCAAGGGGAAGAAAGGACGTTTGTCAGCAGGTCCTTCCTACGTTGCTCAGGATGTGTTGAAGCCAAAAGTGTCCTTTGTGCCAAAAATGTCCCTACCCTGCCCCCATGGAAGCTGGTACAGTGAGAGCATGGTCACCTCCCTCCAACGTCTAGGGTGACCACAGCTGGATCCCCTGCGCTATTCTCCTGGAAAATGCCATTCTGTAGAGACTGAGTGGGCTTGAGGGACAGAATTTGGGTTGAGAAGGGGGTGGAGAGTACTGTGGTGCACCTGTGCACGGGCCCGGGAATCATGGCAGTGTCAGGAGGATTGGAGGACCTCTCAGAGGTGGGCTGGGAATGTCAATGGCTTGTCCAAGCCCAAGGATTGAAGAAACTCTCTGCCTTGTTCCTTCTACCAAGTCCTTTCCCCAACCCCCCTCATCATTACACTGATCACTCTGAACCTTTAATAGACTTTATGCACTATGCTATTCATCTGACTATGAGTTACGAATTGTTTTATGAGAAAAAAAAGATTTTCTTCCTCCTCCTCCTCCTCTCCCCTGGATATGAGTAATAGTTTTTGTTTTAATTTCGAGAATAATTTTAAAATCACAATTCTACAAGTCACACATAATCATTATAGAAAAATTAAAAGACAGATGTAGTTTTTAAAGCAAAAAGAAAATCATGCAAATCATAGACCTCAGAGACACCATGTTTTTTTATGTGCATGCTCTTCCAGTCTTCACCAGGCAAGTATAGAAATACACACTTATAAAAAAAATCCTATCGTGTACTACTATGTATCCAGGTTTTTTTTCCTTCAATTATATACCATGAACCTATTTTAGTATAATTTGATATGAATCTATAGGTTCTTATTAATGCTTACCAAATATTAAGTTATATGACGGCACCATAATATACCTAATTGATTCCCTATTTTGAGTATTGATGTTTTCACCATTGCCAATTAAGAATAACTTTATTCTTGTATATATGCTTTTGTTAATAACATAATATGTACTATCTATCATAATAGCTTTATTCTGTATGCGCCTCTTTTTGAAGTTATCATTCCTGAGGATGAATTCTAGTCACGGGAATGATAGATGAAAAGTTACGCTCTTTGCTATACTTTGCCAGAAATCACTTAAGAACAAGTATCCAAATCTAGATCCTCCAGAGCAGACCGTAAGCCCCTTGCACGCACACCAGCCAGTCTGAAAGGAAAATAACAAACTGGAGTCAGCATTGGAAAACTTTTTCTGAACCAACACTCACTCGAAAAACACCATTCAAGAGCGCCTGTAAAGCCGCTAACAAAATATGGCCAGAACCAAGCAGGGCATCCTCACATCTACCTGTGGCCAAACACAACCCAGGTGCAACAGAGGAATTTGGAGAATTCCTGGAAATGTAGTGAGATGGGACTGATTGGACCCCTATCTGAAATTTCCTTGAAAAAAGAAATCAAAGTGAACGCTCAGCAGTTTATTTTATGCCCTGAAACCTCGGTTTCCCCTGCCTGCTTTAGACTTTTAATGGGATACAGCTTTAGGTGCCCTCAGGATGGAGCCAGGAGAGTGGATGTGTAGTGGGGAAGTGCTGGACTCAGTCACAGTCCTGGATGAGGCCCGATGCCTCTCTGGATGCCCTTGTGACCTGGGATGGTCCCTTTCGTCCTCACCAAGGTGGCTTGCTCTGTGGCCATGAAATCACTGGGGGCTTAGATCACACATCAAGAGCTTTGCACATGAGCACCATTTTTCCATTTTCTCTTTCCCTTTCTCATCTGCTCAAATGAGGGACTTGTGTATCTGATCTTTAAGAACCTTTTCAGATTTAATTTCCTTGGGATTCCAAGTCAGGGCCCACATTGTGAAGAGTCAATTTCAGAGTAACTGTGGCATCCCAGCTCAGGGATGCCTTCCTCGGCTTTCCATTCTATACAGGTGACCACAGGCCTGGGGTTCCTGTAGAGGTGACTCCAACACAGCCCTGGTACTTGTGACATTGTTCACATGTGTCTTTGGCACATGGTGGTCTCCTTGCCTTGGTGGCTTTTCTCCTCCAGGTTAGAAAATGAATTGCCTGAAGGCAAGCCCACGTCTGTCCTGTCACTTGACACTCCCTTACCCTCAACTCAGTTGCCAACCAGTTTGTGCCTGTTTGAGGGGCCCACATTCAGGGGTAACTTGGTTGATAAGAGCTTGACTGGCAGTGACAGTCTTCCAATGGGCCAGCCTTACGGATCCTGGCTGTGACACCGAGCCCAACATCAGTGCATTTCAACCCCCTGCACAACTCCTCACATTCCCATTCCCCTTTAGCTGAGTTCAACTCTTGCAATATCCTGGGGTGGAGAGGCCAGCAGTCCCATACTGTCTACCTGCTCTCATGGGTTCACACGGATGGGCCCAGCCATTTGTTAGGAAAAAACCCCAAACCGATTATTTTCAAGTATTAGAGAAGTAGGTGACTCATTAAACATTAAGCACTGAAAATTCTCTTTAGGAAGGCCTTCCCTTTGTTCCACCAAGCAGGATCTTTCATCGACTTCTTCATTCAGCCAACAAATATTTATTAGGATCACAGCCAGTTGCTGTGAAACATACTCTTTCTAAGCTCAAGAATGTGGATATGTCTAGCACAGTGCTCGGCACATGGGAGGGAATGAATGCATTTTTAAAAGCAACCCTCCGGGTTCACGATTGGGCTGTGTCAATTACTGAAGCCCCTGGTTCTCAATAGAGTCACTGGGGTAAAGCACTTCCCTGCCTCTGTAAGCATTGAGTATAATTTAATCTTTTTTGGCACCAGTGCTGCAGGGGAATGACATGACACCTGTGTTTTATTGATGCATCCAGGGTTCTTGGCTCTTACTTGAAGTAAGTCCAGAGTGTTGTCTTTGTGAGCGCTTGCACACAAAGGAATTTGCAACAGAGAAATTTGGAGATTTTTATAGTCTGTCTCCTTCCTGGCAATGAAATTTCTTATTCTGTCAGCGAGTCCCGTGATAGCCATTGTCTTACATTTACTTACACTTTGCACATGTATTACTCTATTTAATCCTTACATCAACTTGGCAAGGTAGATAGGATCATCTCCACTTTATGATTAAAAGAGAAAGGGAAAAAATCAGAAATTAAGGATCACATCAGAGGCAGCATGGCCAGAGGGGACAGTGGCCTCAGAGCCAGGTTTTCTGATTCTAAACTGGGACTCTTTCTGTGCCAACATCCTTCCTTCCTTCCTTTAGCACCCACTTCCCTGCTTTCTAGTTTGCTGCTGGTGATCTGCCACAAAGCTCGTTAAAACAGGGTGTGAAATGACAAGGTGAAGGTTTAAAACACTCTCTTCCTGCTTCCTCTCTTTATTTGGCATTCATAGACCTTATTCTCCTTTTCTCTGATGTGTAAGCAAAGAAGCCACAAAACAAAGAAACAACAGAAGAAAACCAAACACAAGAAGCCTAGATGAATGTGCTTTTCAGATAACAATTTTTTAGTGCAAGTAAAATTATAAATATAAAATTATTTGCTGTCTATCTGAAGACCACATCTAACTGGGTGCTTGGTATTTGTGTGTGTGTGTGTGTGTGTGTGTGTGTGTGTGTGTGTGTGTGTGTGTGACCATACTGGGGTTTGAACTCAGGGCCTCACACTTGCTAGGCAGGTGCTCTGTCACTTGAGCCACTCCACCGGTGCTTTTTTGTGTTGGATAATTTTGAGCTAGGGTCTTGTGAACTATTTTCCTGGGCTGGCTTCAAACGGCAGTCCTCCTGATCTCTGCCTCCTGAGTAGCTAGGATTACATGTTCTGCGTTTTGTTTGCACTCCTAATAATAACACTGCTGGGTGAGCAGTCCAGAATTTCCTGAAATCTTCTATAATGAGCATAGTGACTTGAGGAGAGTGGAGACTGGGGATGGACTGAGGGTTGCAGAATCTATAGTGTTAATTAGATAATGCTTCCTGGAAGAGATGGATCCTGAACTGCTGTTTACATGGCAGGAGGCAGCTGGTTTGGCAGCTGGCTGAAGAAGGAGCTATTAGTACAGTCACTATGGAGAGCAGTATAGAGATTGCTTTAAAAACTAAAAATAGATTTCCCATTTGATCCAGCTGTCTCACTTCTGGGTATATATCCAAAAGAAATTAAATCAGCATACTAAAGAGATACCTGCATGCTCGTGTTTGTTTCAGCACTATTCACAAGAGCTAAGGTACAGAATCAGCCTAGATGCCTGTAAGTAGAGGAAATATGGTATACACACAATGGAGTTTTTTGTGTGTGGTATTGCAGATTGATCTCAGGCCTCATGCCTACTAGGCAAGCACTCTTCCATTTAAGCCATGCCTCCAGCCCTTTTTTGCTTTAGCTATTTTTAAGATAGGGTCTCTTGCTTTTGCCTGGCCCAGCCTCAGACCTCGATCCTCTTACCTCTGCCTCCCAAGTAGGTGGGATTACAAGTGCTACCAAATCCAGCCCCATGATGGGTTATTAAGCCATAAACAATGAAATCCTGACATTTGCAGCAAAGTATATGGAACTGGAGGACATCATGTTAAGTGAGATAAACCAGACACAGATCACACATTTGCTTTTATATGGGGAAGCTAAAAAATAATCAGTCTGTAAGTAGAACATGGATTACTGGAGATTGGGAAGGGTGTGGGGCAGGAGAAGGAAGGACAGATCTGATCAGTGCACATTATATGCAAGGATGGAAATATCACACCGCTCTATCAATTAATGTGTGCTAATGAAAATAAATGCATTTTTAAAGTTTTTTAAAAGGAACTAATTGTATGAGAAAAGAACAGCAAACTGGAAAAAGGCCAAGTTGCAGAGATGTCTGCACAAACCCAACAAGGGTCTGTGTGCTTTCACTGAAAGTAGATTTCTTTTTTAACAGAAAATGTTTCATCTCCTGCCTCATGAATCCATCAGCATGGTGCCTGTATGGAAATTAAGAAAGCCATGCCTCTGTCCCACACGCTTGGGGGATCTGACAGGGAACATTTGAGAATTTCTGGTTCCCTTAAGCAGTAAATTTAAGGAGCAACCCTGCCTTGAACCTGGAATTGGGCTACTAAAGACATCTGCTAGGCAATCCAGAATTTCTTGAAATCTAAGATACCATTTTTCCCTAGAATGTCTTTGTGAGATCTCAGAAGTCCTGTTGTTAAGGTCGATTGCTATCTACTCTTAGAGAATGTCCCTGTGACATCCCAGGCGAAGGAAGTTTGGGGGATACATTAAAAATTGTCAGCCTATTAAATGGAGTGGTGTGGCAAAGAAGGGCATTCTTTCTGAGTTCCTTCTCAGGTGTGCAATGGTTCTGCATGCTCGGTGTTCACAGCATCTTTGTGAAGGCTGCTGTGGGTCCTCTTGTACACCCAGGAGGTCGGGATGTGCCCAGTGTCCTTGTCTGAATGTCTTCCCTGTCTCTCTTTTTTTGGTGATGCCTTTACATCATAAACCCACAAACTAAGCACAGCTCTTTTTGAATGTGTGTTCCCCTGATTTTTCTTGGGAGCTAATGTACACAGGTTCATGTGAGTATGCACATAGTCCAGCCCTCACCCCAGCCAATTCTTGGGTGCTGGCTCTGCAGCTGGCCTCATGGAGGGCTGCCAACTTCCCGCATCCTCCCAGCACACCCCAGCACAGGTGAGATTTCAGGAACTTGCCTGACGCCCACTAGCTAACAGCAGCAAAGTTGAGGTTCAGGCTTACATCTTGTGAATTTAATGCCATGCTTCTTACCTGTCCAGTCAAGACAGTGATGACAACCAGGTAGGGCACATGGTATGTATTGGTGGTGGAATTCAATGGTGGAATCACTTCTTTAAGAAATACAGACTTTTACGAGCATGTGCTGTGGCCCCAAGGGGGCTAGGGGACTAGCCATGAGGTTTTCTGAACTTCACAGTTCAACTTTTCCCAGGCATCTCTGGCCTAGAAACAAAGCTGTGAATCCTGCAAGGTCACATTTTCTGGCTGTGAGCTCACGTGTCTTTGGGTATGAACAATCTGCAAAGCAAGTGAATGCTCACTCAGAGCCAGGAGGACACCGGACATGTCTCTTCTCATCAGCAGATTATGGAAATCTTGGGTGTTCAGAAGGCTCTATCCACTGGGGACAGGATGAAGGGGTGTCAAAAATGCTTCTGAGAGGCTAAGGAAGACTCTACAAAGGAGGGTGACATTCAAACATGGGTCAGTGTTGGCCACAGGTATCATGGCAGACACAGGATCACTCCATCTGACACCAGGCATTAACTGCCTAGTAGATGGACCGTGGGGATGTCATGGGGCCCTGGAGGAAGGGCCAAGGGAGTAGGAGATTCTTGAGACGCATAGGACAGCAGCTAGTAACCCACCTGTTCTGAAATATTTTAATAGTTTAAATTCTTATGTAAATGCCCAATTCAAATGTATCAACACAGTCACCTTCACAGCAAATCATAAAGTTGGATTCCATAACTGCATTCCACAGGTGTTGAAAGGACGCATGCAGACTGGATAAATAACTTCCCCAAGATCCCAGCCAGGAAGTGCCAAGGCTGGCTGGAACAGTCTGCTTAATTTTGAAGACTGTACTCTAAATCACAAGGTGACTTTTGTCTACTTATGCAAATTGCCTGCTCCTCTCCCCAAAGGCTGAGGGCTGACCAAGGCTGGCCTCAGAAATAGTTCATCTCTAAACAATGTTATGGAGGCCATGCCCAGTTGGGTCACATTGGACCCCTTGAACATCCATTCTTGAGGCCATAAAAGGAGTGAAGTGTGAGGCTTGTGTGTTTCAACATTATGGAGTTTCCTATTCTTCTCTGGGCCCAAAGTCAAGGTCTAGGGAACTGGAGAGAGGGAAGCAGAGGCCTACCTACCCCCTCAGAATCTTGCCCAGCTACATGAAAACTCCACTAATTGTCTCTGACACCAGGCTTTGTCTCTGAAGGGCCTTACCATGGGTGCTTATGATGCCCAGCCTGCCGCTGTTCCAGGAAGCTCCAGGCTCTCTGGACCCTTTCCTAAGGCCTGGCTCCCTTGCGAGGTAATGGCCATGGCCTGGCTGTGTGTGGAGCTGAGGAAGGCCAGGGTGTGCAAGTGTGTGCACAGGTGTGTGAGACTGTGTCTGTGTGAGCACAGGTGTGTGGGACTGTGTGTGTGTGAGCAGACTGTTCTCCACCCCCTTCCCCAGGCCAGGGACAGGCTTACATCTCATTGATCCTAGAGGAAATGTTTTCATCATCCTGGGCTTTAGGATAATGGACTTGCTATTTTCTTTTAAGTTTGTAGCGCCAGGAAGAAATGAGCATGTGTCAGGATGGCCAGGAGTTGGCCAAAGCTTCCTTGGTTTCTCTGAAGTTGCCACAGCACGGACCTTGGAGCACAATCACTGAACTCCTGCTTCTTTAAGGAATACTGACTGTGATGAGTATTTGCTGTGGCCCCAAGAGACTAGGCAGTGAGGTTTTCTAAGCTTCACAGAAGTGTGAACCATTCCCTTCGTGACAAAGTTCGGGTCTAGCCATGGCTCAGCGGGAGGTGATAAGAAGGACTTAAAAGGTAACATTTAGGCCAGCATGGTTGCTATAATCCCAGCTACTTGAGAGGCAGAGATCAGAGGAGTGCAGTGGGAAGCCAACCTGGGCAAAAGTTTAGCAAGACCCCTATCTCAACCAATAAGCCAGGCATGGTGGCATGCATCCATGGTGCCAGCTTTGCAGAAGGTTGTAAGTAGGAGGATCACTGTCTGAGACCAGCCTGAGCAAAAATACAAGACCCTATCTGAAAAAAACCCTAAAATTCAAAAAGTCTGGAGGCATGGCTCCAGTAGTAGAGTACCTGCCTAACAAATGTGAGACTTCCAGCATTTCTGGGAAGATTTGCCCACCCCACTCTTAGAGCTAGTCCTCATTTTCTCTTTGCCTGATTCATGCCTGGTCTTTGGACCTTGGGCCAGACCTGTCCATTGATGCCCCAGGTCAGTTTCTGCAAGAGGCCAGGTTCCCTTGAGATCAGATTCTACCTTTCCTCCCTCCTAATCTGCTACAGGAGACTGAGCACATGGCAGAGTCTCAGACTCAAACCATATTCTAGAAGAGGGGCTGGACCTCGAGGGAGGGCCCTGGAGTGAAAGGATTTTACCCTGGATTGTTGGAAACAGCTCTTTGTGCCTGCTGAGATAGCCAGTGAAAGCCAGGAGTTTGGAGGTCTCAGCAGGAAAGTGTGTCCTAGAAATCACAGTGAGGTGAGTCCTCGCTGTAAAGGAGCCCTGTCGTGTCCCTTCTCCCTCACCTGTTGTGAAAGTGGGAGAGTGCTGGGTTGGCTGCCAGGATGATTGCCCTAGGCAGGAAGGGGCCTGGACAACCAGGTGCAGCCTGGCTCTTCCCTTCTTCTGGAGAAGCGAGGACTTCTGCTCTCCAGACAGAGTGCAGGGGTACAGGCTTATCTCCCTTTCAGAGCAGGCTGGCCCTCCTGAGTCTCGATCATCAGGGTCCAGCCCCTTTGGATGCAGAGTGCGGGGGACTTCCTGCTGGTTTGCAGCCCATGACTCAGTCACGCAGCTTCTCAGCAACTTAGTCAGACAGTCCAAACATGGAGGTGACTGGAATATTGAAGAACACCCTATCCTGTTGGCGCTTATGGTGTCTTCTCGCTGAGTGGTGACACCTGGTTTAGGGCTGCAAATAGTCTCCCCATGGGAACAGGGCTCAGAAGCTGGGTGGGCAAGGGTTCCAAAGCAAGTAGTCGGCAAAAGGAGCGGCACTATATTAAGGCCTGGTTATGTTTAGAAGGCATCCAGAGAATGTTTGGCACGCTGACTATAAACTCATGCTTCTGTCTGCCCGCCTGCCACACTTGAAGATTTCTCCTGGAGGGACCTAGAGTGTGGGGCACCCAGAAGGATCTGGGTGTGTCTCAAGGGTAAGGCTCCTTTCTCGGGAACTGGGTAACACTGGCAAGGCTCCTGCCTCGACAGTCTGGAGCAAGGTGTAGCTCAGTGGTAGAGCACTTGTCTAGAATGTGTGAGGCCTTGAGTTCCATCCCTAACACTGCAAAAAAAAAAAAAATATATATATATATATATAGATAGATAGATAGATAGATAGATAGATGTGTCCCAGTAATGTCAGCATTCAAATTCCAGCAGAAAGTCTTTCTTTGAAGTCGACCCACTTCCTAAATGCCTTGATAATTGAATATCTCTTAGAGACAGGCCTTAGTTACAAGTATTACACTTTAGAGTTCACTTAGTTCAGAACAGTGGCTAAAATGGCTGTCTCCAAATCCACACTGAATTGAACAATGATGGTCCCAGAAAGAACTGTGAGCTATCTGGTTCCTTCATCTCTCAGGGAAAGGAAGGTGCCTTCCTCAAGGTCACTGTGCCATTTAGCACCAGAGCCAAGGTGCTAAATGTGGCCTGAAGTTTGCTCCAATAGCATGTTTCCAGGGACTAGAAAAAATGTGGTTGGGGTAAAATAAAAGTGCCATTAGTCTTGAGAAGCGGCCAGATGGAACTCCTGGTCCTGTGGGGTTGGGGAGGAGGTGGAGCAGCTTTGGAGCACTGGCCCTGCCAGGCTGAAGCCTCACAGAAGGGGTGCACCCCTCCTGAAGGGAGCAAGAGCTCTCATGCCTCCACAGTGCTCTCCTCTCTGAAATGTTAGCCCTGTGCTTGGCATTGTCAAGAAAGGCCAAGATGGGGCTTGGACTCTGGGGGAAAGTCCTGAGGAGGAGGAAAGAGCTCTGCAGTGCCGCATAGACCTGGCTTTGCATCCCAGCTCTGCTTCAGTAGCTTAGCAGAGTGTTTAGCCACTCCAGCTCTCTGGCCCTCCATCTTCTCATCCATTGAATGGAGATATGGATGGTTGTCTGAGGGTAAAATGCCTTGCCTTGTGTCAAGCACACAACATCCTTTAGAAAGGGCGCTGCCCGAGAAACTAAAGCAGATACCTTAAAAGCAACTGAGGCTAATAGGAAAAGGGGACCAGGAACTAGAGAAAAGGTTAGATCAAAAAGAATTAACCTAGAAGGTAACACACACATACAGGAAATCAATGTGAGTCAACTCCCTGTATAGCTATCCTTATCTCAACCAGCAAAAACCCTTGTTCCTTCCTATTATTGCTTATACTCTCTCTTCAACAAAATTAGAGGTAAGGGTGAAATAGTTTCTGCTGCGTATTGAGGGGGTTGGGGGGAGAGGGAGGGGGTGGAGTGGGTGGTAAGGGAGGGGGTGGGGGCAGGGGGGAGAAATGACCCAAGCCTTGTATGCACATATGAATAATAAAAGAAAAAAATAAACAGGGTGGGAAAAAAAAAAAAAAAGAAAGGGCGCTGCCCGTAGTAGTGTCAGGAGGCACTAGGAGTTTGAACAACTTGGATTCACTTAGTCTCTGGGAAGCAAAAAGACTAAGTTCTCACGAATCCATGTGTAAATGTGTTCCAGAGAGGACCAGAGGAAGAAATGGAGCAAAGGAAAAGGAGTGGCCCCTCCATACCCACATTCCCAGGATTCCTTTTTAGAATCTTAGGCTGTGACATTCACCTTGGGAATCATGTTTGTTTACACTGGGACTTGTCTGGGAAACTCTAGTGAGAAGATGACCCTTTTCTTCTAGTAACATCCTTTTTTCGTGACTTAGAGGGAATTCTTTCTTGCTGTATATGCCTTCTCACACCACGGTAATAGGAGGCCAGAGGTTCCACCTCACTTCCATCAGTCCAGGATCCAAGACTGAGACAAGCCTCCCTGAGGAAGGCGGTGGTAATATCAGTAGTAATTGACATTGACTTAGTACTCATCCCACACCAGACACTGCTGAATGCTGCAGTGAGACAGGGCACTTTTACTATTCCATTTTACAGATGAGAAAGTTGAGGAACTAAAGGGGTCATACCTTGCCCAAATGCACACAAAGTCTCAGTGGCAGTGATAGGATTTGAACTGGCAATCTGTGTCCCTAATCCCTAAGCTATATTACCTTTCAAGTAGTAGAAAGAGAAAGATTAAGGAGGGGAGAATGGGGCCAAACATCCCCATGATGATAGCAAGCAGCAGATGAAGTATCCTGGCTGGATGGTGGTTCTCTCAGTGAACTGAAAAGCCCAAATGCCCAAATGTTGGAGGGCAGACACCTCCTTAAATGGGTGGGTAGCCAATGCTCTCTGCAAGCTGAGTTGCTAGCCTGAATTTTAAGTCTGTCTTTTTTCTACCCCCTTCTCCCTGCAGCAGACACCCCCACACCCCAGTCACTCCCCTCCTGCTCTTTGGCCTTCTAACTATTAGACACTAGCATCTTCCAAGTTCTCAAGGACCGTGGATATCATCCATTCATTCTTCTGCCTGACTCAAAAGTCACTCTGTTGTTTTCCCAGCAGGGCCTGTTGTAGCACCCCAACTCTGATGGCCACCAGCTAAACTGAAAGCTCCTCCCTTATGGTACTTCCACTGAAGTGGCCCTGAGTCAACAGGCCAGGCTTTCTCGAAGCCATTTCCTGGTCCCCTAGTTCCCTCATGGGCCCTGGCACCAGGGTGGTGGGTGAGCCACTGGCTTCCTGGCTTCTGTCTCCCCTTCTCCCAAGGGTGGCCAATGCCAGGTTGAATGAGGATTGAATGAGGATGAGATTGCGGGAGGGTGGGCTGTTTCTAACCCATCTTTCCTTCCTGGAGCACTGGGTTTGGTGTCTATAGCATTGCAGAATGGACACAGTAGGTGCCATTCTGCCTGGGCGTGGTGTCCAGGGAACGTAGTTCCTGCCATGTAGGTCCTGCAGTTCTGCATTCCCCTAGACTATCTCTTTCCCACTACTATCCCCAAATATGTACCACCACCTTTCCCATACACCTGAGGTCCAGAAATTAACCATTAAGGAAATAACCAAGGAAGAGACCACCACCTGAGGTGCTGGACAGGCCTGAGAACACAGCCGGAACCACGGGCTTCTGTTTTCTGTCTGCCAATGCAGAAAGCCTGAGTGAGCTGCCTGTTCTGTGACCTGACCCAGAAAGGCAGAGCTTTTACCCAAAATGCAACACAATCCCCTTGTGTTCCCAGAACATGTTCCCCATTCTGGGCTTCTGGTTTACTCTGTAGCAGTGTGGCAAAAAAGGTGGACAGTACAGATTAGACACTGGCCATTGTCATACTGGAAACACCACCATGAGGCCCTGTCTTCTTTCTTTTCCTACTCAGTTAATGAGGCCTCGTACTCTGCCTAAGGGTATCAGAAGGGCTGACTCGTGAGACCTCAATTGACAGACCTTCTGGAAATGCAGTTATCCTGTAATTAAATTCTTATGTTAAAAAAAAGTATTCATCAATCACACAAAACAAGCTGCCTGCATCTGATATGTGTGGGCACAGGAAGATTTGGCCACACATGGGAAAGTTTAAGAACGTCACAAGATGCTCCAGGTGAATCCCACTTGCTGCTCTGATCCTGCCTTTGCCAGTTACAGCTTCCATCCCTCCCCTCGGAGGGGAAAAGTTTGTTCCCCTAAGGACCATAGAGGCAGCATCAGATTTTTGGGGGAAATGGATTCTGTGGACAGTGAGTGGAGACCACACTGCCGTGGTCCAGGAGCCAGGGAAGATGGCAGAATTGGGAGGTTGCTTCTACCATGTGACAGGGAAGATGTGAGGTACTGTTGGGAGGCATTGGATAGAATCTGTCTTCCAGAATCCCCTAAACCAGTGGAAGCCACATTCCATATCGACTCTGCACAGTGAAGCTTCTTGAACCCCTTTTTACCCTGCAGCTCTCTCAAGACAGCAGCATCCCCAAATCACTGCTGTCCTGTCTGTGCCTGTTGCACAGCCCAGGCAGAGCAGAGGATGGGGGTGGGAGCAGCAGGCCATACAGATGGGCTTTGTGCTTCCTTCAGTGTTTTGGGGTCATCCTGCATCACCTGCTTGGAGTTGTGATGAACCAACTCTTTCTTCAGAAGAGCAGCTAACCAGCAAGCCAGGACCTGCTACACTTGCAGTCCGGATGGAAACACTGGTGGGGCTAGAGATTGTTTTGAAAAGGGACCAGGCATTTAGTAAGCAGCTGAATCAAATCCTGTCTTTGAGAACCAGAGAACCAAAAGAGGGAAAGTCTGCTTCTGAACTGTGCTTTCCTGGCTGTGTTTGGGGCAGTGAAAAGCCTGCAGGGGAGAAGAGATCAGAAACAGAGTCCGTTCCTTTGTCCTAGTCACCAGGGAGAATCTTACCCATGGGATGGAAAATAATTTGTTTTCTGAGCATGAAAGAGAACCACTGCACACAGGCTGTGTCTGACACCTGCTTTTGCTTTCCTCAGACACAAGGCTGGCCTTGCCCTCCATTGCATCCTCCTTACCTTGGGCTGCGCTCTGCTTCTTTGCCTCAGCCCAAATAATCATGAGCTGGAGCTTCTGTTTGGGAGAGGAAACTTACATAACCCAGGTGTGCACTTGGGAAAGCTGAGGGACCTGGAAGAAATGAAGCCATATCCTGGAGGCGTGGAGGTGGGTGGCCATGGGGTAGAGAACATTCTGTAATGCTGGACATTATATTTGCAGCAGCCAAGCTAGCTCGGTCCCCCTCCCCCGACATGGTTTATCATACTTACCCTCCGTTGCCATGCTGTTGGCATGAGCCATGAGACTGGAAAGGATTACTCATCATTGTCAGGTCTGAGCTGTTTTAAAAAAAAAAAAAACCAAGAGTGGACAAAGCTTTGGGCTCTGTCATTCTGCAAAGGAGAGGAGCAGGCTGGCATTTGGCTGGCATGGGGCAATGTGGCAGCTCAGTTGTTAAAATATTGAAAAACTTCACCCACTCTGAGCCCCATAAGTGCCCAGTGCCCCTCCTAGTGCCCTCTCCCCTCCCCCAAAAAAGGTTAATGCTGGCACAGAACTCCACTCCCACTTACTCCCAGGGTTGACTGGCAGCTGCCATATTGGTTGTTAAATATTTTGAGACTTTCCCTGAGCTTGTAGGTTATGCCAAAACCCCTGGCACTGGGCCTTTGTGTTTCCTGCTGCTTTTCCTTTCCTTATTAAGACAGGAATGGTACTTGTCAAAACTCCTCTCACTCATAGGCCCAGCCCAATGTCACTTTGTCTTATGAGGCCTGTCCTGGTCAGTATGAGTCACCTGCCTCTTTGCTCACAGAACACTTTGTTTATCCCTCTTTTGTGAACTAGTGACATTAAGCATCCTATTGCAGCAATAGTTTGAAGCAGGGGCAAGTTTGCCCCACCCCCCACCAGGGGACATTTGGCAACAGGTGGAGACAGCTTGGGTTGTCTCCCCAGTTGAAATAGGGTGCTACTAGCATCTAATGAGTGGCAACCAGGGATGCTGCCAGCCGTCCTACACTGCACAGGACAGCCCTGAACAAGGCATTGTCGGCCCCAACATGTCAATAGTACTGAGGTTGAGAGGCCCTGTTTTAGGGAGACCTACATATCTCTCTCCCACGATCATGCTCCCAGAGAGCAAAGTGCTGCCACCAATCACTGCTTCCTGCCTCCACCCCACAGAAGCCAGGACAAGATGCTGCTTTTAGCTGGACACTCAATAAACAGTGCTGAATTGAATTCACTGAGTTAAATTGGATCAAATTGAATCGAACCTAAGGCACCCTGCAGCTCATTAGGCAAATGTACCAATTACGCAGTGATAGTTCCGTCTTCATTCTGCTTTGTGTGGGTAAGAGCACAGGGTCCGGCTCAGTTCCCCTGCTGGTGCAGACCAGGCTCTTGAGAAGATGGAAGCTGGGGCTGAGGGACAAGGGTGATGATTGTAAAGACTGATGGGTTACAGCAATGAAGAGGCTTGGTTCCTCACTTATGGGGCATCTCTGTGACACAGAGAGTAGTTCTCTGTCTTTCATCATCCACCATCCAGAAATGGTTTGAAGTAGGTTGGGAAAGTATAGAACTGTCCAGAATCTGTCCCGAGAGGCAGTGAGGTGTGGAACAAGCTTCCCAGCATTCTTACCTTGGAGTCCAAGAGAAATTGTTCACATTGTGATTGTGCCAGGGAAAGGGTGACGTAGGCAGCTGGCTGGGCAGCCATCCCAGCCCAGCTCTCTTGCCTTGAGGCTGTCAAGGGCAGATGCTGTGCCCACCAGGAATGCCTTGGGGGGACCCCACTTTGGGAAGCTCGGGTGAGACAGAGAGACGTGGCACAAAGAGGCAAATGACGTGTAGTTTGACCAACACCTTCTACACCAGGACCAACAGTCTGACTCTGACCGGTGAAATAATATACATTCTTATGCAGGCAGGGGCTCAACTTGGTCATCTCATGTGCCTTGCCCCAAATATATGAAGTGTCCTAGACGCATGGTTTCATTTCTTCCTCCATCAGCTCTCCCATTGCACAGTTGAGGACACTGAGGCACAGGAAGATTATGTTGCTGGCTCAGAACCCATGTCTTGGCCATTCTAGAATGCAACTTCATCCTTCACTTCGACGTCTTGAGTGTGCAGCCTCAGTCCTGTCTTGTACCCTCTCCATCCGGTCTTGAAAACTCAGGCTGCTTTGCCTGGCTATTTTCAGCTAACCTTGCAACACACACACACAGTGAGTTCTGGCCTCTCATGTTTCACTTGGACAAGATTAGAACTGGGCTTTCCTTCTTTTCAAGGTTACATTTTTCTGTTCCATCCAGAACAGCCTTCTGTTCCCCGGCTCTACTCCCTGGTTTGCAGCAGGTCTAAAATTATAAGAGAATTACCTTGCTTGGAAGCAGCTGGTACTTCTGTTTCCCAATGCAAGTAGATACTCGAAAGTGGAACTACCCAAAAACCAGGGGGCGGCATGTTGGCCATACGGAGGCTGATAGAGCTCTGCTTTCTTTCTTGGCCCTCTTCAAGATGTATCTAATTTGGGGCATGTTTTGTTTGGTTCATCTTGTATCTGGAGAGGTTCTTTGTCTCTCCCCAAGTGACATCTCTCTGAGGCACACAATTCCCTCTTGTCAAGGTGAGTAATCCCCTCTCCAGCTGTTCTTAATGACTAATTAGTGCAAAGAGGCTAATAAACAAAATTAACTCTTGGGCCATGGTTTGGGATTGAACCAAAGGGAGGAGAAAGGTCTCTACTTGCTGTTTGTTTTATTTTCTCCTAAAAAAAAAAAAAAAAATGGGAATCACAACAAAACATGCCACACTTCCCTGCTGATAGTGGATCATAGTCACATCCGAAATGTCCACACACAGGGTATTTCAGTGTTTGAGAAAAGATAATAGAAAGTTCCAGAATCTCTCTCTTTCTCTCATGCCTTTTCCTCTCTTTCTTCCTCTCTCTCCCCTCCCCCTTTCTCTCTCCTTCCTTCCTACTCTTTCTCTCTCTGCCTTCCACTCTCTCCTCACCCCTTCCTCCCTTCCTTCTTCCCTCTGTCTTTCTCAGTTTCAGGATTTATGCATTCACATTCAACTAACACTTCTTGGCCTGTAATTACATCATTCCTTTGCAATCTCATTATAACCCTTGCCACCTACTGTGCCAAGAGACTGAGGCTAAGACTTGCAGACTTCCTCAGGGACACACCTAGTAAGAAGCAATACCAGAAATGAACTGTGGTCTCCAAATCCTGTGGCCTTCATCTTAGGCACTTATAACTAATAAATGCCTATTTTGTTGGGAAGACAAAAGTACCTAAAAAAGAGACCTGCAAAGCAAGAAGTGCTAAGTTATGAGCTACTGAGTGCACTTGGCTTTCTGGAAGCTGCACCATTCAGGTTAGTGGGCAGTTTGTGGGTGGGACAGCAGTGCAGTCACGCACAGGGCTGTTCTGTGAGCTTACCTCTCAGGAGATATTTAGAATTCTAGGCCCACTTGCTTTCCTTCTGGTGAAACCTGCAGTCACTCTACACTGGGTGTGCAGTGGCTTGTTCTAAGCCCCTCGAGCCTACGCAGGCCAGTTTCTCCTGCATTTCCCTGCCTTTCCATTGCTCTCTTTCTCTCCTCTGCTGGCTTCTCCCTTCCTTCCTTCCTGCTCTTAGGATAAAATAGCTCTGTAGCAGCCAGTGTACCTCTTTGTATTCTGCTTTCTGGGTCTCTTCCTTTCTTTTCCTCTCTCCCTGCCCGGCTGGTTTTTTCAGACCATACCTTTGAGGCCTTTCTCATCTCTTAAGTCCTTCAAAGTGCATTTCTGTTTAAGATTAACTGAGGCAGCCGATGACCTACCACCTCCTGCACTTGATCTCTGGCCCCCCATTCCTGTGTCTTCTGCCCTTTCCTCGGTTGGGTTGTTCCAGCCTACCCCGGACTTTACTGAAGTCACCTGGAGACTTCAGCCATCCTTCCTGGATTTCTGGTGGACCTTTAGCCCAGAGACTCACCTTGCTGTCTCAGCAAGCACCCAGGAAACTTTTGGGGTGTGTTGCCATAGAGATGTTGAGTGTTTATTGTAGTACCTTCCTCAGTCTTTCTTATGCAACCTGCCCTCTTTCCTGGGATGCCGCAGGGAGGTTTCTTAAATTAATCCTGTCAAAATAGCCTTTGAATCCTTTTGGAGCAGGATTTTTTTTTTTTTTATCTCACAAGACACAAACTGTTCAAGAGAATTGGGAACAAAGACAGCCCAGGTCTGGAGAGAACTTGGAGAGCATTTAGAGAGAAGTGTGGAAGTGATTGATGGGCTGGAAAAATAGGACCTCAAATGAGAGGTGAGAGGGATGGGGAATATTTAACTGGGAGAAGAGAAGGCTGACAGGTGACTAATATGAAGCTTCAGGTTTGTGAAGGGCTGGGATATGGAGGCTGGAGATTAGCTGACTTCCCCTCACCTCCAAGGAGAGAGGCTTGCAGTGGGAGGTAGGAAGATTGGGTTGCTGGAGCACCCTCTTACTTTAGGGCTAGTCAGTAGAGCAAAGGAGGAGAGGCCAGGGACCTTCTACCAAGCAGGCTTCCCAGATAAGGTTGGTGTTAGAATAGCGATGGAGCTTGGGCTGTGATCACCTGGTACAGAGTACCAGTCACCTGGCCTCAGTCAACCTGGATGGCAGCATCAGCATCTCCTGAAGCATGTGTGCTTGTAGTTCCAGGTATTCCACAGACTGAGGTGGGAGAATTGCTTGTGCCCAGGAGTTTGAGGCAAGTTTAAACAACAGAGAAAAAATACACACCTTAGTGGGAGGTCTTTAGGTCATTGGGGACATGCCCTTGAAGGGAATTATGGTGTCCTGGTCTTATTTTCTTCTCTCTTTTGTACCCTGAGCACAAGGTGAGTGGTTTTGCTTCACCACACACTCCAACCATGAAATGCTACCTCACCACAGGCCCAAAAGCAATGGGGCCAATTGACCATGGACTGGAACCTCCAAAACTGTGAGCCTCCCAAAACTTTTTTTTTCTTTTTAAGGAGATCATCATAGGTATTTGTTACAGTGATAGAAAACTGTCTAATATAAGAACCAAGGGGCTAATTAAGACACACTTCCCCTGAATGCCTCTTGATGTCCTGTTCTACATCAAACAAGTTCTTTCACCATGCCCTAGCTGTTCCACAGCCTAGATTATGGCTGCTTCATTGGCTCTGTCCATTATCCTTGTTGGCTCACTGGACTGAACCCTAGGTGAGCCAAAGCTGTCCCATGCCTCTGAAGAGCCATTGTGCCTCTCCTTGGGATGAGCACAAAGGTGCTGGAAAAAAAGTTCATCCCATGCATTTGCTGTGAGCAGCAACTTAATACTTGGGTAGCAGCTTTGGGGAGTTTATGCTACTGAGTGGTAACTAGTCCAAAGTGCTGGCATGGAAAGAGCCTGGGAATCAAGGGCTGGTGTCTCCTTTGATCCTGATCAGAGAGCTGTACCTGTCCTACCCACACTTTTTCCTTCTTTTCTCTGGATAAGAAGGCAGTGTGATTAGATAGTCTCCTAAATCCTACCAGCTCTGCCTTTCTGTCTCTATGGGTGGAAGAACAGCAGTGAAGAAGGAATCTTGAAGAGTATAAAGTCTTAGATTTGGTGTAATATTTTGTACTGAAATATTTACACCCTGTTGGGTTTTCTTTTTACATGACTGTTCTGGGAGTAGTTGGGATGAATGAAGAAGAATATACTAGTGTACCCCTCTCCAGCTAACCCATCTTATGTCCGAGGCTGCTGCTAACCACATGGGTCCACAAATGAGCTTTTCTGTCACTTGATGGCAGCATATCAAAGTGCTGATTCTGTTCTTTGGCCTCGAAACCATTTCTTGTATGTTTTAAATGTGGAGCCCGTAATCAAAGGGCATGGTTGAGGGGGATAATGGGAATGTTGGAGGAAGGGCTGGGCACGTGGCTCTGTTTGTTTTTCCTTGTTGGGTTTCACATTACTGTAGTATTTTAAAAGAAGAAGAAGAAGCTCCAATGGCAATTACTAACTTTACTTCTGAGTTATAGGGGCCCAGATACATCTTGGTATTGAACTAAACAAAATCGTAGTACAAGAAAAGTTTCCTAGCTGTCTGCCTACTCTAGCCTTCCTCCTAAGTACCAGAACACGCTTGGGGTGAATTGCTACCTAGAACCTAGAAAGTACTGGATGCTTTAGTCTCCTGAAAACCCAGGTGACTTCTGGCCCACAAGAAATATAAGCTAAAGTCCTTGTACTCGGGCTTCAGTGTATGGAAGTCTCTTTAAAATGGAGAAAATGAGCCTTCTTTCTTTCCTTTTCTCCTTCCTTCCTATTCTCCCTCCTTCCCACCTTCCTTTCTCCCTGCCTTCCCTTCTCCCTCCTTCCCATCCTCCCTACATCCTTCCTTCTTCTCTCCCTCTTTCCCTCCCTTCCATCCAGTTGTAATGGTAGGAGTTCCAGCAACCGTCTTCAGCCATAAGATGCAAGCCACGCATTGAGGATGGCAAAGCAGAAAGATGAGAGCCCATGACTCAGTGCTCCAGGGGCTGCCATGACTATCTCCATTTGGACTTTTCCTTGAGACAAAATAAAGCCACTATTATTTTTGGTTCATTTATGCAACTAAGCCAAATACTCATAGATGCATATGGGTTCTAGGCAAACTGGCTTAGATGACAAGAACCAAGGTTAAAGGCAAAGAGCTGCCTTGATAAGCAGATGCCAGAGCTGAATTGCTCAGAGCAATAGACTTCTGCTTTAACGTGGCACAAGAGAGGACACCCAGGTTTTGGAGTGAGACGAGGTGTCACGACAACTCTGCCTCAGATTAGCCATGACCTTGTTTGAGAAATTCTCTTGAATTTCAGTTTCCTCATTTGTAAATTAGAATAAAAACCTTTATCTCACAGGCTGTTAGGATTTGAATATGACATGTTCCCCATAGGCTTTCGTGTTGAACATCCAGCTGGTGGCGCCATTTTGGGAAGTTCTAGAAACTTCAGGAGGTAGGGCTGAGCTGGAGGAAGTAGGTCACTGGGGAGATGCCTTTGAAGGTTATACCTGGTCCCAGGTGGGGTCATGATGGGTGCAAATTCAAAGGCTGAAGTCCCTCTGTTAGAGTGGGCTTCTTGGCCCTTACTTGCTCTGGCCTGCTGCTTGGGATGCCTCTCCTCCTACCTATTTTTTGTCTTTTGGCCCACTGACGTCCTTTCTCATCCACGGAGCCATCCAAGCTGTTCCAGACAGTCCTTGACATTTCACTGAGCTTATTTCAAGGCTGGTCTGCTATCCCACTGGCATGTGCATGTGTATGTAGCCTCTCCATCTGGACTGGGATCCTCTGGAATCAGAGACCAGGTCTTCAGCTCTTTATGTGGAATATATAGTAGGGACTCAGTGTCATTAGACAGAGAGCAATTTTGCAGGTTAAGAATTGTTTTCTCTGAGAGCCCAGATTGGGCTGATGGTCCTGCTCTCTCTACTATGGCTGCAGGTGGTGCAGTGAGGCAGAAAGGGAAAGAGGGAGTCCATGAAGGACAGCTCTGCCCGAGGTGCTTATGGACCTGGGCCAGACACCGAGGAGCTTTCTCCTGCCCAGGTGTGAGCCACACGGTACAAGCTGCTTTCTTACCTTAAGGAAACCTCTACCTGATCACAATCCTCCTAGCACCACACCAGGCTGTTAGATTTGATAATGGCACAAGGGTGAGTAGGTGTCAGGCAGTAGGGCTGAGCATCTCTTATCAAGAGGGAGCTCAATGCAGTTACCGCTCAGCTCTCCAGAGGGACAGCTGCCTCACCTGGAGCTGTCCTGAGTCTTTTGCTCCTTGGAGCACCCTCTCCTTGACTGGCCATCTGTTGGGATTCAGGAGACAAGACAGCTTAGAGGGCTTCCTGACAGGTGGCCTGTTGCTCCCTAGAAATTCATCTTATCTAGAATAGACTGAGGAATCTTTGGAAGGAAACTTTTCTCTCTCTATATCATTTTTATGTTCCTCTTTTGATAAATTTCTATATTCCTAATTTTTTATTTTATTTTTATAGAATTCTTTTTTACAAATTCAGATAGTTTTATGGATTGCCTAATACCATAGTCCACGCTAAATAATTTACTAACCCCCACTGGCAAAACCAGTTTGAGCTGAAAACAGAATGCACATGGAGGGGGTTGAGGAAGGTAGCCTGGAAGGTCTCTTCCAGCTTCATTTTCTGGAGCCTTGAGATGAGCATGATCCGTGTATGCAAAAGTTCTGGTGGGGTGGAACGGAGGTGAGACCATCTGCATCTCATGTGAATTGCCAGTCAGGTTCCAGTGTAGAAGAGGAAAGGATGTTCTAACAGTAGGGACTCACCCGCTTCCTGAGCAATGGCTGTAGGTATGGTTCGGGCCTGGAAGCTGGGAGGCCAGTGCCATCACCAACTGTGCTTAGGCACAACCAGGACCCAGGGTCTGGAATGGTGGGGAGGCAGAGTGTGGAATTGTCCTGACCTCCTTCATGATCAGCTGTCCCAGCCTCCTGCGGTCCTCTGTCCAGGGTGAGTCCTCAACCCTAGTGAGAGGGGAGATAAATTCCATACTCCCTTTCGCTGTTTTCCTTCCGTACTTGGTGTGATTCTGAAGGTCTGTAGGGAAGTGCATGTAAAGATGGAGGAAGGGTACCTGCATGTTAATGCAAAAGAGAAAATGAAGTTTTCCACAGGCAGCTCAGAGAGCCAGCATGCAGCTCAGGACTGGGCAGTGGCCCAGTGGGTGAAAAACAGAGGAGGCTGGGAGTGAGGCTTGTGTCCATGAGGTCTGTGCAGACCAGAGAGTGGCCGTGCAGCACAGATACTTCATGAGGATAAAAAGAGAGGAACCGAAGTTGTGTTGTGGAAATGCACCACAGGCCGCCTATGTAAACAAAGATGTGAATAGCGATTTCTTAATACAGTTCATAAAATAGGTGCAGAGCCAAAATAGTCTCATCTTCTGCTTGGAGTCGCATCTGACTAGAAGCAGAGCATATAAATATACTCGTGCCCTGGACCACTGAGCGTTCTAGCTTTCAAAGACAGGGACTGCCGTGCTGGTTCAATTCTGAGCAAGAGGAGTTAGCTGGAGGATGGTGACCAGTCATAGAGAGAGACTATTGTGTATATAGCACAGCCCATAGATACCAGCAAAGGAGATTTCAGAAAGTGCGGAGCAGAGAGCAGGCTTGTGATTCCATGAGAATCTCTGACAAGAAGAGCAGCTCCAGAGCCCAGGTCTCTACAAGCAGAGCCTCGCAGACCACGCTGAGAGCGCCACATGGCCACCCGCGGGAATTTAAAGGAAGGAGTGAGGGAGCCACATACCCAGGGAATGGCCTACAGGCTGGAAGCAGAAGGACAAAGACAGAGGGGGACAAGTGCATCCATATACCTACCAGCCTTAAAGGCTCCCAGGCTCTTTAGATCAGTTTTGTCCCAAGTAATGGAGGAATCTCCTGGTACAGAACTTGGTGAAATTACGGGATGTGTGTAGGGGCCAGAGAAGGCAAATGTTTTCATTTTCTCTACAGTCTACAGGCTCTAGAAGCGTAAGTGAAGTTAATCCTTGGCAAGACATGTTCCTGATAAGATGGCATGTGTGTGCTTCAGCGATTTCAGCAACATGTCACATGAACTAGATTTTCTTTTGTCACAGTTGCTAGGCATAGATTGAAAGAATACCAGAGACTACTGATTTCAGTATGGCATTTAAGAATCTCTATCTTGATTTCTTTTTGAGGAATGTGGAGAGAAAGGTTCATAGTTGATTAGCCAAACAAGATGCGTTAGCAGATTAGTAATCTGGAGAGGGCCCAGCTCTACGCCATGGACTCAGGCCTAGTCAACACATCTAGCCTTGGCCTTCGTGGAATTGCAAAAAATGAAACTTACTCAAGTTTGTGGAGGACACAAAGTTGGGAGAATTGACTAAGGCCATAAATAGAAAAAAATTTTTACAAAAATATTTACAAAATCCAGGCTGGTTTCCTATGCTTCTTATGTGAGGTGACAGGAGACCAGACAGACTTCATATGCTGCTGAGAACTTCTAAATAGAGTACCATAAATACACCGGCAAGTTGAAAACCAGCAGCTACATTGTTGATCTAGAGGCAGCACAGAGAATGTGGTACAGGGGCTGAGAGGCACATTCCTGGCCTATGCTCCTCGTGGCTGCCACTGACAGCCCCAAAGAATGGGACTGTTAAGATGCAATTCACATAGAAAAATGCCATAAAAACACTAAGATACATAAGGTCTCAGAAAATAAACCTTTCACCTCCTCATGAAGCAGTGAATCAGTTAATGCTCCAGGTGACGAAGATGAATCCAAATCAAGGACCCTATGATAGCATAAAATAGACCAATGGTGAATTTGAAACCTATTACATAGAACTAGGGCATAATAACTAAGAGACCAGGCATCGGAGACACCTACAAATGAATCCCACCTCTGCCACTGATGAATTGTGGAACTGTGTGAGAGTCTGAAAAAGTATGATTTCTATAAGGCTTACACAGAAAATGTAAGATACACAATAAATGATAAGTTGTATCAACTCTCTTAATATTATTAATGAAAATGACTATTCCAACTGTGGTTAAAAATGGAAATTAAATGACTAGGATTATAGCTCAGTGATAGTGCACTTACCTAGCATACCCAAAACCCTGGGTTCAATCCCCAGTGCTGCAAAAGAAAAAAAGAAGAAAGTAGAATTTATTTTTTAAGTATTTAAAGAAATAATTGCATGATTAAAACTGCATATAGAATGCAAAGATTAATTAATGACAAGGAAATATTAGGTATTAGGGGAAAGCAGGTATTACATGTATCTTAAAAGTTATTTGTCTTAATGAAGGGGATCCATGAGTTAACAGTTTTATTTTGAACTTCATAAAATATAGAAGTTTAGGTTGCATATGTATTTAATAAATATAAAGGTTAAAAATTCAGGGTTTCTGTTTAGAAATGTCGAAAGTCCAAAATAAAACGAGGTATACTCAATGACACAAAAATAGTGAGAGAATAAACATAAAAAAATTAAGAAGCATAGAACAAAATGGTAAAGTAAGGTCCAACATATCCCTCCCTTATTGTTAAAAGTCTAAGACTTGAAGTTTTAGCTTAAAAAAAAATAAAATCCAACCATATTTTGCCTAAGAGACCCACTAAAGTGATACAGAAAGGCTAAAATTAAGATTATTTAGGAAATAGAATAAGAATAGATTTGATAAATCTATCAAGGAACTAGTGGTATGAAATACAAATTATGTTACCTCTGGAAAGTTTAGAAACTAAAGAGAGAAAAATAATAGGGAAACATAGTAACACACATGAAGGAGACGTTAAGAGCAGAAGAACAAATGCCAGTCATAGCTGCATGTTAAGAAACTTGAAAATCTCCATTGCAACTTTCCTGAAATATATGCATTTCAACTTGAAATAATTTGTTCCAAAACACAGAAAAATATTAGTTAAAACTTTATTTAGTATGACTAGCATCATCCTGACATAGATGTCTCATACATACACACGTACAGAAAGAGAGAGAGAGGTTTTAAGAACATCTTACATAAGTACACAGATGATAAAAGAAAAACAGCAAAGCAAAATTGAATCCAACAGGTACGGTATATCCAATGAATGGCTTAGACCAACCGTCAACATATAGTGATGAAATCCCGGAGGTGGAGGCGTTCCCTTTAAAATCAAGAAGGAAAAGGCTCTGTGTGCTAGAACGATTGCCAATTGGTATTTTGAAAGGTCTAGAAGTGCCACAGAGCAGGAAAAGACAAATTTGTCAATATTTGCAACCAACCTGACTGCAGTCCTAGAAAATCCAACTAAAGATGGTCAGGATTAATAAAAGCAGTCAGAAAGATGGCTGGATATGACATGAATATTTTTTAAGATAAAACAATATCTTTACATATCAAAAATGACCATTTAGAGCTGGGCATGATGACACGCACCTGCAATCCCAGCACTCAGGAGGCTGAGGCAAGAGAATGACAAGTTTGAGGCCGGCCTGAGCTACATAGCAAATTCCAGGCCAGAAGCCAGCCCGGGCTCCATAACAAGACAAACAAAGTGGAGGACTGGAGCCATAAAATAATGGATCAGTTCAAAAGCAGTAGAAAATGTGTGCCATCCTGAGCAACATCAAGGCAGCCTATACTCTGCATCAGAAAACAACTCTATTTTCCCTTACAAAATCAATACCATATATGGAAAAAGCTATAAACATTTCTTAAAAATGAAATTAGGGTGCGTCTTCTTTAGGGAGCACATGGCTCAGGAGAACCTACTTGTGTAATAAAGGAAGTGAGAAGTCCAGTGGAAGGTGGGTGACATAAGAGTACTGGATTACTATTATGTATTTGGGGAACAAATAACTTTACATGCCTACCTACCTCATCCATGCGGCCGAACAAATTACAGATGGATGAAAGAGTTAAATGTAAAGTAATAAGCTGTAAGAATTGGGACTGGTTGGGGGAGTATTTAACTGTTCTCAGGATTAGAAAGGACTTTTTAAACCAAAATAAGGGAAGAAAGCACTAAGGGAACGAGTAAGAGATATAACTCAAAAATATAAAACTCATACACACAGGAAAATTACAGAAAAGTGTGGAAAGCAAACCCAAACTGGGAAAATATTATTTCATAAATTCATAGACAAAAGTCTGTATTGCTGCTGTTTACAGAGACACTAGAAACCGGTGAGATGGACGCTTCCATGCCTACTAGGGAATTTGGCCAAGGACACGAACAGATTTGTTTGTAAAATGTAAGCCCTGTATTGGTCAATAAGTGTAATTTTTAAATTAGCCTCACTAGGAAGAGAGAAATAAAATAAGAGGCCATTTTTCACTTAGTAAATTGTGTTTGTAAAACATAATGTACTGGCAAAAAGTTGGTGAAATGGGCTCTTATATAAAGTGATCAAAATAGAAAGAAATTGTAACCTTTCTAGAAATGATTAAATGTCAAGATCTTTGAAATGTTCATACCCTTTACCAGTAATTTTCCTTCTAGGAATCGGGACTAAAAAAATAATTAGACCAAGATTTACATTTATGTACAGTGATGTTCATTGCAACATTTTGTATAATAGCAAAAAATGGCAAGAACATCAAAGGAGAATGCTTAAAAAATTATGATATAGTTCATATGGTGAGCTAATAAAAATTATGTTTCTGAAGCTGAGAAATTGAAATGCTCATTTCACATTAATAGTAAAATATAAAACATATGGACAGCATAATAACCAAGTTTAAAAGGAAAATAAGTGTGCATAATATCATATTTTATTTGGTCTAAAGACAAATTCAATAGTATATGAATAGGCTACAACTGATGAGATAAATTTATTATTAGAAATGTAAAATCGTATGCTTAAGCTCAAAACATAGAAATGGAAGAGGACTTAACATTACATTTATTTTGTTGCCCAGCCAGGTGATGTGATTGTGATTGAAAGAACAAGGTAACCTGGATGTTCGTTTATAGTGTGCAGGTGGGAAGGCTGCAGTCACCTGTACTCACGCAGGTTGAGTACACTTGGCATTGTTTCCAGGTTTCCAGAGGTTCAAGGAGGTTCCTCACCTCTTGATTGTAGACAGCCCAGGGAATCCTGTAACCCTGTTACATCAGGGACTGTAGGTGGACCTGGAAAGGGAATGTAGGCTCAGTGTGTTAGCTCACTTCAGATTCAAGGAGGAAAAACTAGATTAATCCAGGGTAGCTTCGGGAGGGGGACGCTAGCACTTGGGTAAGAGTTAAAGGGACAGTCAGCCATGTAAGGTGCAGTCAGGTGTTCATTGTGGAAAATACTGAGCTCACAGTGACCATCAGCTTCCTCAAGGAGGAATGATGACAGGTGTCAGTGGGCAGAAGTTGGACTAGCCGGCTCTGAACCCCCCTTCCACCTGTGAGAGCTTGCAGTTCCATCAGTAGCTGATTGGAGGAGGCCTAGGTGGGCAGAAGAAAACAATGAAGAGCGTAGATCCCCTAAGCCAGAGGTCACAGACCTTTCTTTGCAGTAGAATCACCTGGACAGCGTATTAAAACAGATCGCTGGGCCCCTCCAAATTCAGCTTCAGCAAGGCTGGGGTGGGGCCCGAGATTTGCATTCTTAATAAGCTTCCAGGGCTGCTGGTGCTGCAATCCTGGGAATCCCATTCTGAGAACCACTACTTTAGCTCAAAAGGAACAAACAAGATTTCCTTAGGCCTGGCATACCAGAGACATATGCTAGGGGTCAGATACCTCTGTCCTGTGGGCGGCATTGTTAGTTTGTGGAATTACATTATGGGTTGGTTGGCAGCCCATTCTTCCCGATCCATTTTTCTGCCCTGACCAAAGGACAGCTCTCTCACTCAAGGCCTGTCCAACAAGCCTGGCTGGCTGGCTGGCTGGCTGCTAGGAAGGTCTGTCAGTTGCAGAGGCCCAGGGTCAAACCAGGGACCTGACCTCTCTGAGCAGGCCTGGGTGTCTGCATGTTGCTTCTTTCCAGAAGCTCCTTAGCAATTGTTACACATCCTTGCTGAGCATCCCTAGGAGAGGCCAGCTAGTTCAGTTTGCAGAGCCTCCTCAACACATCATCCAAATAAATTGAGTCAAATCATCTGTGCTATAAGTGCACAGCTGGCCTGTGGCCTTGGGGCATCTTTGTGATCTGGCCTTGTCACAAACTGATGCTGATCATTACAAATCGCTAAGGGGCATAGGTGTGAGCATTTTCGTCAGGGAAGTTCATTGTCACTTAGAAGTTCACGAAGGAAATGGAGTCTTGGTTTTGAGCTCCATGATGGTTGGTTATCATTGTTTGCTGTTTACTTTGGCCCCAGAAGGAAGGCCTTTCTCAATGAGGTACTTTGTTATAATTACAGCAGATAGTTTATGATATAGGAAACCACAGATGGGTCCCAAAAGTTTGATGGTGTCTTCAGTGTCTCAGAGTAGTTCTACAGAAGGTGCCCAGTTCCTGTGCCTGTCTCCATTCAAAGTGAGCCTCGTGTATTTTGAGTTTTCAGTTAATTGGTTTAGGAAAATATCATGTACAACCCCCACCTCCTGCTGCTCTCTTCCCCAGCTTATGGTGTGGAGTGTTAGCAGACTGTGTGCTTAACACACTTTGGAGTCTGTTGCCATGGCGCTGGGGAAGAATCTGGTTGCCATAGCAACATCAGGTTGACTCCTTGCTCTTTACATCACAGGCACAGCTCGCTTGAGCGTGGCTCATGTGATCCTTGGTTAATCCAGGAGTGATGGGCACATGTAGTAATGGAAAGTGTTGTATTTTCCCACAATCTACCCAATCCTTTCTGTCTTTCCTCCACCCCCCACCTCATCACAATAATCAGAGTAATGGCAATAAATGCACACTCTGTTTCCTTGGCAACCCACAAAAACAAACCAAACTATTACTTCAATGTTTTTGTCAGATTATGATGTCATTTTAAGGGTCAATGTCCATCTCTCCAAGGCCAGTCCGCCCATCAGCATGCTGTCTGTCCGGCTGCTAGGGAGGTCTGTCAGTTGCAGAGGCCCAGGATCATGTCAGTGGGGGCAACTGTCTGAGCAGGCCCTGGTGTCTACATGAGGCCTCTTAGCAATGGTCATGCATCCATGCCGAGCAGCTCTGAGAGAGGCCAGCTAGTCCAGTTTGCACAGCCTCCTCGACTCATCATCCAAAGAAATAAGGGGAGTCAAGCCATCTGTATTTTAAGTGCAGAGCTGGTCTATGGCTTTGGGGCCCATTTGTGATCTGGACTTGTGGCAGAAGTGATAGTAACCTGGGCCATTCCTAATGGAAAGAATCCTGCTGAACTTAAAGACCTTCAGAGAAGGAGAAGCCACAGTTTTCCCCAACTCCTCGTTTGAGTGCTCACAGTCTTCTCATGGAAAACATGGTGTGTAGTCTATTTAAATGACTCACACATCACCGACCACTCACTCAATAAATGCTCACTGAGTTTCTTCATGTGCCAGGCTCTGCTGTAGACACTCAGCACAAAAGAGCACCAAACAAGGTTTCTTCTCTCTTGGCATCTACATTCTAATGCTCCCTCATTGGGATAAAGAAATAAACAATAAACCAAGAAAAGAATGCATCAGTGATATGATCATAAAATAGGGTGATTTTATAGAGTCACTCTGCAAGCCTGGTGGTCAGCAGAGGTGGCATGGGGCCTGACTGAAAAAAGGAGCCTACCTTAGCATGAGCTGGAGAAAGAGCATGTTGGGCAGCAACTGGAGGCCAGGGTGTAGCACCCGACACTGGGCAGAACAGTGGGGAGGAGGTTGGAGTGAGTCTAGGGGCCACATCTGTAGGGCTTGTCCACCATGAGAAGAGATTGGAGTTTGAGCATCAATATGGGAACCATTGAAAGTATTTTGGAAGGGAAGCAATGGAATCGGGTTCCTATTTTCAAAATCACCCCAGCTGCCTATTAACATTTATTAAACCCACTTCCTTTTACCTTTCCATTCGTAGACAACCTGCTTTTCTATTGTCGTGGCTGAATACCTCAGGCGGGGTAATTTATAAATAATACAGGGTTCTGGAAGTCCAAGGGCGTAGGCATCTAATGAGCTGAATCATAACATGACTGAAGACGTCACATGGCAAGACAGAGTGCTGTCATTTGGATCTTGAATGTCCCAAGCCTATGGTGCTTGGTCCCAAGCCTATGGTGCTACTGGGAGGTGGTGGAAACTTTAGGAGGTGGCACTTCCTAAAGGTGAAAGGAAGTTAGGTCATTGGGGTTGTGCCCTTGAAGGGAATACAGGAACCCCGGTCCCTCCTGTTTCTCTCTGCTTCCCCACCACCAGGAGGTAAACAGCTCTGCTCCTCCATGTGCTCTCACCATGATGTTCCACCTCATCACAGGCCCAAAGCAACCAGGCAACTGATTGCGATCTGAGACAGAAAAACTGTGAGCCAAAATAAACCTTTCCTCCTTTAAGTTGTTTATCTCAGGTATTTTGTTATAGTACCAGAAAGCCAAGTTATAAGCAAAGCAAGAATGTGTTAGCTCAGGTCTCTCTTCCTGTTCTTATAAAGCCACCAATTCTATCATGAGGATCATACCCTTATTACCTCATCAAATCCTAATTACCTCACAAGGCCCCACCTCCAGTTACCATCAACATATGAACTTGGGGCTCAAGTGTCAACATGAGTTTCAGAGATACTCAGTCCATAGCAGTGTCAGTTTTTAAAAGGCCGCTTGCTTTTTTTATAAAAGATGGTTTGTCACACCCACCCTTTTTTCCAGGCTCAATAAACTTAGTCCCATTTTGCTTCTCTCGTGCATGGTGAACTTTGTCACCTACCCCTTCAAGAGATCTTCTAGACTCCTTTCTCATAGACTTCGAGAGCCCATGGAGCTCTGGGGGCCACTGGGTCCAGTCCTTATTTCACAGAAGAGGAAGCTTAGTAGCTGAAAAGCAAAGTGACCCAGCAGTTTCACACAGCTAGTTAGGGGCTGGGCCTCTGGTACTGGGGCCTCAAATCTGCCCTCCTCCTCCCCAGTCTGGAGGGGCAGGGCAGATTTTCCTTCTCTATACAATTTTTACTTACCAGTACTTGTTTTTATTTTCTCCTCCTTTCCAGTTAATCTTCTCTGCTTTCCTCTGGGTCCTGCCGTCATCCCTGGTTTGCCAGAATTCTCTAGTATTGAAGTGTTGATTGCCCTACTTGGGAAATTTGGCTGTGATTTTGGGTTAGACTGAAGTTGTGATGGTGGTTGTTGTCCTTACCCTCTTTTTGCTTTCATGGCATTTATGGCTCCATGGGGGCCTTCCTCGTGGCCATGCCTGAGAGCTGCGCATTAGTGTCTGTTCCTTGGCTGTGCCAGGCTGATGTGCCAGGGTGGTGGCTAAAACATGGCCTGCAAGGCCACCCCTCTGCCTTGCAGGCTAGCATGTCATAGCCCATAGCACGTTGCCCTTCTATGGGCCTAGCAGAACAGTGAGAACAGAGCCAGGATGATTTTCCTACTCCTAGGACTTGGCATTACAATCAGGGCTCCCTCTGGCTCACCCCCACCCCCACCCCCATTCACTGCAGAAAGTAGCCCCTTACCCATTCATTTCACAGTCAGAGAATCTAATAGTACGTACTACAGCTGCAGTATGACACACAGAATTAGGAGACAGTACTGTCTCGCACCAACACCAGCCCTACCAAATCCAACCAGGAGTCAGGAGAGCAAGGTTGAAAGTCATTTTCTCAGCCTCAGAGTCCTGCATCCATAGAACTGAGTTCTCTGGAAAGTTGGGATCCATATCAGGATCCAGGCAGGACAGCTTGGAATTTGGCAGCGTCGCCTGGAAATCAGACAGTAACAATAAAAAAATGCTTCTGATGCCAGCTTATGTATATAGTTACATAAGCTTTTTTATATGTGCTGTTTTGGGTTTTCAAGACAGGGTCTTACTGTATAGCTCAGGCTGGCCTGGAACTCTCGATCCTCCTGTCTCAGCCTCCTGAGTGCTGGGATTACAGGTGTGAACCACTACACCTAGCTATAAACTTTTGGAGATAAGATTGTCATCCCAACTTCCAGGGGGGGGAAACAAGGTGACTCATCCACTGTCACAGCAACGATGTTGTGCTGAGCAGCCACCAAGGAAACAGCACATCTGAGACACTGCTTCTCAGTACTGGGAAGGACTGAGATGTGCAGAGTGCAGGCAGGGCCCAGCTCAGCAGCACAGGCCTGGCATGGGTGTAGGAGGGCATGTTCTGGCCCCTCAGGACCACGAGCAAGTCCTTTGCCACACGCTGGCTAAGCCTTAGCTTCTTCTGCACAGACTTGAGGGAGCTGGACTGCAGGTCTTCAAGGTCACAGTTGCTGGCAGCATTTGGATTTAAACAACTCTTCATGGATGATCACGTTTCGTTTTGGGAGTATTTCCAACTTGTCATTTAGAGTCAATATGGAATTGTCACCTGTGTTTTTTCTAGGCCACTGCTGTCTCTCTCTTCTGTACATTAGACCCTGAGGACACATTTTTTATTATTGTCATCATTAAATTGAATCCTCGTCTTGCTAAATATTTTTTTAATATGTCAAACTAGGGAGAGGGCCTTTCTGATAGGGATGATGTAATCAGCAAGAGCCTTCTTACCCCTCCCCCCATGCTGCCCAGTGCTGACTGTGCTGCACAGTGGCAGATGTTGACCCAGGCGACTGAATCCAGAGCACTCTTCTCTCCCAGGGATGATGCCAGTCAGGACCTTGTCACCTGGGACAACAGCACATTAAACCAACTTAGAAATTGTCAGAGAAGAAACAACCAAGCAAGTTAGAAGGAGTGGGAAGAGTAGACCAAATAAGCCTGTATGTGGTTCTCTACAGCCTGGCCCCTGGCACAGGGCCCCCATTCATAGGTGTTTGATAAACATTGTTGGAATTTCCACAATTTCTCAGGTGGGAACAACAGCTAAACTCAAGGTCACAACTGCCCATTACATCCCAACCATGGCTTGGGGAAGTGGTATCTTTGTACCAAAAGAACATAGTTGTGACAGAGAGCTCACCAGAGCAGAGTCCAAGACAGTGTAACTTGGGACTAGTCTGAGCAGTTTGTGAGGGATGTGACTGAGCCCTTATACAATGCACATGTATGATACTCCCATGAGTGCCTGTGCTCAGGGAGGGACAGGCAGACAGGGCGGATAAGCTCTCTCCACTTTCATGTCCTCAACGTGTGATACAATGCTGGCACATATGAGGTTCTCAAAAACAGGATGGATAGCTGGGGACAGATGGACAAGGAATGTTGAGTTGCTACTGAAGGTGAACTTCACTTACTTCCAAAGGCTTGGCCTGCTGTTTTGTAACAGGCCAGGGGAGTGTGCTCTGCTGGCTATTTCTGCCCCAGCAGCCCTTGACCTTGGGGGTGAGCAGATGGCTAGACACTCAGGAGCAATCTGGCACTAAGCTTCAACTGCATCCTGCTATTCTGACCAGAACAACCCATCTCTACTGTCAGCAGAGTGGGTCGCAGGCACACCCTTCTGCACGGACACCCCAGCCTCCACCTTTGTCCACAGAGGGGACAGTGGAGGCCCCACAGAGCACCAGGCACCAGAGTCTCAGAGCCTGCCTGGTTGGCTGGAGATGGATGACAGTAATCACATAGACTAGGATCTGGCCTTTTCTGCTGGGCCACCTGCTGCTGCTGTTGTCATGTTCTGTGCTCTGCTGCCATCCTCTGCGGGGGCGGAGCCCGCATCTTGGCAGCCCCTGGGTAATAATTAAGGGTGGGGCAGCTCCCCAGCTGGTGTGATATTTGAGGAGGGGCCTGGAGGAGAAGGGAGGGCTGGGATCCAGCCAACAAAAGGAGAAATTAAATGGGCTGTCCTGGGAACCCACAGTTAGCATTTAGTTCCAGAGTATCTGTGGGTTTCACACAAAATAGGGCTTTTGGGAGAGTTCACACCCTCCCTCTCTGGAGCCTCTACTACTTGCGAGTTCCTTTATTCTGGCAAGGCTGGGCAGACTAGGCAGAGCCACTGAGATTTGATACCATCCTACGTGAGCTCAGGAGCTGGGCTCTAGGCTCTCAAGCACTAGGGCAAACACCAAGTTAAAAAAAAATAGGGACAGGGCACAGTGACTCACTCCTATAATCCCAACTACAAGGCAGGTGTAGGTAGGAGGATATCAGTGTAAAGCTAACCTGGGCAAAAACGTGAGACCCTACCTGAAAAATAACTAAAGCAGGGGATAGAGCACCTGCCTAGCAAGTATGAGGCCCTGAGTTCAAACCCCAGTAACACCAAAAAGAGAAAAAAGAAAAAAAATGAGCCCCACTCCTCATTTTGGCCATAGCCTGACCCACCTGTACTCACTGAAGTAGACAATGGCCCTGCCCTCGAGGAACTGCGCTCTTCCTCGGCCTCCTGTGTACCTTCTGCCTACACACCACAGGCCACCCCCACATTGTTGTAGGCCCCCAGTGCTGAAGGATTAGGGTTTCCTTCCAATTGCACTGTGAGATAGCCAGGAAATACTGAGATGGCCACCACCTCCTTCCCCATAGCCTGTGCCTGGAGCACACTCTGTGTCCTTTTTCTCATACAATCCACATTGCATTCCTGACAGGGTGTACTGTCCGCATTTGGCAGCTGAGTAAAATGAGGTTGACAAGCATTTTGTGGCTGTTCCAAGTCCACACAGTCAACAAAGGGAAGAAAGAATGTGAAACCCAGTGGGTGTGACTCCTAGAGTTCTTTCTGCCTCTGTGTGCCATCCTGAGATCAGGGGACTTGGTCTCCCTGTGTCACACAGGAGAGTTTTACCCTTTCTCCTGAGTTCACAGGATGATGGGGTGAAAGAAGTCATCCTGCGGCCTCCAGATCACTGTTGTGCCTGAAATCTGAGTGAACTGGATGTGTGTGTGACCTGATGGTGGAGGTTCTTGTGGTCCCCAGTGGAGAGGAGATGGAGGTGGCCATCAGGTGAGGAGTGCAGGCCCCAGCAGAGCTGGTATAACTTCCACTCTGCCAGAAGCTTGTTGAAGTCACTTGCCATTCTTTGGACTTCTGTGTCTTCCAGTTATAATAATGGTAATAGCTAGAACTAATACAACCGGTAACCACAATGAGTTAAGACCCCCTGAGGGGTGAGCAGGGCACTAGATCTTACATGGATTCCGGAGGTACAGCACAGACTGGGGAAGTAGAAGCAGCTTCCAGGAGGTTCTGGGTATGTTCTAGACACACGGGCCCCTCAGTGTGGGTTGGTGGAATACCCTGGTGGATGGATGGGCAGACTGGATGGCCTCTCCAATCTTTTTTGCGGTACTGGGCTTGTACCCAGGGAGTATATCACTCTTTTGTGATTTTTTTTTTTTTTTGAGATAGGGTCTCACACTCTATTTGCCTTGGCTGGCTTTGAACCATGATCCTCCTGATCTCTGCCTCCTGAGTAGCTAGGATTACAGGAGTGAGCCATGGGCACCCAGCAATCTGCAGTCTTTTAAAAATCATTTTCCCACAGGACATAGCTGGACTGTGCCTCCCATGAAGCCACCTTCTTCATTACCCCAGGTCCCTTCCTGTCATCCATCCCAACACATTTATGCCAACCAATGTGTTCAAGGGCAAACCAAGGACAGGCCGTGGGAACAATCTGCCCTATGTAGATGGGAACATGTTGTCTACGGAGCATTTAAAAACAATAAAACTGATTAAAAAAAAAAAGAGTGGGTCTGCTTTTTACTGCCATCCTTCCCTGGCAATTCTAAATAACATCAGGATGAAATGCTGCCCCACTGGGGCAGGACACTCCCTGACTTCCCATCCTGCCTCAGCAGACTACTGAAGCTCTTCCCTGTGCTGTGTGTGGTTGGTTCTTCATTTTTGGGTTTTGTTTTTCTTTTAAGCCAACAGGCCACTACAGTCCACTTCATTTTTCTTCCCGGTCAATCTCATGCTGACTACACAAAGTTTTCTTTTTTTGTGCTCATATTTAGGAAACTACCTGGAGAATGGTAAGAAACCACAGGAGGGAAGGAGGAAAAACGAGAAAAATACTGTTTTCCTCTTTTGGTTGTTTCTTGATAAATGTCACCGAAATATTTCTGTTCATTTTGGGTCTTAGTAAAGTGCTTTTTTTAACCAAGGCCTAAATCAAGGCCTCTCTTGGCAATGTCCCTTTAACAGAGCCGGGGGAGGGACAGCGTGGCAGGGATGTGTGGAGCTCAGAGGCTCGTGTACTGTACAATTTTCTGAGTCCTGACTGATAAATTATTGTGCGTCTTCTGTGTGCTCTGACATGCAATACAATTTGTCCATGGAACAGTGATGATAGGCTGTCCTGGCTAATATTCAGGAACCCTTTATTTAGCTCCTTCAGCCTTTTAGGGAAATCTTAAGTAACCGTTCTCATCCCTTCATCGGTTTTTTTCTTCCACATTTTAACATAAGTGGAGAAAAGCTTTTAACCTTGAGAATTTTACTCTCCCAGGGCTGGGGCAAGGAAGAAACTGAGTTGTTAAAAGTATAAAGGAAATAGGAAGCTCTTGACATTACCAGCTGGAATGACTTTTCCTTGCATGTGAGTTGTCTGGTCTTAGAGACCATCCAGCCCAGCCCAGCTCATTCTATGGGTAAGAAAAACCAACCCCAAAAGGTGGAAGTAACTTCCCAAGGTCACATGGCACGTCCATGGCAAAATCATTTGGAAGTGACATTGAGCTACCCTCCTTGTCTGTCACAGGGAGCCCTCCACAGCACCAGGATATTTTGTTTGGGCACTGGTCTCCAGTTCCCACCCACCCATCAGATGTTCAGGCCAGTTAAACACGCGTTCATCACTCTGCCCATTGGTTATGAGTCTCTTGCACATTTGCGTAGAATTCTTGGTAGTGGAGTGTGAACACCATTTCTGTGTAAATCACTCTGGGTAGCATCTGTGTGGCTGAATCTGACCTTGTGTAAAACAGACTTTGGCACTTAGATGTCACTCTTTGGACTTGGTTTTGCAGCCTAAAACAGGACGCTGCCTATTTCTTTAGAGGTGCAATGCTTGTGATTTGGACAACTTAAAAGCTGTGTCTAAACAATGATCTTAGGATCAAAAGATTGGAACAAGGAGAGGGAATGAGAGCACTTCTGTGGGCTCGGATCCTATTGCGATGAGAAGTATTCACCCATTGTTCTCTATCTGATTGGGCTGATTTTTTTCTCTCCTTTGGGAGCCTCTTCTCACCTTCTGTAATTAGCCAGACCCTTAATAGATTGGTGAGATGCCAGATGTTTCTCCAACCCCCTTGCATCTCTGGAGAATAGACAAGCTATTCGGGGAAGCTTCCAACATGAAATCCTATTCCAGTGACATGCCTGGAACCTTCGCATTCTTGGTGGCCTGTCATTTTTGCTGGGAACTGAGCACCCGGGGGCTTCCACACTGAGGGACTCTCCCCCAGCAGCTTTGCCCACCAGACTTTTCAAACCCAAGGAAAGACGCTGCCCATTTTTGGCACCAGAAAAGCCCTTGCTACAGAGGGACTTGTCCCAGTGAGTATCATGGAGGTTTGTTCTGGGCTGAAAAGCTGGCTTGAAAGGGCTCTGCCGGCGAGCAATATTAGAATTAAAGACATAATAATACTAATTAACTTTCCCAGACCTGTGAGCTCTGCATTTATTATTTGTAGAGATGAAGCCTTAAGTAACAGGACTAGCCTCTTTGGGAGCCCTGCTTGGGGTGAGAGACTATCTTCATTATAGCCAGTGAAATGGATGGTGCTCTAACTCCAAGGTTCACCTGTAGCAGGTGCACCTTGCTTCCAAGCCAGGCCTGGCTGCTTTCTCCTGGTGCAGTGTGGGACAAGGACCACCACTAAGGTATGTGGAAGAAAAGAAGTGATTTCCGGTGACCAGGCCCCTTGCAAGTCCAAGTCCATGGCCATCTACCTTCCTGGGTCTGCAGCAGGGATGCTCAGCCTGCCTGTCTGTGGTTGTGGGAAAGTTCCTTGCTTCTCTGATCTCACTTTTGTCATTTACGAATAAAGGAAGATTGGGGAACTAGATTTAAAAAAATAACCTGGACAGCTTCAAAGAGTTTTTGATACTTGTGAAATTCTGTGCATATGGGAGTCAGCTTCAGGACATTTTTCAGGGCTGAAAGCCCATTGCTTGCCTCTGATTTTCAAAGAGGTTCCTGGCGGCTAGTAGAGTGGCACAAATGCTAGAGCACCTGCCGGTCAAGCATGAGGCCCTGAGTTCAAACCCAGTACCACCAAGAAAAAAAAAAGTCAAAGGGGTCCCTGAACCAAGGGCTCAGGGTCATGAATGAGATGAACCCCCAAGCACCCATCTTGCTCTGCCAGTTGAGGACTTGAGAGCTGCTGAATCTGATGCCTTTTGTCAGCTCAGTCACAGGTGATAGGCACTTAGGTCAGAAATGCCCTATAAAGCAGCTACTTTCAAGGAATTGAGCAAGTAGCCTCCAGTAATGTGGTGCCCCCCACCTTAACTACATCAGGTCAAGGTCAAGGGAAGCCTGGCACCCCTCCTCAGGTTTCCTCCAGGACATGTACCAATTCTCAGGCTACCCTGAAAACCGTTTCTACTGTGAGGCAGCCTTTGTGGTTTCCTTGCGCTAGAGAACTAAGCCAGTCTCCCCAAACTTGCTACCTGGGAGCCCCCATACCATCTCCACAGCCTGCGCTCAGAGAAAGACCGACAAAGCAGTCAGCAGCATTTCTCATTCGTGATTTTACTAATAAATTAGTAATAATGAGTTTGACTATTGGGAATGCTTAAGAAACTCTCCCGGAGTACTTGGGCTATCCTGGGAGAAAACTGAAACAACTCTATTTGAGGACTGGAGCGTCCGGGAGGATTCTGGGAGACTGATTTCCAGAGATGGCCAGGGCCTTATTCTGAGTCCGTGCTGCCTCCAGCTGGGGGAGACAGGCTCCTCTCTGTTTTTGTTTTTTTCTTTTCCCCAGACATTTCCTTGCTCTGACCACCAGCTTTTAGCCTACAGTTCAAGGGGTCTGTAGATAAAATTCCATGAACTTGGATGGAAAGTAACTGGATCTTTTTAGAGACTTTTGGTTGAAATTCATCATGTTTTTTTTTGTTGTTGTTGTTGTTGTTGTTTTTGCAAGTAGAGGCAACAAATTGCTGGTATTAGTAGTTTCTATGACTTTGCCCAGTGGTAGATATTTTTTATATTAATTAGGATGGCTGGAGAGCTCACAAAAGTATTGTTTTCTTTCATCATTTCTTTTGGAACGCTCAGATTACAGTAGATTTTGTTGTTTATTACCTTAACAAAGAAGCATGTGTGTTCTCATCTTGTAAACTTGTCTTATAAATATTTTGATGACTATATTTCAATATAAGTGGGTTATTTGCTACCCTTTATTTCCATTTAAAAACATTATTCTCACAAGGATCTGCAGGCATTCTAAGAACTGCCAAAAGCATCCAGAGCACAAAAAAAAAGCTTGCAGACCCCACTCGGGATTCTTAACTTGCCTACCCATCCCTGTGCTGGTTTGTCTGAATCACATTACAGGGGACCTCTGGACTCATGGGTGTTGGGGTATGGGAGTCTTCTTAGAATACCGAGAGATGTGGGAGCCAACCTGTGCGTGCTAAGAGTTGAAATCAGTCATCTTCTCTATGTGGAAAGGTTCCTAATTGGCAAGTCCAAGAATTTATTTTGCACTGGGCTGTCCTTCACCTGTTCATTAAATAAGGAATCAACCTATGAGTATTAAAAAGGAACTTGCATCAGCATTGGACTGGCTTGCTTGGAATTGCGCTCATGGGAACCCTGGATATCTGTTTATTTATTTAGTCCCCTTTTAGCTGCTCCTTTGAGTCCCATGGGAAGGAGGGAGGGATTCATCACTGGGATCAGGAGTAGGATGCCAGTTAGTTCTGGACCACTTAGTAGGTGAGAGGTGTAGCCTGCCCTCACAGTTAGGGTCATGGACTCTAGAATCAGATAGAACTAGGTTATAATCCTGAGTTGAAGTCCCAGCACTGTGACTGTGATGTGATAGCTGTAGCTATTGTTGTGGCCCCATGCAAAGAGCCCCTGCAGCATTTGGAAGGTTCAGGAAGGGAGAAGTGGTAGGGACAAGAGTGTTTTAGTCACCTTTCTGTTGCTGTAACAAATAACTGAGACAGTCACTCAAGAAGAAGGAAAGATGGATGGTTGCTCATGGTTTCAGAGGCTTCAGTCACGATCACTTGGCCCTGTTGCTTTGGACCTGTGGTGGTGTGGAACATCATGGTGGGAGCAGGTGGGAGAGAAAAACTGTTCACCTCATAATGGCCAGAAAACTAAGTAAAAGAAAGGGGCTGGAGTCCCAGTATCTCCTTCAGGGCACACCCCCAATGACCTAACTTCCTCCTACCTCTTAAAGGTTCCACCACCTCCCACAGTGCCATAGGCTGGAGACCAAGCCTTCAACACATGGCCCTTTGGAGGACACTGAAGATCCAAGACACAGCAAACAGGGAGTTTTGTGGTATTCCTGTCATCGCAGGACCACCAGCCCCTGGGTGACAAGAGATCAGCAATGTGGGTGGGAGGAACGTGCCCATTTCCAGATGAAACCCATGCAGTTATAAATAAAAGGGCCTAAATTCCCAGACAGAGAGAAGGCAGAGCCAATGAGGCAGCAGAGTATGTTGGGGATTTTTTTACTGCCTCATCAGTAATGATCATGTTAATCGCAATAATCACCATCCTAAGAAAGGATTCTGTATTCGAGCCAAAGCAGGGAAAAGAGCTTTTTCCCATGCCTTCCTGGGGAGAGCTAGACACTCAAACCACGTCAAAACGGAAGGAACCAAAAATACAGCAAAGCGCCCTTTGCCCCAGTGGCCTTCACAGAGAAATGTCCCAAGACAACCTACTGTAGAATGGGCCAAGAGGGCAGGGAAAGAGGCAGGAGTCCCTTCCAGAATTTATCTATGGGTTTCAACTTCCTCCTTTAATCACTTCAGAAAAGCTGTTAGTGAGCAGGAAATCCAGTTGATTAGCATTTCACCCCCGGCCTCCCTTTTTACCACAGGTGCTAATGAGCAGGGAAATCACAGATCATTCAGGTGCAAGAACCTTGGAGGTCAGAAGATTACCAGCGCTACCTGCAGGACCTCATTCAACCCTCAGCCAACTGTCAAGGACCTCTCTGATTTTTAAAACCCTCCTGACTAGCTCATCAAGGGGTCACATACTGCACAAGTTAGCAGCACTGCCAAATCTGCTTCCTTCTACCCAACCCAGTTCTCTGTGGGCTCCTGGCTGGGCGATTGCTAATCACTTGTCTTTCTCTAATTAAGACTTCTTTGTTTTCAAAGGCAGTCTTCCTTCATCTTTTCTACAGCTTGCATACCTGCGCACCTTGTACCCTTTCTGAGCAGTTGTTTTTTTCTGACCCCAGTCACCTTTCAGTGTTGTGGTGAATTCTTCATATTCTCCTTCTACTTTGCTTATAGGTCCTGGAACTGGTTGTAGAATCCAGGACAGGCTTTAGCAAAGCAGGAACAACTAAAGGAGGCCTCCTAGCACCCTGCTGTGCTCTCCTTTCATTCTAACAAAAGCCAAGTAATTATTTTTTGCAGCGCACAGCTCTTTTTCCACCCCAGTCTCTTTTTTCCTTTTGTGTAGTGCACTATTTTTCCTTCCCTGAGCAGAGTGAGAAACAAGGGAAGCTGAGAGAGGGTAAGCAGTGTGGACAGTCAGACCTGTGTCACCGGCTTCTTGAAGCCTTAATCGTCACCTTGGCATTGTAGAGTGCCAATAAGGGCACTAAGAGGACAGACACACTCCACAGCGGGAACATTTATGGGGTCTTCTGAGAAATTCCTTTGCAGTGTGAACAAAGCCTGACTTAGCAAATCTTTCTTTTTTATTTTTTTTATCTTTTGAAATTTACCATAAGAGTGATTACCCCAAAGGTATATATCTGTGCATGGGACCTGTTTGGTGCAGTCTGGGAAGGGATGGAATGGTTAGATCCAGGGGTTGGGGACCATCTGCAAAAGGAGCTGGAGAAAGAAACAGTCCAGTGCTCCATCCTCAAGAATGGAAATCGCTTCTGTGGCTGGAGACAGGCAAAAACAGTCTGGATTCCCAAGGCAAAGGAACCTTTTCACCCATAACAGGTTGTCATGTGAGTCACAAAGGAAGATAAGAAAGAGAAAACATGAGCAAATGCCAGTGGGCTAGAACCAGTCTCCAAGCTGGAGAAGATGCAGCAACTGCCTTGTTTTATAGATGGGAGCTCTGCACCCCCTCACAAGCCTAGGTTAAGTCTCTGCCATCCTTTACTCAGACAGCTGCAACTGTCTTGACTGGCCTCCCTGTGGCTCCAGTCTTAATCCAGCTGCCACTAAAGCTAGGTTACCTTGCTATCACATGTACCCAATAAAACCACTTCTGTTTAAAAATCTTAAAATCCTTTAGAGGCCACACTCCCTCACAGGGCTTACATGTTAGTGGACTTGCCCTGGGTGCACATTGGAATTACCTATCTTTTAAAACTTGCCAGTGCCCAGGTCTCACTCCTGGTGATCCCAATAATTGGCTAGGGGAGGATATCCTGTGGTGTGCCACACACAACTGGAGCCAGCCTGACTGACCTCAGAGAGCCTATGATTACATTTTCAGTTCTTGCAAATGGGTTGTTAAACACAGGCATGGTTAAATCACATAAACTTATAGTCGAATAACTGACTCAAAAGTCATCACTCCCTAATTATTTTAACTATATTTTATTAGTAACTGTGCTCTTGAGGTTATGGATGCCGACTGAGTCTGTAGAGTGTAAATATTGCATAGTCTTGTGCTACTCCTGCGTATCTCCAACTCTGCAGGTGGACATTGGAAATATTTACACCATGGAAATCGGCAAATGGTACAGATCAGTTCACACACACACACACACACACACACACACACACACACACACACGAGTTATTAAGCATTTACACACTGGGAGAGACTCAGGTCCTGACATAATTTTTTAAATCTCCCCCAGGTGATTCTAGTGAGCAACCAGAGTTGAGAAGTCCTGGCCAGGATTTGCCTCCTCTCTGCCTCTTTAGCCTTGTCTTTTGGAAACCCTCTCCCCTGCCTCAGCTTACTCTGGTCCAGCCATATATAACCACCTATAGTGGCCCAAACACATCATGTTGTTTTTTATTTTTGTGTTTTTACTCCTTGACACACTGATTCTTCTGCCTGGGACACACAGTGCTCCTTATTACCTGGCAAACTCCTATCGAAAGCAAAAGTCAGCCCAACAACCTACCTTGCATTTCTTTCTTCTGGCTTTTCCTCCATCACAAAGGCTTCCCAGAGTCATTAGAGTCTGAGTCTGACTCCTGAGGCAAAGAGGAAGGTGGAAAGGGGTTCCTTGCAACTGAAACATCCTATGTGAGAGTAGAGCGAGCCTGGCTCTCAGTTATGGAACTGAAAGATATTAGGGATCAAGGGCTGTTTTTCTGATTTTGTCCCTATGTTTGATTTTAAGTAGGAGAGGCAAGCTGGCTAAATTTTGCGTAAAGAGGAAAATTGTTATCCTATCCTCTGTGAATGAAGGGAATGATCTATTAAAGTGATCATTGCCATATGTCATTTCATGACCCCCACATCTGACCTGATGGACATGCAGGATTGTCAGAGATGTTTCCTGGCTCAGCCTCATTCCATTGCTAATTGCTTCTACAGATTGCCCATTGCCTCCTAATTGTCCACACTTTGGGCCTTCATTTTTCTTCTCCTTGACAGAATTTTAAAATAAGCCTCCCGTCACCAGTCTTTCAGAGGTCATCATTAATTCTGTGTGTTTGTGTTCCACCCATTTTTATTCTTTTTAACCCCTCTGGTCCTGAGTCACTCTGTTCCTTTCCTCCATCTATCCTGGGTGAGATTCAACTGGTTAGAATATACTCATCTGCTGGGTGCCTGTAATCCTAGCTACTCAGGAGGCAGAGATCGGGAGGATTGCAGTTCATAACCAGCCTGGGCAAATAGTCTGCAAGACCCTATCTCGAAAAACCCAACACAAAAAAGGGCTGGTGGAGTGGCTCAAGGTGTAGGCCCTGAGTTCAAGCCCCAGTACAACAAAAAAAAAAAAAATCTACTTCCTGTCTTATTTCACATTTATCAGCTTCTCTTAAGAATTCTTCTAGAAATCATAGACTCCTAGAAGCTTATTACTAGAATAGAAACGGAGAGGTCATCTGACCCATTTCCTTACTTCTAGGCAATTCGACTTCTAACCTCTTTATAAATGGATATTCTTTAACATTTCTTCATAAAAGACCTGCAAACCTAGGCCTTTTGACTAAAGCAACTATATAATTTAGCAGGGGCCCTCACCAAATATGACACAGAACAACTGACATAAATGGGGACCGTCCTGGACTACCAGGACATGCAGTCCCCCTACATATGATGAATGTAGTGGGCAGAACCGAGAGATTCTTTTGGGGCTGGTGTTTAACATTAGGGGTCACGTTGGAGCATTTACTGTAAGACAGGCATTGTTCTACCTACTAGAACCAAAGGTGGAAAAGATCCACTCCTTGCCTAAAAATCTATTGGGGAAGATACACAAATAATATTTGCTGTAAGTCAGTTTCTTATATTTTAATTTCAGTTTTGATAGATCTAGCTTTGTGAACAAAGTGCTTTGGGGACACAGTGGAAGTGATTAGATTGAGAATCACAGTAGGTGACACCAGCCTGTGGTACTACTGGAAGGTGGTGGAACCTTTAGGAGGGAGGGCCTAGTGGAAGGAAGTCAGAACACAAGGGATGTGCCCTTCAAAAGGATATTAGAACTCTAACCCCTTTCTCTTTTTCTCTTTGCTTCTTGGTTGCCATAAGGTGGACAAGACCTTTCCACCACTCCTGCCATGGTATACCTGCTGCCATAGGCCCAAAACAACAGAATCAGGCAGCCATGGTCTGAAACTCTAAAACTGAACCTTCCTTCTTTATAAGTTGGTTTATCTCAGGTATTTGTCACAATGTGAAAAGCTAAGTAACCCAGAGAATGGTCAGGGTTACTCTGGGAGTAGTTCTGTAGGAGAGGGGTAACATGAAGAGACAGCATGTGAGAGAGAAGGGCAGAAATAAAACTGGGGAATGGGTGGGGCCCCACTTGGAGGCACTGTTAATTCTATGCATTTTATCTCTTTTTGCATGAGCATAAGGTCTTACACAGGGCTACAATATGTTGAAGTGTAGTGGACATATCTAGAAAAGATGTGGCGCTACCCAAAGTAGGAGTTTACTGGAAGTGGGAAGGCCAACTCAAAGACTCTCCCCACAGCAGTGGGCAGTGGCCCTGAACTGAGGTAGTGTCAGAGGACAAGAAGAGGAGACAGCTCTAAGAGAGACTTTGGCAGTCAAAGTGATACGATTTAGTGACTAACACAGAAGGTGAGCAGCACAAAGATGCCAAGATGTGAGAGTCTACTTTGGAAGTTCAAGAAGACAGGGGTCCCATTCATTGAGACTTGTAGTAATTAAATAAATTAAGTCTTACATTACTGAAGGCAGTTTGGGGCTTGTGTTTAGTACATCCACATGGAGCTGTCCAATGAGTTTATATCTGAGGCCAGGCTTGGTGGCACCTGAGTTTCAGGCCAGCCTGGGTTACATAGTAAGACCTTGTGTCAAAAACAAATGAGTTTATGGGTCTTGAACTCAGTGGGCAAACTCATGTCAGAATGAAAATTGCTCAGTGAATTTCTTAAAGAAATGGGTGTAGATGTGATTACTCAGGGAAAAGTGTAGAGTGAGAAGACTTGGGAGCCCAGAGTGGATCTTTGAAAAAATATCTAATACCAAAGAATAAATAGCCAAGAAAAGGTGTTCAGCAGAAATAGGCAGGAGGGAGAGAATCAAGGGGTGGACTGTCAGGGAAACTAGGAGAAAAGAAAGGACAAGGGAAGGACTCTCAGTGACACCAGAGGTGACCAAGAAGAGGCCAAGAGGACTTCACTATTTGCTTTCTAGGCCTGTGCTGTCCATTAGTCAAATATGGCTACTTAAGTTCTAATTAAAATTTAAAATTCAGTTCCTCATTTCTATTGGCCACAGATCAGATGCTAAGGAATCATGCAGCCAGTGGCCGCCATATTGGACAGCATAGATCCAGAGCATTTCTATCACCTCAGGAAGCTCTATTGGGTAGCCTTACTTCGGACTCCACTACATTTCATCTCCCCAATCCTGCTGTTTAGAATTTAGCATGGTATAAGTGCTAATCTGGTTTCCAAATCTAATTCTAAGGTAAAGAAAGTCAGATGATATTTTTACCAGATAGACTGAAGAGCCCTGATCATTTAAAAGTCAACATTTTTAAAAGTTGACTTTTAAAAGTCAACTTATTATAGACACTAGCCTATAATAAGTTATTCCATGGTGTTTAACAAAAGAGAAAGAGTGAAATGTAAATGCATGGGTTATTTCTGATGGGCCAACTATTTAGAGTCTTTTCATAGTTACCATCATAACTATTTCAATCTGATAACTTGCCTTTTGCATCCAATCAATTAATTTTTTAAAGTTATATGCTCATTGGAAAATTTTGGCAACATAGACTCTTCCTACAAGGGTTCTGCTAGCTTTCCACCCATCTGGGCACCTCAAGCAGGCCTCCTTGTCAGCTGGTGGCGCCAGCTCTTTGGGTGTATCCAGTAGGTGGTGGCAAATGTCTGAGAAACCATTGTCTGGGCCCTTCTCCCTAAGCCACTTTTCCCATCATTCCTCAGTGGGAATTTGTGTTGGGGTGATGTTATGTCTGTAAAAGATTTGTGTTTTAAAAGGTCTGTGCATTGTTCCGTGCACAGCAGGACTTGAATTCAGACTGCAGAAATGTGACTAGTGCCCAGGTGGAAGGCAGAAGAGTATACCTGAGTGCCCACCCTATAATATTTACCTGAGAGTACATTGGCTGAATGTCCTCAGGGTTGGCCCCATCCCACGTAGGTATGTTCATGGACACATTCAGCAGAATGTGACAACTACAGACCTGCTCTTTGTGGATATCTGGCCTTTGCTGTGTTGCTAACTGTTACATCTGTAAGAATCTGTAGTGTTGGTAGATCATTGAACTACTTTTAACCCTCTAATATTAGTACAGAAAAGTATGTCCCATTCTTCAGGCCCCTGGGTAGACATGTGTTCCTCAGCCAAAGCTCAGTTTGGTAGTTCCTCCTGAATTAAGAGCTTGTATGGTACCCTGCCCTGCCTCGTCGCCTGAGGCTCAGGATATAACTTCAGCTTCTGGGCCTGCTAGGAAAGGCAAGACCCCCAGGTACTGTCACAGTAGAAGCTGCCTGGCAGGAGAAAATGCAGCCTGGGCTGAGGAGGCCTCTTTAAGTTATCATTGACTGAGTAGAGAAGGCACAAATAGTTGTGTGGGTGGCTACAAACTCTAGCCCTGGACAATGGGCCTGTCACCAGCTGGCCTGGCCCTCCAATATTTCCCCCAGGGAAATACATGCATCCAGTAGTAGGGATAGCATACATGGTATCCTGCTCATTTTCTGACTGTGCCATCAACCAGCCATGTAACCTTGAGAGCAGTAAATAAAATATCACTTCTACCCTCTGCTGGTTGTTATGGTTTGGGGCAAACCACTGAACTTCTCTGAGCCCGTTTCTAATTTAAGAGAAGATGAGAATAATTACTTTGCAAGGTTGTTGTAGAGATCAAATGATGTGTCAAATTCCTAAAACAGATGCTCTGCAGCTATTAGTTTCCTGTTCCCTCAGGTATAAATCCCTGTTGGGTCCTGTTTTCTTCACTATTAAGTTATAAGACCTGAATTTCTATCATCCCCACAAGCTTTCAGGGAAGGGTCTATATCTCTGAATTAGAGTGAGAAAGAAGACTGGGAGAGAAATTACACAACCTCCCAGGGCAAGCCAGTGGTGGGCCAGGCTGGAGGCCAGGCTGTGCAATCCAGTATGGTCCTCCTCAACAACTGATGTGGCTTCTGTGTGGTGTGAACACAGGTGCTGGCTCATATCACACAGCATAAACCTCCATGTGGCGATGATAAACACAGGTATAAGAATCTAAGTGTGGTACAAAGTATGACAAATAAAATAAAAATTTCTCCATTCCTTGGTGCTTGATTTTCAAGGGAGAAGGTAGAATAAATCTGAGGTCCTAGAAGTAGACGTGTAGATATTAAACCTTTTACTTAATCTAAAAGTACAAAATCCCCAGCTGCCCAGAAAGAATGACCATCTCATCTCCTTGGTTTACTGTACATGTAAATATAAAAAGTATTCAATACTGTGAAATCCTGGGTAAGTTCTAGAAAGCCTCTCCCCTGGGCCCACCCCAGGCAGTCCAGAGATGCCTTGAGGAGGACAGTGGAGCTGAGCAAGAAGGGCTACAGAGTAGAGAAGAATGAAGCAGTAGTACCAACCTGATCTGTCTTGGTTCGAAATTTGACTGTTTAGCTTCCCTTCAATACCTAGACTAGAGGTGCCATTAAACTGTAGCTGCAAGACCAGTGTGCAGCTAGACTTTAGCTCAATTAGGACCCAAATCTGGCACCGTTGACTTGCCTGATTCCATGTCTGGTATTTTGTTTTGTTTTCCTTGTTCTTAGATTCCTAGTGACATTTCCATATGAAAATTCCCAGCCTTATTTTAGCCGAATAAAAGGAAAGGGGCTTTTTTCACAAGCCTTACAACAGTGGGAACCAGTGTGCCCCTAGAGGCTAGAGGTTGTAGTTACAGGGGAAGCAAGTCAGAGACCCTCTGAGCCCTGAAAGAGTAAATGCTGCTAGAACTTTCCAGGAGGAAGCAGACTTTCCCGGCTAGAGCTGGGTCTTTTTTCCTGTCCACAGTTCCCCACATATATCTCATAGGAGAGGACCTCGAGGCACACCACTGAGCCCTAGAATTTGAGAAGAGGTGGGCAGAGGACAAGTCACTGGCTCTGACGTTCTCTTTTGTGTTTACATTAGCACAAATCAAGCCACAAGGGCAGTGATTTATGCTAACATCTGCCTTTACTGCACTTCCACATGTCATCTCACTGAATCCTGACCAGCCAGGAATGGGTGTTAGGGTCCCTGGCTTTCAGAGACTAATCTGTCAAGGCCAAATGGAGAGCAGATACTGGTCTGGCTCACTGGCACCCATCCCCATGGCCTTCTTTCCTGGCATTGTACTCTGGCCAGTTGAAGGTATCAGCTGACATGGCAAGTGTATGCGAATGGTATCTTTTGCGCAGTCTCGGCATTTGAGCCCAGCACTCTAGAAGATAGGTGCTTTTGAGGGTAGGGTTATTTCAATGACATGTGTCTGCCCTCTAGGCCTTCTGAGATGGGGAACACAGAAAGAGATGACACATTGGGAAACATGGAAATATTTGCAGCTTAATTATTCCTGCATATGTCACCACCAAGGCTGCTCCTATCCTGTTTCCTAGTCTGAGGATACAGATGTCTGCCCAAGAAGAGGAGGAATTATTTTTCTCTTTCTGTGTTTGGGTGACAGAAAGGCGATCCAGCTGAAACAGGGACTTGAGGCAGGCCTAGCAGGGTCTGTGGCCTGGGGAATGTGCTGAGCTTTGAGTCAGCTGAGCAGTGGCCTGCTGCCCGGGCCTTGTGGTCCTCCAAAACACAGCTGAGAATCCTGAAACTAGGGCCCCTGTGAACAAGGAGAGTTGTTGTCACCAGGACTAGCCCTGTCACCACCTATTAAATTTTCTAGGGACCCAGCAGCCCCCCAGCCTGTGGCCACACGGCTGCTCCTCCTGGCCCAGAGCTCTGGCATGAGCTATGCCTCTCCGACTATTTAATGTTTCATTAGTGGTTTTCCAAAGGCATGGATCCAAGCTTGGCTGAGCTGCTTTATTCGGAAGAACGTGAACACTTAATAAACCAAACTGTTGAAGGATCCCAAACCCAGGAATCTGGTCACTTGGAAGTACAGGCTGGAGGCCCAGAGGAGACTGTGCCTTGCCTCTACCCCTTTGTGCCATACATCTGTCTCTCTGCTTGGGGTTCACAGACTTCTTTTCATGTCTGATGAAAGCTTTGGACTTTCCCCAGAAGAGTGTCATAAACCATCTTCTAAGGATCAGCAATAGATTGGGTTGAGAACCCCTGGGCAAACCCACTGTTACTTCTAGGCTTAGACAAAAAAGAGTAAAGAGTGTGTTTTTTGTTTGGTTTGGTTTGGTTTGGAAATTCCAGATGTCTGTGAGCTATAAAATGGGGGCAAGATCACTAGCCTCACTTCAGACTTCACAGGTGTGCATGGAAGCTCACAGTCACTCCACAGTAATTGTGCAGAGCACACAGGAGCTTTGAGGTATATGGGCAAGTCAGTGAGCTGCAGCAGGACCCAGGAGTGTTTCCAGCTTGTGTCAACATCAACAGCCAGGTGCACAGAGAAACTAACAAGCTTTGGAGGCAGCACACCTACCTGCAAGGGCTTATTGCTGTTGGTTGACCTGTGGTCCTGAGTAAGTCTGGAATCTGCAGCTTTGTAAATGGTAACAAAGCTTGGAGTTGCAGGAAATTCAGGTGTACAGTGTGTCTGGTACAGAGTGGGAGTGAAGTAAATAGTGGATGATGGAAGACATAGCGGGAGCTTATAAAACCAATGAGGATGGAGAAACAGCCTGGTAAGGCTGAGAGGGATCGGTGTCTGCAGGGGGTCCTCCTGGTTTCTGATCTGGTGGCAGGAGAACCCTTGAAATGTGGGGACACCCAAGGGCTGGTGTGATGGTTAATCTTGTCAACTCGATTATCTTGAGAAACACCTAAGAGATTAGTAAAGCACACCTGGATGAGCTGTGAGGGTGTGTTTGGGATGATTAGATCATGAAGACTCTGACCTAAGGAATGGTTTAATCCACTGATGGGCTGACATCTGAGCAGACTACTGGGAGGTGGTGGAACTGTGGAAGGCAGGGCCTAGTTGGAGGAAATAGGTCAGTGAGGTGTGTCTTTGGGGCTCTACCTTGCCCTGGCCTCTTCCTGTTGCTACTCCACTCTGCTTCCAGTCTGCCATGATGTGAGCTGCTCTACCATGCCCCCACAGTGATGAACTGAAACCTCTGAAACCATGAGCAAATCTTTCCTCCCTCAAGTTATCGTGTCAGGTATTTTGTCTACTAATAGAGCTGGTCCCTGAGCTTTCTCCAATGTCATTGTTGGCTCTCTGCCCTGATAAAAAATTAATCTGCAATGATTCCTGATGACTAGCCCCCTTTCTTGTTTGCCTTGCTGATGTGCTCAGGCCCAAGGACCCCAGGCTCCCCTAGCACAGCATGCAAGAGAATAGCACAGACCAGGCCAGGGAGGCCTCACCACAGCTTCCCTGAGACCAAGGCTTCACGGGTCAGAGCTGGGCTGGCAGAGCAGGAGGAACTTGTGCCATCCTCTGGGCAGACAGGGAGCCAAAGAGCAGAGAGCAGAACATGAAAATAGGGGAAACAGACAAGCGATGGGCTGCATGAATAGAAGTGTCTGGGGGAATGGGAGAACTGAGCGGCGTTCAGCTGCTTTCACTCCAGGAAGCAAGAGTGTTACTAGTGATGTTGAATCCATTATCCTGGCAGCCAGGGGCAGGTCAGTTATGTCGCTGTTGAAACTGATTAGATGGGGGATTGATCATGCAGTGCCTACGACAGGCTGGAGCAGGGCTGTGGGCAGAGGCCTGAAGCCTCAAGGTGAGAGGTGTCTTTGCCCAGGAGGGACTGTCACCCAGGAGACAGATGCTGGATGCTTTCCCAGACAGGACCAGGCCCGTGCAGTGTCTCTGAGGCTTCCTGGGGAGCCTGCAGTCCAAAATGGCCTCACAGATCCAACAGTGTACCAGCTATTTGACCTTGAACAAGTCATTTGACCTTTCTGATCTGAAAGGTCTTTTTCCTGCTCTTTTGCAGGAGCTCAAAGTACCTTCCGGGGCTGTTGCAGAGACAAGCAATGGGTGAAGGATACAGGAGTTCGACAGAAGGAGGGTGTAGGCAGTGTGGATCTGGGGACCCCAGTGCTGAACATGCTACCTCAGGAGCCTGGCCTTTGTCACTACCACAGGCCCCAGAAAATGCGAGCTTTCTGCACCATTTGCCCCTCTCCCCACATGGTGCATGCTGTTTTATTAAACTCTGCTGCTCGCAGCTCCTCAGCTCATTAACTACTCGGAATAAGCTTGTTGATAACCTGAACTCCATCTCTTAGAGTCTTAGAGACTTAATGCCAGAGTGTCTGTCTTTAAGCACTGAGGGTTTGACTCTCCCTCAGGATTTAGGAGAGTTAGACAGTGAGTCCTACAGTAGCTCTGACCCAGTTTTTAAAACTCGAACTTCCTAGAGGCTGATGTTGAATGCAAAGACAGAGGTGGGGGGTGGTCGTGGGACTGCTTTGTGGAGCCCTGGTGAAGTGTTTAACACTCTGCATGATCTCATTTATCCCTCACACAATGCCAGGAGCTGGATAACACTGAACCCATTTCACAGAAGGGAGAGCTGAGGCATGAAGAAGTTAAATAATTTGCCCATACAATGGATTGAGTAGACTGGGATTCAAACGAAGTCTTGTTTAGCTCTAGAAGCAAGTCATTCCTGTGTGTCTGCCTCATCACCTCCCTTCTAATGCACAGGCTAACCTGAGTGAGGAAAATGGTGATGAGAATGGGTCAGTGTGCCAGTGACTCCAGGTGGCCCCTTTGGAACAGGAGCTATGTGGCCCCACACTGACCACCTGGTGACCTTGCAATTGAAAGCCAACGATTTGGAGTTACAGGGACCTGGTTCGAGGGTTCACTCCACCATCCACATACTATGCATGTGAACTTGGCCTCCAGAGTCTCAGAGTCTTCATCTGTAACCTGATGACCTGCACAGGGATGTCCTGAACGCTGAGGGAGTAGTGCAAGCCACATGTGTGTATCAGTGGACTCTGATCACCACCTCCACTAGTTCAGGATCTCCTGTTACACACTCAAAGCCTTTACTCTGCTCACGTGAGGTTTGAACTCATATCCTCAAGCTTGCTAGGCAGGTATTCTACCACTTGGCATTTTTATTCATATGGTCCTCCAGCAGGTCCTGAATCAAATCAGACCTGTTCTCTTGTTTTCACAGTGATTTTAAGATCCAAAACCTAACCTACCAATGACAATTTAAGTTCTGTTCTTAAAATAAGAGACATCACAGCATGGTGGCACACACTTGTAATCCCAGCACTAAGGAAGCAAGAGGCAGGAGAATCATGAGTTTGAGACCATTCTGGGCTACATCGCAAGACTTTGTCTCAAAAAAAAAAAAAAGAATGACATATAGTTGTTTATACTCATACTTGTGTCACACACTTGCAATAAAGGCCATATTTTCATGTCTGTGACTTCATCTGATCAACATAAACCAACCTAGGAGATGGGTAGATAGGACAAGTTGCCCCGGGAGCAGATGCGGAAACCATGACTACCCACAGGCTAGCAGATAGAATGACAGAGCACAGCAGGTCCCTGGGTGGGCGTGGCCTCTGTGGTGAGACGGCACAGCCCTGAGTGCCACAACTGCCTGCCGATCATTATGGGAATTCAGCAAATTAATATCTGCAAAGCAAGCATTAACTTAAAATAAGATGAGCCTGGTCCGGATGTGCACTGAATGCTTGGTAAATAAAAATGCAAACTTAGGCGCGCATACGGAGAGCTTTACACTCTGTCATCTCCCTTTGTACATCCCTGGACATCATAATACCTTCCTTCAAGAAGGCTTCAGATATGGGGCAAGCCTCCTGAAGATGGGATGCCAACCCTATAGTTTAAAGCTGTTGCCTAAAACCTGGTGGATTTCTTCTCTATGAGCGCTGTGCATCCAGGCCTCTTGGCAGAGACGGCAGCCACAAGCTGGATGTCCGGCTTTCAGCAAGGCAGCAGTGCTCATTGCCAGTGCTGAGTGTCCTGCCTGAGAAGATCTTGACTTCCAGTCTGGACTCAACACTAGCAAAGCTAGGTAACTACCTGAGCAGCACCTGACCTTTGGGATGGCTTGTCTTATTGGCTGGCAGCTCTCCAGGGCTTCAAGGCCTCTCCTGTCCTTCTGAGCACTGAGGATGATAACAAAGCAGAATTGAGTGCTTGTGCATGTGGCTGACCTGGAGCCTCAGCCCAGGGCACAATATGAAGGGATGACTCCACTTGCTTCTAGAGGCTGATGTGGAGCTCCAGAGAACCAGAAGTAACAGCTTGAGAGGAAGGTGGGAGGCGGGCCAAGTAAATGCAGAAAGCAAAGGGCTTGCCATCCCAGACCTCACTCTGCTGTCCATCACTGTGCAATTTCAGGCAAGGCACTTAACCTCTCAGAGTCTCGGTGGTCCTACCAGTGAAGTCGGAATTTTAATCTAGCCCTCCAGCTTCACCTGTGAAACGTATCTGTAGATGTTAAGGTACACACTAGTGCTGTCACCTGGAGATAAGTGGCGATATGCTAGCAATGACTTTCACCACTATCAGCAAGGTGCACTCAGCTTTCTTTCTCCGTCTTTTGCACAGAGTGGGCCTGGGGCCTCCAATGTCAGCAGACCTTGATGATCCTGTCTCGGGCAACAGGAGGGTTCTGTGGTACTGCCAACACCGGAACATCACAGCCTTCAAGATTTATTCGTGGGGTTGTGGTTTAAGCCAGAATCATTGATAAGACCTTATGAATAACAGATTCATGAGGTGCCTTCCCACCCACGTGACCTCAGCTAAGAAGCAGGGTTTTAGTTTTCCGTTTTTGATATGGGTGAGAGTGAAAAGGGACAGCCAGATCTCAAAGGTCATGGAGTTAGGGGACTTAGAATGGTTGTAGGGAAGGGGAGAGGGAACAAGTGGCAGCTCAGAGACACTTGGGGACAAGATGTAGAACTGGAATGATAAGGGACCAACTGTACTCTCCCCAAGATGTCCTAGAGGTACCCCTTTAGTTCTTTTTTGACTGGTGTCTCATCCCCCAATCTCAGGGTGAAGCAGGTCCAACTCCAGGCCAAGGGCATAGCATATGTTACTGACCATGGTCTTGGCCCACTGGCATGCATTAGGTAGGTCGTTTCCTCTCCTATTGGGTGGCGATGGGCTGAGGATGATGGGGTGGGAAGCAGACCTGAGTGTGGAGTTCTGAGGACCCAGAGAAGGTGGCTTTTGGAGACCGTGGCACTGGGCGGCAGGCACACAGCTCCCACACTGATGTCACCTCCCTGACGGCTCTGCAAGAGCCCCACTGCCATCCCAAGGCTGCTTTTCCTTTCCCTGATGTTTTTTTTTTTTTCCCTGCTTTAATTAATCTAAACCTTTTTGATGAAGTGACAGCACTCATCACTCCTGGCAGCTGCTGTGAAGAGACGAGATAATTTACAGATGCATTGACACTATATGACTAGGACAATATGGTAAATAGCAGATGAGACGATGACTCTCCCAATCTGGAGGCCCTGCCCCTTCCCCTCCCAGCAAGTCCCAGGTAGATATCTGCTGGTCTCTCAGGGCCACTCAGGAGCATTCACCTCTCCCTACCATCAGACAATGAAGATGATGGTTTATAGAAACTGCCATTGTCTTGTGGACCATGGCCCTGTCCTGCTGCCCCTAGGACTTCCTCAGAGCTGGGGAAATTCTTAATATTCCCAGCCTGGAAGCTTCTAGAAGCCCGCTGCTCAGAGCTTCTGTACTGCTGCACCAGGGCAACTCAGGGGCTTGGTCCAGGCAGGCAGGGTGTGGGGTGCAGGATACCCTGGGCTGGTCACTTCCGGTTAGCTGTGAGCACCTTCCTCATCCCTTGCTGTCTGCTGCCTTTTCTCTGCATGCCATTCTAGCGCACTCCTGGGCCTGCAGCACCCCAGGAAATGGGGGCTCTGTCTTCAGCTTTTCAGAATTGTCTTTCCCAAGCTCCTGAGGAAGGCATCTTTGTCACCTTCCTCATAATGACCAAGCATTCTTCACAGAGTCAATGTAGCTCCCTCTTCCTGTGTCCCGCCCCCCCTCCTGCAGCCTGACATCCTGTGTGTCCTTCTTCTCAGGTGTACCCTACCTGGCTCACAAGGGACCCACTCACCAGGCACTATGCATGGAGTCAGGAGGACCTGGGTATTTATTATCAGGATTTTCAAGGCAAGGTTAAGCCAGAGACACTCAACTGTGTAGGAACAATCAGGAAAATTAGACTGTTCCTTAGAAAGAGAAATTCTGTGTCCTCCAGAAGCTCTGGAATGCTGTGTGCACCCCTCCCACCATGGAACTTTCCCATGATCCTGAGAAGTAAGAACTAGGCTCCCTTGGTGAACGTGGAGCCTGGGTTCCTTAGACAAGGCGGACAGCACATGTTAGGCTAAATGATGTGTCTTGTTGTCTTCTGGGCATTGCTTGTTAACACAGGAAGACACAAAGCCACAGAGAGTCCCACTGACAGTTGTGACTGGTATTTTTGTGGCTTTTTGTAGTGAAAAGCCAAACATGAATGACTGAGAGGGAGTCCAGAATAAAGAATAGCATAGGGATTTTTAAGGTGGGATCCATACATAGTCCCCATTTCCCCCCAATTTTCCCAGCACAGTGCCCAGGACACAGTAGATGTTCCCGCAAATACATTTGATTAAGTGACTGTTGCCTTATTTAGTTGAAAGAATTTCTTGCCTCAGTTTCCAACCAAGGCTTTCTGGTGTGGGTTGCCTGGACGATAATTGAGTTACTGACTGAGAGAAATCAGGAAAAACTAGGGAAGGGAGTAAGGATACATTCTATTGATCCAAGTCACTTTAGTTTTTAATTTTGTAAATTTTTGAATAATTATGGGTTTGTAGGGGATCTCAAAGGTAGTACAGAAAGGTCCCTATGCCCTTCACCTACTGTTCCCTAATGGTTATATCTTACTTAGTATGGCATAAGGTGAAACCAGGAAACTGGGGTTGGTACATGTGTGTAACTCTGTGTCATTTCACTGTGTGAAGATTTGTGTGTCCACTGCCACAATTAAGAGACGGAGCTATTCCACTCCATACATATCTTCCTTGTGCTGCCCACTCAGTGATACCCATCCTCCTCCCACTGTCCCCAGCTCTTGGCTCCATCTCTATAATTTTGTCATTTCAGGAATGTTATATAAATGGCCTTTCTCACCTTCCTGTGAATTTTGAACATTTTTCAGAACTCAATTTTTATTTATTTCTTGGGCTTTTGAGTATCTATGTGTATAGCTCTTTTGTGGTTGGTTCAAATATTACATTATATATACATAACTTATCAATGTAGATATCTCCTCTCCCTTTGCATTTCCAAGTTTATAAGAGAGTTGCTTCGGATATTTCTTTCACGTGTATGAAGAACGCACCAGAGTTGTGATTTTTGTGTCCACCATCAAACATAATTCAGAAAACTCAAGAGGAGATAGGAAGCATTTTTCTTTTGTTTAAAAGAATCATTGACTTTCTGCTGAGAGAACTTCCTTTAGCCATTCTTTTAAAGTAGATCAGTGGGTGACAGATTCCCGAAGTTTACCTTCACTTATGTAAATGCCTTTATTTCTCCTTCATTAATGCAGAATATTTCCACCGGGATATAGAACTTAAGTTAATGGTCTTTTCATTTAGCACTCAAAAAAATGGTGTGCTACTTCCTTCTGGTGCTCGTGGTTCTTGGTGAGGAATCTGTTATCATTAAAAAGGTTTTCCCATCTAGATAAAATGTCATTTTTCTCACTCTTCTTTCAAAATGTTTTCACTGGTTTTAGTTATCAAGGGTTTAACTATGATGTGTATTGGTGTGCCTTTCTTTGGGTTTATTCTGTTTCAAGTTTACTTAGTTTCTTGAACCTGTAGGTTTATGTCTTTTGCTAAATTTAAGAGTTTTCGACCATTATTAGCAGTTTTTTAGCCCGATCCTTTCTCCTCTCCTTCTGGGATTCTGATGACATAGATGTTAAATCTTTTGTCATAATCCCACACATCTCTGTTCACCTTTTAAGACTATTTTCTCTCTGTTGTTCTCACTTGATATTTTCTATTGTTCTGTCTCCCAGATTCCTTCCTCTAGTGTCTCTATTCTGCTATTGAAGCCGTTCATTGAGTCTTTTATTTCCTTTGCTACATTTTTCAATTGTAAACATACCATGTAGTCTTCTGTATAGCTCTTATTTCCTTTGCTGAGACTTTCTGTTTCTTTCCTGAGACTTTCTTGCTTTTCACTATAGCATTGCTTCAAATGTGCATGATATTTCTGTGGAAGCATTTAGCATCCTTGTTAGGTAATTCTAACATCTAGGTCACTTAGTATTGGCATTAGTTGATTGTCTTTTCTTATTCAGGCTGGCATTTTCCAGATTCTTGGTGTGATGAATTCTATTTAAACCTGAATATTCTTGGTATTATTTATTTAAATTCTGTTATGGCTGATTTCCTTCAACACTGATCCGGGGAGAAGAAGAATGCCACCATCTCATTATTGCTTGGTGGAGATGGAAGCCCAGGTTGCTCCACTGACATTAAGTAAGGTCAGTAGGACAAGGACACCTCTTCATTGCTGACTGTCAGGTTCCCCAGTAGGCCGCTATAGATACCATCCTGCTGGGAGTTAGAGGGGAACCTCTTTGCTGCTTCACTGACACCACAGTGAGGAAGAGGCCTCATTGCCATTGACAGTGGTAAGAGCACTGGCTCTCTACTAGAGGTAGAAACTGTTTCCCATACTGACACTACAGGGGTACCAGGTAGCTTCACCAGTGGTATTATCACTATTATCTACTATTTTAGATAATAGTAGAATAACTATTATCTAAAATTTTCTGTCTTAATTTAAAAATAGGCAAAGGGCTGCTGATGTAGCTTAGTGGTAGAGGACCTACTTTCCATGCTGAAAGTCCTACACACAATCCCCAGCACCCACAAAACTTTAAAAATAAAAGTAGTCAGCTTTCAGTCACTGTGATAAAATAGCTAAGATAAACAACTTACAAAGAGGAAAGGTTTATTTAGGCTTATGTTTCAGTTCATGTTCAGTTGACCTTATTTCTATGGGCCTGAAGATCATGGTAGGAGAGCCTACCATGTTCAAGAATGAGGTGTTTGGCAATGACTATATGCTCCTTACTGGATGGTATAGCTGCTGCCTAGAAATGTTAACAGAAGATTTCAACTCTGATTGCTGAGGAGCAGTCTTGGTGTTCACTTCAGAAAGACCAAGAGGAAGGAGCCGGGGCCTCAAAAGCTCCTTCAAGGACACAGCCCCAATTACCTAACTTCCTCCCACTAGGCCCCGCCTACCAATAGATCCATAGGCAGGACACCAGGCCTTAAACATATGGTCTTTTGGGGAACATTCAAGGCCCAAGCTATAACACTACAAAAAACAGAAAACAAAAAAGCTGGGTGTGGTGGTCACACCCATAATCCCAGCACTTGGAAGGCAGAACTGGAGGATCTTGAGTTCAAGGCCAGCCTGTCTTACAAAGTGAGACCCTAGTGGGAGGCAGGGGAGGAGAGGGGACCATAAGCCAGGCTCCACTGGCTTCCACCTGTAATCCTAGGTACTTGAGAAGCTGAGATCAGAAGTCTCATGCTTCAAGGCCAACCCAGACAAACAGTTCTCAAGACCCCATCTCCAAAATAACCAGAGCAAAATGGACTGGAGGTGAAGTGGTAGAATACCTGCTTTACAAGCATGAAGCACTAAGTTCAAACCACATTCTCACCAAAAAGAAAAACAAAAACATAGCAGTAAATCTTGTTATGTACATTTTACCATGCTTCTAATAGGAAGTCCTGTCTTGATAGACTTGCTGCTTCCTGGTCCTTTGGCTAAAGGTAGGAAGCTTTAATCAGGGTTTGATTTTTTTCTGTCTGTCCCCACTGGTGTTTCTGGGTTGCTCAGAAAGTCACCACTATGTCATTCCTTAGGTCCTGTGGTTCCTAGCCACTCACCTTCTTCTCTCTGTCATTTAGAGTCTTTTAAATTTTTCATTTTTATTTTTTCTATGCTGGAGATTAAGCCCAGGACCTTAAACTTAATAGGCAAGTGCTGTACCACTGAGCTGTACCAGCTGTTTATTTTTGGTTTATATAAAATGTCCAGGGTTTTTAATTGTACCCTGAGGGAGTAATAGAGGAAAAATTAGGTCTACTCCGTATTTCCAGAAGCAAGTCTCCAAGCTGCTGGTTTTGGAGGGTTTTATTATTGTTTTGTTTTGATTTTATAGTACCAGAATTTGAACTCAAGGCCTCACACTTGCTAGGCAAGTGCTCTACCACTTGAGCCACATGCTCAGTTCTGTTTTTTGCTTTGGTTATTTTTTGGATAGGGTCTCATGCTTTCTCCCCAGGGCCGTCCTCACACTGTGATCCTTCTACCCATGCCTTCCACATAGCTAGGATTACAAGCATGCACCACCACACTGGCTTGTTGGTTGTGATGGACTTTCACTAATTTTTTTTTGCTCAGGCTGGCCTCGAACCTTGATCCTCCCAAACTCCACCTCTGGAGTAACTAGCATTATAGGCATGAACCACCACATCGGGTCCCCCACGCTGGTTTATTTTCTGTGAAGAATTCTGTTTCTTTTTGCTACCTAGCAGTCTCATTCTTTCCAAATTAGCACATAAAACTTACACCTGAAAAAAAAAAAAAACTTCAGTTTTCATAGACAAAAGCTTCTAGTGCTGAAATCTGATGGTAACATTTCCAAACATCCCCAGGCAACAGATACACCATCAAGTAAGTAGCATATTGTCACCCACCAAAACAGTTCCTTCCTGAGCATCTCTTTGCCCATTTTCAGTAACGCTCATCCCAGGTGCATTTGACTTGTACCTAGCCACAAACATAAACCAGTTCATCCTTCTTGCATCAGTGCTTCTCTTCTTGACCCAATCATTCATTTATTCAGCTCCTAGCTGCTGTCCCTTTTGTACTGTCATTTAATGCTTGTGATCAAATGTGTTAGGTTTGATTTGTCCTTTTGATCCTCCTAGTAACTGCTGGTTTTCAAAGCCCTCCTTGGATGAACTCAGTGGCAGTACAAGCAATGGGCTGGAGGTGGGATGCTTGGGTTCCAGTCCCAGTCTTGCCACTGACCACCAATTGTCTCCCCTCTTCCCCCAGTGACTGAGCCTCAGTTTCCTCATCATTAAAACACAGGAGGTAGAATTTGCTCATCACTCTGGACTCTTCCTGTTTCAGCCATCTTTGTGCTCTGGCCACACAACTCTAATGAAGTCCAAGCCACAGTCAGACCACAGTCAGTGATTGAAGACAAAGTTGTCCCTCATGACAACTCCTTGGTGACTGTCTGCTAGTGGATATTAACCAGCACTGGGAAATAGTACATGTATAATTTCCATCAAGGCTCCTATTTTACACTTCTGACCATAATTTTTAATTCTCACAGACAATTGTGCTTAGAGCAATACCCAAATCATCAGTGACTTGTGGGCATTTTTCCCTTGAAGTTAGGTGCCTTTTTAGCAGGTCCTTTTTGTCCCCTTAGTAAGTAAGTCTCTCATGCTTCCTCCAGGTCTCCCCTGGCTGGAAGAAACGGGAGCCAACTCAGGGGCTGCAGGGGAGGTGGAAGCTGTGCAGAATCCCCATTAGGGCAGGAAGAGAATAAAGCAAGGATAGAAAGAAAATGGAGCAGGAGAGGAAAGCAGCACACGAGGGAGGGCCCAGGGGCAGAGAAACAGATGAGCGGATAGCTCAGGGAGATGGGGAATGCAAACAGAGGACTTCCACTGGTGGGGATGAATCATCCTCACCTGTCAGCCACGGGCCTCGGCAAGCTGGCAGCTTCTTCCTCTTGCAGACTCTGGGTTGTTTTTAGCTGCTAGCCTCAGATGTGGGATTTTGCATCCTGCTCCTATATAATCTGCCAGAGGGAGAGCCATTCTCTGGAGCAGCGTGACTTGGCCAGTCCTAACACCCATGGCAACCGCAGGATCTGCACAGGGTGCTCTTATTGCAGCCCCTCCACCCACTTCCTGGAAACGAGACCCTGGCTTCCCCTTATCCATGTCTTCAAAGGGTACAAAACACCAGCCATCATGTCCCAGCCAGAATCACTGGGCTCCTGGCTTTAAGAGTTTTTCAGGAGTAGTTGTCTGTCTACAGAAAACTGAAACTAGATCCATGCCTGTCACCCTGTACTAGTATCAACTCAAAGTGGATTAAGGACCTTAATATCAGACCAGAAACCTTGAGGTTAGTACAGGAAAGAGCAGGGAATAACACTGGAAGCAATAGGCATAGGCAACAATTTCCTAAATAGAACTCAAATAGCTCAGCAACTAAGAGAAAGGATTAATGAATGGGAGTAAATAAATCAAAAGGCTTCTGTACAACAAAAGAAATGGTCTCAAATTGAAGAGACCACCCACAGAATGGGAGAATATCTTTGCTAGCTATACATTAGACAAGGGACTGATAACCAGAATATATAGGGAGTTCAAAAAACTAAACTCCCCAAAAATCAATGAACCAATAAAGAAGTGTGCAACTGAACTAAACAGAACTTTTTCAAAGGAAGAAGTCCAAATGGCCAAAACACACATGAAAAAATGCTCACCATCCCTGGCCATAAAGGAAATGCAAATCAAAACGACACTAAGATTCTGCTTCACTCTTTTTAGAATAGCTACCATCAAGAACACAAACGACAATGAATGTTGGTGAGGATGTGGGGAAAGGAGCCCTAACACACTGCTGGTGAGAATGTAAGCTAGGACAGCCATTATGGAAAACAATATGGAGGCTTCTTTAAAAACTAAAAATAGATCTGCCATATGATCCAGCAATACCACTCCTAGGGATATACACAAAGGAATGTGACACAGGTTACTCCAGAGGCACCCGCACACCCATGTTTATTGTAGCACTAGTCACAGTAGCCAAATTATGGTAACAGCCAAGATGCCCCACTACCGACGAATGGATTAAGAAAATGTGGTATCTATACACAATGGAATTTTAGTCAGCCACAAAGAATGAAATTTTGTCATTCTCAGGTAAATGGATGGAACTGGAGAACATCATCTTAAGCGAAGTTAGCCAGGCTCAGGAGGCCAAAAAAATCTTCTTCATAGGGGAAGACTAGGGAAAGGGAAGGAAACCTAAAACTTGGATGTGGTAATGTGCTCACTGTATAGGAGTGAATACAGTAATTTTAAACTGGCAGAGGCCACTATGGGAAGGGGACTAGGAAATAGTGAAGAGGTCTGGTAGAGATGAACCAGTTTGGTTTGTAATACACAAGTGCATAGAAACAATACAAGGAATCTCCTGTATAGCTATCCTTAGCTCAAACTAGCAAAAACACCTTGGTTTTCTTATTATCTTTTATGTTTTTTCTTCAAGAAAATTGGAGAACAGGAGGGCGGAACAGTTTCTGCCCGGAGGTGTTGGGGGTAGAACGGGAAAGGTGGCCCAAACAATGTACACACATGTAAGTAAATGTAAAAACAATAAAATTAAATTTTAAAAAAATGAGTTTTTCAGGAAATGGACCCCCTGGTGCATGATATAGTTTTTATTTCCAGGATCATCATTTCCATGGATTCTTTTGGGCGAAATATGTAATGAGAGTGAGCAAAAACATACCTGGAGTGAAAAGCACCTGGACCAGGTGTGCAAGTGTGTATGTGTATGTGTGTGGTGTGAGTGTGTCTGTGTGTGAGTGCAGTGTGTGCAAAAGGTATGTGTGTGTGTCTACATGTATGTGTGTGATGTGTGTCTATGCATGTGTGAGTATGGTGTGTGTATGTATGGGTGTCTGTGTGTGAGTGTGATATGCGTTTGTGTTGTATGTGTGTGAATTGTGTGTGTGCTGTGTGAATGTGGTATCTGTGTGTCTGTGGAGGGGGTAAGTGTGGTGTACATGGAGTGTGTGCATATGTATGTGTGTGATGTCTCTGTGTGGGGGGGATTTGTCTGTGTATGTATTGTATGTGTGTGTCTGTGTGTAGTGTGAATGGTGTAAGTGTGGTGTGTATATGTGTGTGCCTGTGGTATGTGTCTATGTGTGTGGTGTGTATGTGTGTGTGTCTCTGTGTGCAACTGTGGTGTGTGTCTGTGTGTGTGTCTCCTGAGGAGGTGACTCTGGCTCTGGGGATGGCTCCCGTCCTTGGTCTCTCCTTGCTGCCTTCTTCTCTGACATGAATTTTCCTCATCTTCCTCTCACTATGGCACTTCGTGGCCCCTTTCATGTGCCTTCCAGGCTCTGCCCCTTTCCAGAGAGGCCTGGGAAGGATGTGGTCAGCATCTATGTCACCATCATGCCAGCCTCCCAAGCCTCCCCACATGTGTGTTGGGCATTCCCCAGCAAAGCCCACCTCTTCCTGACCTGCTGGGATTCAGGAGTGCCTGCCATTTGGGAGGCAGGAAGAATCCCCACCATAGCAAGAATTGGCAAGGCGGGTGTGCAAGCAGCCCTTGTGCAAGATTGATATGGGGTGACTCCAGGGCGCTCACAGCTCACAAGCGGTTGGAGCCCCGGGACCTTTGGTGACAAGGTACCTGAAGGGACCATTCAGGATCAGGGGGTGGGGAGCTGGAGGCGAGGGTACCCCAGAGTGTTATGATCCTCTTTTCTGCTCAATACAAACCACAGACAGTTACTTCAGAAGCACTACGCCTTCTTCAGGCTCTGCTGGCTTGGGAGGCTGTGTGTCCAGAACCATTACGAACCTTAGGAACAGAGCAGGGTTCACGCTTCTGTTTCCATCCCCAGCTTGAAACCCCTGTCCCTACTATGTGGGAGTGACCAAGAGCCCCATTGGGACCTGCCTGATGCCTCAGAAGCTAACCATGCCTTCCAACTTTCAGATCAGGGCCCCCAAAGGTCCCTGAACTCACTCAGATGAATTCCAGTGAGAACAAGACTGCACAGCCCTTGACCTTGGTCAACAAGCCTCCTGGTCCCTCTCCCCCATTCCAGGCTCCTTCCTAGGATTCCTTCCATTGTGCCTTAAATCTATCTTCAGTTAGGAGAGCCTCCTGAAAGAACTTTGCTGTCTGTTTTCTTTCATCTGCAGAGATGTGGGTAGAAAGCATGGGTGCTAGAAGACAAGACTCACCCCAAACTCACATCTTCTTTGGGGCTTTCATTTGGAGCCAGGAAAAGCATTTCTGGGGCCCAGAGCTGTCTTCTCCTTCCAACTTGGCCCCAACCCCATCACACCCCACCTGCCCCTCCTCCAAAGCCTCCTTGGGCCGCCTCTTGGGCTGCTGGCTGCTGGGAGGCCCCTCAGAAAGAGCACGCCTGCCCAAGCACCTCACAGTGGTTCTATGTCCCCACAGGTCTCCTCAGCCCCAGATGGAAGGCAGGCCCTTGAGAAAAATCAGTAGACCCCTAAGAACTCAGGTCATCTTAACTCACAAATGCGGGCACAGCCTGTGTGCAGCTTGGGCCAGGGGGCGTGAGGTGTTTGACACCACACAGCCTGTGTCAGCCTCAGCAGTGAGCAAAGTCCACTGTTGGAAGTGGCTGGCAGTTGCTCCCAAAAATGATCCCACGAAGTATGGGTTTAGGTGGGAAAGAAGAAAGAGCTGGCAGTAGAGGACTGGGGTGCTTGTCCTCTCTCTGGGGCTAGTGTCCTCCTTGCCACACACCATCTTTGTGTCCTTTTCCTCACTTGGAGTAACAGTAGCCCCCATGCACTCTATGTTTCATGTGTTTGCAGTGATAATAAAGTAGATAACAAGTATGGAATGATTGCTGACCAGCCAGGACAGAGCAGGTGAAACCAGCTATGAGCTCCTGCTGGGGTGTCCCAGATGGATGCCACCCTGCACAGGTCGTCTCCTTCAAACCCCACATAGCTGTGACCCATAGGTATCACAGCATCTTACTGTGGTTCCAGGTTTCTTATAGCCACCCTGTCCTGACACCAGCTCCTTCCTGGCTGCCCACACACAGCCAGCTGGGCAGCTGGGCAGACTTCACAGGCAGAATAAACTCAGGCCCAGACAGGGGTTGTCTAAGCCAGCCACAGAGCCAGGGATATGATACTGTTCCAGCATCACTGTGCCCCACTCTGTCTAACCCAGTCCAAGGGAACACCAGGGATCCCTCCAGGTTTGGGATCTGGACCAGAAAGAAAAGAAAGTTCTAGTGGCTTTATGGGTTCTCTGTTGCTCCCACACCATTCTCCATCAGAGCCTGGAGAATGGCAGACACACCAGCAAACACTGGTATCTGTCCTTGGATACTCATTGGTATTCCAGAGGTACCAGAAGACAAAGTTCTGCTGGCCTTGGTTTTGTTCACAGATTTGGGGAAACACCCTGGAAACTGCTGGTGGATGGGCTAAGAAAGCAGGTGGCTGAGTGGGTGCAGTGTATAGTAGATGGCCACGTCTGGTCTCTCCAATGGCATGCACTTTGGGGACCTCCAGGACTGGGTGCAGTCATCTCCCAGCAGGTGTCTTGGAGAAACTGATGTCAAGCGATGAGGTTTATGGTAACTGGCTCCAGTAAGTGTAGTATGTTTGGAGGTCCTAAGGGCAAGGTGGTGCCCATCATCATGGCTGTTTCTAGGTCTTGGGGAGTAAGAGACACATGAATGACAAGGGCCTAGCCCCGAGACCAACCCTTGAACTGCAGCCCAAGAGGTGCAAGCTTGGATGAAAGCACATTGAGCTGTGTGTATAGGAGCCAGGGTTCTGGCCCCTCTCCACTATTTATCCAGTTTAATTCTGCCATCTCCAACCCATAGTAAGTGCTCAGCAAATAATTTCAACTTTTTTGAACCAAAGAGTGAATATCTTGATCAATATATAAGTAGATATTTAACAGAGGCCTATAAAATGGATTTAGTGGATTTTCAACTATTGAAATCTGAATATTGAAAGCCAATGTCTAAACCTCAGTTTTCTCTTATTGTTGAGTGTTTGCCAATGCACCTGTTCCACAGGACAGTGCTGTGAATTAGTAAGAAGAGGCAATCAAAAAGCATGCGGCACTGTCCAAATCTAACAATTACAACACAGGTAAATTCTAGAGCATGAGCTAATAGGCTGGTAGAAAGACACTTGCACATCAGTGAGCTCTTGGGCCCACCTGACACACTTTTGATGATGGATGGATGAATGGGTGGGTGGGTGGATGGATGGATGGGTGGGTGGGTGGGTGGATGGGTGGATGGGTGGATGGGATGGACGGATGGGTGGGTACGTGAATGGATGGATGGACAGATGGGTGGATGGATGGATGGATGTATGGATGGATGGGTGGGTGGGTGGAAACAATTTGATAAATTGCATGAGTCTCCCCCCAGCCCCTGCCCTCTGGGCACCTTCCCCTTTTGCTGTGCAAATTTACTGTGGCTGCCAGATAAGTCAGCTAGATGACAATGGAAATGTACTGGAGCAGATGCATCAACACAGCTCTGATGAAATTCACCCACATGCCATTCCACAGCCCACCATCTCAATACCTCCTACCTGGGCACTGCCAAACCTCTGTGCTGAAGTCAAATCACAGCTGCTTTGCTGGACTCCCTTGCCCTCCCTCAACTTCATATGGGCAACACGAGTTCCTGAAGCCATCCTGCCCTTCCCCACCTCTGTGTTGATGCTCACGATGTTCCTTCTATCTACAAGGCTCTCCATGAACATCTCTGCCATTGGAGCCCCGCTGTCCTTTGAGGTCCAAGTACCACTGTCCATGCAGCTACCCCTGTCCTGAGCTAGAGACCTGCTGTCCTCCCTCTTCCTTAGGCACTTCTTTGTGCTGTCTTTGTCTGAATGCACAGCCTTCTTCTCCTGCTGGACACAGACGCCTTGGAAGCTAAGACTCCTGGTGAATTTTCAATCCCTGTGCCCACACTCAGAGCAGGGCCTTGCATGAAGCATGCAACAGGAAGTAGAGCAGAGAGTGGGGGTCTGGAGTGGGACCACCTGGGTTCACATCTTCATGACACAGTATGCTACCTGTGGGTCCTTGGCTAAGTTGCTTGACTTCTCTGAGCCCCGGATGCCTTGTCTATAAGATGGTGACATTGTCACCTAGGTAGGAGAATTACTTGATCTGCTGTCTCCTCACATAGCAAGTTGCTCCAGGTTCAGCTGCCTGTCTTAATTCTTCTCGCTTCTCTGGGACCCATCACTTTCAGCATTTCTTTTCATTTTAATTTTTATTTCTTTGGCCATACTGTGGTTTGAATTCAGGACTTGTGCTTGCTAGTCAGGAGCTCTACCACTTGAACCATGGCATTTTTGCTTTAGGTTATTTTTTTGGACAGGAACTCACAGTTTTGTCCAGGGCAAGCCTTGGACCACAATTCTCTTACCTATGCCTCCTGTGTAGCTGGGATTACAGGCACATTGCATATCTGGCTCATTGGTTAAGACTGAGTCTTCTAACTTTTTGTTGAGGCTAGCCTAGAACCATCATCCTCCTAGTCTCCACCTCCCACATAGCTGGGATTATAAACATTCAACATCATGCCTTGCCTTCAGAATTTCTTTTAAAAAGACTTAACATGTATGCACCACCACTTTCTGGCTCCTTTGTGGCTTAAGGCTCAGCAGTGGGAGTTTTACTGAGAGAACTATGAAGTCTCAGATGCGCCAGGGGAAGGACACCAGCTTCGTAGATGGCTGGATTTTCATTCCCTGTGCGCACTGGGCAGCACATCATCTCTTTAGATGACTAAAGAGAAAAAAGACTTGGGAGGTTTGCACAGTACCGAGTACCTCATACACAGGTCAGGGCTTCTCACTACTGGTCTCAGAGGAGAGCTAGTGTCCTTTGAGGTGTGAATAATCATTCTGAGATTAAAAATTAAAAAACTGAAAGGGTCCTGTGGTTTCAGTGTCTCCACTGCAGCCTCTCTGGTTTATGAAAAGCTCTGAGAAGTCCTGCAGCAAAGATACCTTTTAACTTTGCTCTTACTGAGTGTGGCCAGTGTGGGCAGCCCCAGCCATGGGTGTGGCTTCTAGCCAGAGGAAGGTCAGATACCAATGCTGACCCTGGCTTCTGTGGGGTAGAGGCACTGGGATCACTGGCTTTCTTTCTCCAAAGAAGGGATCAGACAGTCAGTTCATCTCTTAGAGGAGCCAGAACAGCCCTTGCCACCTCTGGTTACCTGTCGGGCTCCTGGAGCCTGGTATTAGGCAGAGATGTGCTGAATTCGTGCCCAAAGGGCCCCTGCACACCAGGCTGTCTGCTCTAAGCTCTGAGGGAGCCAGAACATTTAACAGCACAGCTGAAGGCATCTTGTGGTCTCTAGTTACAAAGGTCGCCCCTCAGTTGGGCAGATGCCTGGCTTACTGTGATCTTGGGAGCCTGAACCCTCAGTGTCCGTCCCTTGTCACACTGTCTAAGCTTGCTCATATTTTCCTTCTGGCTCTTTTGCCTTTTTATCCTCCTTTGTATTTCCCACTCCTCCTTCCTGCTGGTTTCTACTTGCTTTTATTGTTGTCCTGTTTCTTCCTCACCTGCTCACCTGTGATTCTAGAGTCACATCCCCAGTTTCTTTTCTTCTCACTAGAATACAAGCTCCATGAGATCAGGGACCATCTTATTCACTTGAGCTTTCTCCACTTGTTTGTCACTATATTCTAGGGCTAGGAGAGTGTCAGGTGTGTTGGAGAAGCTCTGTTTGGGAAGGAAGGGCAGAAGGAAGGAACAAAGAGGGAAGGAGGAAGGGAAGGAAGAGAAAAAGAGGTAGGGAGGAAGAGAAGAAAGGGCGAGAGAGAAGAAAGGAGGGAGGGGTGGATAATTTGCATTATTTACAAATTTTAAATCCATGGCCTGCTAGTAACAACCTCATTGTGTCAGTCCTGTCATCTCCATTGTACAAATGAGGAAAGGAAGGCACAGTGTTTAGTAACTTGCCTCAGGTAGAGTGGTTAGACAGAGTCTCCCCAGAGACTGGGCCTCAGAGCCACCCATTCTCTGAGCCGGAAGTGAGGCTGGGGTCCTGCTGGTGGCTGCTGGGGCTCAACCCACTCCTCTGATAGGAAGAGGGGAGATATTAGTGTTTACCTGGCACCTACTGTGGAAGTCATGGTGACATTCATGACTTCATTTGGTCTTCTTCACTGCCCTCTGACAAAGGTGTCACTGTCATCATCCTTTACAAAAGAGGACTCAGAATCAGAGCATTGGGAATTAGGGATCCCACGGCCAGTAAGAGCATAGTGAACTCAAACCCAGACCTTCTCATCCAGTGTCCTTCATATTCCTCCTGCTATTGTCCCCCATCAGAGACAGTTCTCTTGATCTTAGTGGCACCCCTCCCCTTTGAAAACTCGTGTCCATACACACACATCACACAACTGCATTGACAACTCATGATTCGTGTGGTGCTGAGGTGTTGCATGTCAGGTCCTCAGGCAAGGATGGTCCTACAGTGGATCAGACCATTCTCCTCCTTGTGCCCAACACACTGCATGCATGTGACACCTGTTGTTCCTAACCTGTGCCTTCCTGGGAGAGTCAACTTCAAAACACTGACCCGCCCTCTGTCACCTTGTTTGTAGAGGTGCTTTAAATACCCATGATTGGCTCAGAGGATCTCAACTCTGGCTGCCAGTAGAGTCCCGTGGATACTTTGTAAAATGCTGATGTCCTGGTCCCAGGTCAGGTCATCTCTATGCTGGGTGCCCGGGAGATAAGCGCTAGTAGCAGAGGCTCTACGTGGCCTTTCACAGCTCAGGGCCCTGAATTTCTTTCCCTTTCTGTCTTCTGGTGGCATGTGCCTTGGCTGCTAGGTGGCCTGGACAGATGAGAAGGGAGAGGTACTGATGCTGTTCATCAAAGACACTAATCCATGCTAATGCATCATCCTTCCAGGTAGCAGAACGCTCTAATTCTGTTAAAATCTCATCTCCTTGAAAAGCCCTTCAGAAGGGAGTGAGGCGAATGTTGAGGACTTGTGATTTAGGGTTTTTTGAGACAAGGTCTCACCATGGACCACAGATTGGCCTTACACTCACAGTCCTCCTGCCTCAGCCTCCAAAGTGCTGGGATCACAGGTGTGTGCTACCATTCCCAGCGTGGGGTTATTTGAGCAGGAGACTTGCCATTGTGCCTCAGTCACCCTCTAAGTGGCCACCTCTCCTCCTGCAATACAGGTTGGCCATGCAGATTAGGAGGTGTTTCTGTAGGAGACTCTTCAAGCCATTCATTCCACAAATAGATGCCTGGGAGAGCCACCATGTGCAGGCTGACTTGCTGCTGTGGCCTCAGTGGTGCCCAACACCAGGGCTGTTCCTGCCTCCTTGGGCTCACATGCAGTGAGCCTCCTGAAGTGATTTCCACAGGTGCAGAGTACACCAGTCCCCACTTTAACCTTCTGAGTGTGTTGTCTTTCTTGGCTGCCTGGGACATACAGCCCTAACATCAAGGCTGGTTTTACACAGATTAGACTTGCTCCTTGGTTTCAGAGTTTCTGATGAGGTCACCAAAGTGCTCCAACTACCCCCTGCATGATGCTGGCATCATTTTATCTCTAGGAGGGGCTTTTCTACATTTCAGATGTGCAAATTCAGTTACCCTAAGGAGCGGGACCTCTGGGATTTAATTTTACAGTAAGATGGAAATGGCTAACATTGGATCTTTCCTGAGAGGTTTTGATGGGTGAGAGAGCCTGATGGTGGTGGGGCTGGAGGAGAGAAGGGAAGAATCCAGGCAGACAAATTCTGCCCACATCACATTTTTGCCCAGGTAGGCCAGAGCTATGTGGAAAAGGCCAAGATTTGAGAGGTGTGATTGAGAGGGGAGGAGGAGGGTGGGAAGAGATGCAAAAGGCCTCAGCATATGTCCCAGCCACACACCCTAGGGATCAGACAATCCCAGAAGGGCGCAGAGTCCTTCCTCCAGCAAATAAAAAGGAACTTCAAGGAGCACCTAGGCAGCTCCAGTCCATGGACCTGACCTCTGCCTACAAGGAGCTGTTGTCCTGGGTAGCTGGCTGGCCAGGCACCAGGGGCAAGGGGTGTTTGCCACTGATCCAGCCAGCTTTGTCCTGGGGCTCTTCCCCTCCTGACCCCAGAGAGAACATGCTGATCACCCTAGCTCCACCCACTGCAGAGGGGACTCAGCTTTTAGCTGAGGGATTGTCCACCCCTCCCAGTCATTGTGGTCTGTCGAAAGCATTGGCCCCTGTGCAAACATAACACAAACATGAGCAACAAACTCTATATGTGACTTTATATCATAACATCAGCCCTAAGCAAGGGTGAGGGATGGGGATGTTCATTTTATGGGTTAGAAAATGAAGTCCAGGGCATCCATTTCAATGTCCTTTCTTCTTATCATCCATGTCTACCGTGAGTCCCTTATCACAGCATAGCACGGATCGTGCAGTCTAGAATTTCCCAAGCCAGTCAGGTGCCATATCCTCTGCCTCCATAAGTAAATTCAGACTTGTCAGTCTATGTGTCTGATTTGGGGGTTCAAAGGATAGTACCTCGAGATAGCCATAACCCATCCTGCAGACACACGGAGGGCCCTCCATTCATAGTGGATGCAGTGTTAAGGACGAGAGTAGACTTCTTGAGGGTGTGTAATGTGACTTCCCTGAAGAAATTCTGGTTCTGCAATACAACTTAACCCAATTGGAGACAGAGGGGTCCAGTGCTGGGCTGGGAGCTCACGGATGTGTCCTAAGGGGTACCAGGGCCCAGGGCCTGCCCTGTGCAAGCATCACTTTCCCGCCATCTTTGGGTATTCCACATACTCCAGTTTGGCCCACATGGAACTTGTTCATCCTTGCTCTGGACACTGCCAAGCTCTCCCTAATGGAGTCACTTTGGCTACAGCCCTGTGCCTCTGTGTGCCAGGATAATGCAGCTGGACATGGTAACCAGCACCTGGAAAAATGGTACAAGTATTGGTGAAGCAGGAAGCATTTTAATAGAGAGAGTGACTACCAGAGGATAAAGAGCTACGGAGCCTGGAAAGCGACATGAGCCGCTCCCACTAATTATCCCTCCCTCTTCTCTTCCCACCTGCTTCTCTGCCTCCACCTTGGGACGGCACTTTCCTCCTGGCTGCCACTGTTAATTTATGTGAGCGATTGGACCTGAGAGACACTGCCTGTGCCTCACCCTGGCTGTAATGACTGAGGTGGTGGAGGGGTGAGAGGGCTGATTGGGGCCCTGTCATTGGACAGAGCTGGTGTTCTGACAAAGGGATGCACGTGACACTGACCTCTCTTCTCTGGCTGACTTCTCTCTTCTCATGAAGCAGTCGGTTGTCTCAGTCCTGAGGTAGGTGTCCACTGGGCTTTGGTAGGAGGAGAGCGTCACTGTTGAGTCCCACATCAACTATGTCCCTTTGGGTGTGTGCTGTGAGTGAATGAAGAACAAGAGCTGTTTCCCTTGCCCACAAGGTCTCTTGGGACATGAGTTAGGGATGGACAGACACACATGATAAACCTCAAACAGTTACCTGGAAGCTGGGCTGGGCCTGACTGAGGGATCTGAGATGGAGTCCAATCCTGCCCCTACTCCCTCATCAATTTCTTGAGCAAGTTGCTTAGCCACTCAGGATCCGGTTTCTTCATCTAGAGAGAACACACCCACTCCCTAAGGTCCACATGACACTTAATGGCCTCTTCTATTTGACATGTTTGCACAGTTGTGGGGCTGGGGTGTCCCATTGGGTGCACTCAGTCCTTGTCCCTCCCTCTCACCTACTGCATGAAATGCATTTGTTGTGGATTAAGTTTAAATGGCCACAGTAGCTAAGGAAGTAAACTACTAGTAGCTAACAGAGGTCAAGTCCGTAACAGCAGTAAGAAAACAGTCCCTCTTAAATTGAATAAAATTCTCAGATTGTTTTCCTCCTCCTCCCAACCCAGAGGGCCAGAAAATTTAAAGCTAACCCAATATATTTTTTGCCGACTGCCTTTTCAACCATTTTTATAGTATAATCTGCCCTGTTCACCCGACAGATAACTTTCAAAAACCTTGATTCATAAAAGAGAAAATGTAAGGGAAAGGAAGAGGCACAGTCAATGTTTAAAAGCAAATTAGAAAAGCTGGGAGTGCAGCTTAGTGGTAGAGTACCTTACCCAGGATGGGCAAAGCCCTGGGTTCCATCCCCAACACCAAAAATTAAAAATGTAAATAAAAGAAAATCAGAAGCAACACTTGTTTAGAACTTTCTGCACTTGAAATTTTAGGTTCTCTTTGTCTCCAATTATTTGTAAGGGACAAATGGGGATCGCTATGGGACATAGAGGAACATCCTAGATTTGAAAGGAAGAAGTCAGGATAGCCCAACTGGAGTGGCCCAGCAGTTGAGTTCCATCTTGTTACCAAATACGGTTTTTGTCCATCGAGCCCCATACATCCTCTTCTCTCTCCTAACTGGTCTTTAATGTTACTGCAATTGTCTGCCCCATATTTTGACTGTGCTAAGACATGGTGGATCATGGAAATCAACGAAAACCTTTTCTCTGCTCAGGGAAAGCCATCACTAATTAGGCTTTAATTTTTTATTTTTGTCATCTAGAAACAAAACTGTCCATAAATCTTCCAAAACAGAAATCAAATGCAGCCCCTTTAATTATCAACGAATAAACAAAGTGGTTCTTCCTTCAGAAGATGCCCAAACACATACATAATTGGCTAATTAAACATCCGTGGAAACAATTACTGAACATGAAGAGGAGAAGAGGAGAGAAAGACAGAGTAGGAGCCTTAGCAGACATTCATGCCTTTGGGTTGGGAGCATAGCGGGCAGTAGAATGGAGGGAAGTAATGGGAGAGTAGACAGTGACCCAGTTGGTGGCCTTGCTTCTGCAGACAAGTCTGTGAATCAGTGGCGTGTCTTCTTCCTTTCTTACCTGAAGATTGTCATTTCTTTCCCCTCAGTTCCTCCTCCACCATTCTGTAGGAAGATAATCCCAACAAACCTTCCATCAAGTCAGGCTCATAGCACTTCTATCCCTTCAGGACTTGGGATTATTTTAGTTGCCTTTGAGACTTGCTGAAGTGTCATTAGGGTAGATATCTTTTCAAGTTCGCCTGAAATGAACCCAGTTTACACCTATGCCCACACATAATTATTAGTAGTTCCCCTTTTTCATTCTCAATGTTAAATTATATAGCCAGCCTATATAAGATGCAGGTGGAGCAAAAGAGCGTCAACTTGTAAGTCAAGGCTGAGGGATTGATAGCAGCTTCCGGGAGGGCTGTGCTGAGGATTTGGGAGTTGTGCTGTCCCTCAGCACATGAACTCGAGATACAGTGATGATCAGTAATGTCTGCCCGAGGACCGAAGGAAGAGGCAGCTTCCTGATGTAACAGGGTCAGGACATCTGGGTTTTAAACCCAGCTCTTCTCCTGATTTCCAGTGTTCTCTTGGGTGGGTTATTCCTCCATCTGATGTTGGACCAGGTTACTTGTAGGGTCTCTTTCAAGCCCACGATTCTAATCTAATCCTGCATTGAGTGGGAAATTGTGCTAGCTGACATCTGAGCTCCTTTCCAACCCCAACATTATGTAACCCCATGATATTTTATGAGAAGGTCCTTTTGGCCCCAACGTGAAGCTACACTGTGGGACAGAAGCCAACAGATATTTCTATAGTGCACTTTACAGTTTACAGAAGGCTTTTTATGTATGTAACCACAGTTACATGACTGAGGCTTCATTTTCATTTTATAGATGGAGAAATTAAAGCTAAGAAAGGTTAAGTCATAGAGTTCTGGGCTCACACTGTCTAAATGCAAGCACTTGCCATGGCACTTACGGTCTGTGTGGTTCAAGCAAGTTAACTTAATGTCTGTGTCTCACTTTTCTCATCTGTATGTACCACAGTGGCATTGTGAGGATTAGCGAAATAATTTATACAAGGTGCTCGGGGCACTGGCTGGAACACAGGGTGTGCATAGTAAATGAGCTGCTGGAGGCAGTAGAGCTGGTCATAATAGTAGCAGGAATAGCATAGACCCAAGATGAATTCTGGAACCTCAGCATTCATTGCACCTTGTCTTCCTTGGGATTATATCCACAGTCAGAAGCAGTGGGTGTAATAGGAGGCAAGTGAAGACAACATGTAAGGAGTTATTTCACCCATCTAGCACAGTCATAGTTTGTATGCTGAATGTCTCCCATGTGCTAATGGCTTGGTTCCCAAGGTGGCACTACAAGGAGAGCCCTGTGGGAGGTCCTTAAGTCAAATGAGACTGTGGGACCCAGGCCCTTCCTTTTCCTCTTTTGCTTCCTGGTCATGAGACGTTTGCTCCACCACGTGCTCTCTGCCTTTGCCATCTGACACCTGCACCAGAGAGGCCCAACGCAATGGGTCAGCCTGGTCATGGACTGGAACCTCTAAACCCATAAGCCAAAATAACTCTTTTCTCTTTATAAGTTAATGATCACAGGTATCTTGTTATAGTGATAGAAAGCTGACCAACACAAGCATTGGAAGAATATTAGCTGGGGAACTAAAATTGCTCCCTTCTCCCTTTCAGCAGCAGGGTGGATGTTGCTATTTGGCCACTTGTGGGCTCACAGTGGTTGGTGAGTGAACCAAGCTCATGCTCTCCTCTCTCCTTCCCTGGCTACATATCCTACATTAAACATGACCCCTGCTTACTATGTGGTTCCATACTGGTTGGGAAATTTTCCCTCCATCACTACACACAAGGTCTGTCATCTGTTAATGGCACAGCCAGTACCCCAGGCTAATGCCCACGGCCCCACACTTTTCCATTTTCAGTGGGTCTGCTCAAATTTTAAGCAGTTTACAAGAAATGCCTCGATTAACTGAGCCCCTGGATGACTCAATGAGGTCAGACCATTCAACATTGCACTTTCCTCAGCAGGAAAAGGGAAAACCTGAGAAGGTCAAAGAAGGGAACAGAAGGAATGGGTGGTAAAAAGAAAAAGAAGGGAGAGGGGAGAGGAAAAATAAAGGAGAGACAGGGAATGTGGAAGGAAAGAGAAAGCAAAGTTGATCTAGAAGTGTAGATGTGAGGATGGGAATATTCTCACCTGAGATGAGACAGATTTGCTTCTTCCTTGGATGTCAACTGAATGATATCTCAGGAGCAGGGGGTTGCCAAGAAAGGCCTAGAATATGTGCAGCACAGAACCCACTTCTCCAGGAAGCTCTAGAGCTCCAGAGTTCCTCTGCCCACCTTCCTCTTCTGGTGGCACTGGGGAGTGTCAGGCACTGAGGGTGTGAGGGAGACCTCTCTTCCAGGAAGCTCAGCTGACAGAGGCAGTGGGCTAGAGAGTGATCAGGGAAGGCCCCTCATCAGCAGTGTTACAAGGTGGTGGCTGTCAGTAGACCCTCTGCACAATGAGGAGGACATGGGTGCCTGGATTGGCCTAGCTAACTGTCTACTCCCAAAGTAGGATCAGGGAAGGAGTAATGGCATAGAGGAACCTGGGGCTGAAGGATCTGTTGGCCACCCATCTCCCCTGAGAAGGACAAGTCAGAGTCATTGTCAGGCAGAATAGAAACCTCAGCCCCCCAAGCAAGAAACTGTTCAATAAATCATAGTAACCCACCCGTGCTACCAGGATGCTATAGTGACAGTGTAGATAAAACTGAACAATGTACAAGAGGTTTAAAAGCTACCATGAAGCAAAAAGAAAGGAGGATGTAAAGTAATAGGAATAGCATACACAAAAGAAATAGATTCATCCTGCACACCAAAATGAGACCCATGGTTAGTTCAAGGAAGTTGAATATTGCTCATTTTTTATTTTCTTAGGTTATTTATTTATTTATTTATTTATTTTGGTCTCAGTGAACTTTGTTATCTTTGTTCTTAGAAAATGCTGAAGATGATGAAGAGCACAGAGCTGGGCACAGCCCAGGCAAGCAGGGTAGCTGAAGGATGCAAGGTGGGACAGTGCATAAAAAGCAACCAAGGGACTAAACCTGAGAGCAAGGCACCTGACTTTTACCTTTGCATTTCAACCTTCAGCAGCCAACTTCAGCAACCACTTCTGTCTGGGCTTAATGCTTTCCTCATTTGCAATGCTAAGCTTTTTATCTGTTTTCCCCTCAAAGCTTTGCAGTTCACCTTAAAGACCTTAGTGAGAGCTGAAAGGCACCAGTAGCCTGGATTATCCAATGCCAGTGCTTGGGACAAAGGAAAGGTCACAGGAATGAGAAAGGAAGGTTTCCAGGAGATCTACAAGTCCCTAGAACATGTAGGAAATCAGGTAATTATTTGGCAACAGAAGTCTTACTTGATTTGGTTTGGGGAGCTTCTCTGATTTTCCATGGAGTGGGAACAGTGGGCATTCCCCATGTTTTCAACACTTTTGAGAAATGAGCACAACTAGCAAGGAAGGACTGAGGAACCGGGACTCAGCTCAGAACTGGATGGGAGGTGCACTGGGGAGAACTGACCCAGCAAGGTTATTTTTGGGAACAATGAGCTTACATTTCTAGGTCTCATCAATCAGCAAGCAAAAAATATATCTATCTTGTGCAAAATACTGGGCCAAAGGCTGTGGAGTCTAAATATAAGATAAGTCTTTTGCCCATGAAGAACTGTCAATCCAACTGAGAAGGCAACATGCAATAAACCCATGCAAAGCTAGCATCATCAGAAATAAATCACAATGGTAAGCAAGAAATGCCCCCAAGGTGCTTGTGTGTGTGATTAAGGATCAAGGAAGCAGCATAGGTAGGGAACATTGAGACTTTGAGAGTGGCTAAAATCTACAGACAGAGGAAGCCTGTATGACAGGCCTGGGGGGGCAAAGATTGTTTAGGTAAAATCTTAGATATTGGAAAGCCCAACTTAGATATTGGAAAGGCAGGGGAAGGGGATAGAAGGCCCATACAAATTATGACCGGAAAGATGGTGCACCTGCTACTATGGGCCACAGAACAAACTAAAACCAGAGTTTTTAGGCACCAAGCCCAAACTCCTGGGCTTCCACATGTCAGTTCTGGCCACTCACCCCTGTATGCCAAATAGAGAGACACAGTGAAGGGCAGAGAAAGGAGGTGTACCATGTGGCACAGGCAGTCACAGGAAGGCAGCATGTCAGCTCATGTTCAGCCCTTTCCTGCGAGGCTCACTGTTGCTTGAGGATAGTTCTAATCCCTCATTGTAAGATGTTATTGATCAGTCTTGTCCTTCCTGGATTCCAAGGTGACTGCAAAGTGAATAGTTTAGAGCAAAGACAAATAAATACAAAATGGAGGCAGAGATGCAAAACTTTTCTGTGCTTTTACTTAAATTATGAGTGAGGGCTTTTCAGCAAAAACAGTTTAATTACTCATATAAAACTACCCCAATACTTCAAATAACTTTAAATAACAGTCATCTATTTAGCTCACATATCTGCGTGTTGGTCATTTGGATTGGGCTCAGCTGGGTGGTTCTTCTGGACCTGGCAAGGTGTGGAGGATCTTAGCTGGGTTGTCAGTTGTCTGTAGTCATCTAGTGGATTGCCAGGGTGCCTAGGATGACTAAGTTCTGGTTTCACATTGTTCTCTATCTGGCTTCCTTGGGCTTATTCTTGTCAAGGAAGAAAGCTGCAGACCCTCAAGAGACCTAGGCTTAGCTGTTGTACAGTGTCACTTCCACAGTATTCTGTTGGTGGAACAAGTGACAGAACCACTGCTCAGATTCAACAGGTGAAGAAAGAGATGCTGATTCTTGATGCACTGCAAAGTACAACAACCACTTTGCCATTTCTGCAGATGGGCTGCTTGGATTGGGTGCCAGACAAAGGACACCTGGTAGGAATGACACAGGAAATGTTTAACAAGCTAGAGAGTATGGCAGTCTGTGACCTGTGCCAATTCACAGGCAAAGTTTATCATTCTGCAGCTCAGGAAAAACAAGGCACATGCTGGTGATAGGACAGTAGTGGGGGCTGCCAATTTCTCTTTTTCTGAGATTGTTTCTTCCTTTTATGAAAGGAAAAGGATAATAAATGGTCATTATTACTTTTTAATATTTCTTCTTGGCTGAACAAAAAGTTGGCAGCCCTGTGTCTATCTCTAAGGCTTCTTTTGTTGTTTTGCTGGCCCATGAAGTCTTGACAAGAGCCTGGGAATCACTAGATTACTAAAATCAAGGACTCTCAGAAAGGAGTGATGGCTTGCCACCAACTTGTACAGTCAAGGAAGGCTGCCCAGTGAAGGAAGGATCCCATTTGGATGGGAAATGGCCAGAATTTTATGAGGCGTATTTTAAAGAGCAAGTAATGTCCACTTTGGAATGTTTTTACTCTGTTAGCAACTTATCAGATGAAGTACTTGGCCCCATAACTTCTGGCATTCAAGCTAAGAAACACTTTCAAAGGAAAAGCTATCTGTATTAATTCCACACTGAAAACCTGTTTTATAACACCGACTTATGCATTATTGGTCCAACACGGTCTACAGAACAAAGCCCTCCCCCATCAGACTCCCACCCCTTTTCCAGCCTCTGGGACATCCCTTCCCTTCAAACCCCACTTCAGTCAGGTCTGAAGTTCAGTGTTGCATGAAATTATCTTCTTCTGACCTTGACTTCTCCCCTACCCTTTACCTTTCTGTTTCTACACCACCTCCTCCAGGAGGCCCTCATGCTGCTCAGCCAGTGGTAGCATTGACTTTGGCTATACCACTTGCTTGGTGTTCAGTCTTTTTTGAGGGGTGTTGATCTCACCTCCTGAGATGACTCCCTGATGGCAGAGTTTGTCCTCCCAGTCTGTGTCCCCCACAGCACGCGGCTCCTTGAAGGCCCTTGATGGATGTGTGGTGCCAGTTAGTGAGATGGACCTGGAATGGTCAGTGAGCAGAATGATGGTCAGCTCAGAGGGAGCTCTGCTTTCTCTGAATGGGGCCAACACAGCAGGAGCTCCCAGCTTGAGGAGCCCGTCATGCAGATCCAGGCTGCTTACTTCTCAATGTTCTGACACTGGGGTCCCACAAACTCACAACCTAGTGAAATGCTCCCCTCCCCCAGTGACTGGAAAGAGAAGAAAGGCCTGAGGAAAGAAAGGGTGCTCATTGTAGTCAAACGCTCTGTGCTTGCACTGGTGGTGACTTTGCAGTGGGAGGTGGGGAGGTGGACAAGGGTGATGTCTGACCTATGTCCGTGCTGCATTGTGCTGGTCCCAGAGGAGCTGGAATATCACAGGCAGAGGCCTGTGTTAGTTTCTTGGGGATTCTGTAGCAAAGTACCCTGAATAGGGTGCCTCCAAAGAGAAAATTCCATCCTGTCATAGTCCTGGAAGCCAGAAGTCTGATGTCAAGGTGTGAGCAGGGCCATTCTCAAGGGGAGAATCCACTCTGTGTTTCTCTTTTACCTTTGGCTGTGGTTGACCACCCTTGGCATTCCTTATGGACACATCAACACCACAATACTCTGCCTTTGTCACCACATGGCTTCTCCCTTCTTATAAGGACGTCAGCATGCTGCATTAGCAGCCTACCTACTCTAATGTGACCTCATCTTAACCATTTACACTGCACATACAATATTTGCAAATAAGGTCACTTGGGATTCTGGGAAGAACATGGATTTGGGGAGACACTGTTCAACCCAGGGGAGGCCTGGGTTCTGTCACAGATGGGCTGGAAAAGAGCTATGCCCTCCTCCATGGACAATGAAGCTGGGGCTTTGTATTTACTCAGCACACCAGGTTGGTAGAGGGGAAAGTGTTGGAGTTTAGAGTCATAAAACTTCTCCACCATATGCTAGTAGGGTCTGCTTCAGTTTCCTCATTGCTTATATGGGGGGTGGTGATACTTTTAGGGCTAAGGTTAAGAAAACCCACTTGTGCACACGAAAGCTCTCCTTAGCCCACAAGCAGCATCCATATCATGGATGGCTCTGTGCCATCCTCCCATTGCCCAGGAGGGGGCTTTGTGTGTCAAGTTCAGAAACTTGCAAGAGATGCTGGGTGCTATTTGATAGATCCCTCTGTTTACTCCCAAGCATCTCATGATATTCCGTTCACCAAGAAACCAGCCACACCCAGTTCAACCCATCTTAGGTAAAGGGTAAGAGCAGTTTCCACAAGCCCAGGTGTTCAGGCAACTGTAGTGAAAGAAGACTGATCCTAGGAAGGCCTCAGATTTGAACAGGATCTTAGTTTTTTCAGGGTTTCTATACCAATATGCCATAAACTGAGTGGGCTATAAGCAACAGAAATGCTTTTCTCAAAGTGATGGAGGTTGGGAAGTCCAAAACCAAGGCTCTGGCAGACTCAGTATCTATCTGATAAGGGAATATTTCCTAGATGGCTGTTTTCTCTCTCTTTTGGTGGTACTGAGGTCTGAACTCAGAGTAGCACACTTGTTAGACAGGCACTCTACTACTTGATCCACACTCCCAGCCCTTTTTTTTAAAATTTTATTATTCATATGTGCATACAAGGCTTGGATCATTTCTCCCCCCTGCCCCCACCCGCTCCCTTACCACCCACTCCGCCCCCTCCCTCTCCCCACAACCCCCTCAATACCCAACAGAAACTATTTTGCCCTTATTTCTAATTTTGTTGTAGAGAGGGTATAAGCCATAATAGGAAGGAACAAGGGTTTTTGCTGGTTGAGATAAGGATAGCTATACAGGGAGTTGACTCACATTAATTTCCTGTACGTGGGTGTTACCTTCTAGGTTAATTTTTGATCTAACCTTTTCTCTAGTTCCTGGTCCCCTTTTCCTATTGGCCTCAGTTGCTTTTAAGGTATCTGCTTTAGTTTCTCTGCATTAAGGGCAACAAATGCTAGCTAATTTTTTAGGTGTCTTACCTATCCTCACCCCTCCCTTGTGTGCTCTCGCTTTTATCATGTGCTCAAAGTCCAATCCCATTGTTGTGTTTGCCCTTGATCTAATGTCCACATATGAGGGAGAACATACTATTTTTGGTCTTTTGTGCCAGGCTAGCCTCACTCAGAATGATGTTCTCCAACTCCATCCATTTACCAGCGAATGATAACATTTCGTTCTTCTTCATGGCTGCATAAAATTCCATTGTGTATAGATACCACATTTTCTTAATCCATTCGTCAGTGGTGGGGCATCTTGGCTGTTTCCATAACTTGGCTATTGTGAACAGTGCCGCAATAAACATGGGTGTGCAGGTGCCTCTGGAGTAACCTGTGTCACAGTCTTTTGGGTATATCCCCAAGAGTGGTATTGCTGGATCAAATGGTAGATCAATGTTTAGCTTTTTAAGTAGCCTCCAATTTTTTTTCCAGAGTGGTTGTACTAGTCTACATTCCCACCAACAGTGTAAGAGGGTTCCTTTTTCCCCGCATCCTTGCCAACACCTGTTGGTGGTGGTGTTGCTGATGATCCAGCCCTTTTTACTGTAGTTATTTTTCTAGGTCTTATGTTTATGCCCGGGCTGGCCTACACCACAATTCTCCTACCTATGCCTTCCATATATGTGGGATAACAAGTACTCACCACCATGTTCAGCTTGTATTGGTTGAGATGGGGGTCTCACTAACTTTTTGCCTGAACTGACTTCAAACTGAGATCCTCCCAATCCCTGCATCCTGGGAAGCTAGGATTATAGGCATGAGCCACCTTGCCAAGCTCTCTGGGGTTCTCTTTTTGTAAGGCACCTAATCCCATCCTGAAGGTTCTATTCCCAGGACTCAATTACCTCCCAAAGTCCTATTTCCTAATCCCATTACCTTGGGGATTAGGATTTCAACATAGGACTTTGGGGGAACACAAACACTCAGATAATAACAAGCAGTGATCCTAGCTTGTCACAGATCTGCTATGCTCTATTTCATCCATGAGTTAGGAGGACAACTATTATTTCTAACTGGGATCCAAAGACCCTAAATGTCTTGCCCAAGGATCTGCAATTAGTTGATGGTAAAGCAACCTAAATACCTTGATTCATGGTCCAACGCTGGTCCCTGTAGTTCCTGGAACTGTTTGTAGAAAACTATAGAGTATTCACTCTTACCCACCCAGGAGGTCTGGGCAGTAGGTGTTTGGTAAACACTACTTCATTTTCTTCCCTTTAAATTCAAGTAGTGTTGGTCTGTTCTTTTTTGGGCAGGGGGCTGGAGTTGGATCTCAGGATTTTACACTTGCAAGGCAGGTGCTCTACCACTTGAGCCATGCCTCCAGCCCTTTTTGCTCTGGTTATTTTGGAGTTAGGGTCCTGTATTTGGCCCAGGCTGGCATGGAACTGCTATCCTCCCAAACTCAGCATCCCGTGTAGCTGGAGACAGACAGACAGACTACTGTGACCTATTGGTTGAGGATGGGAATCTCTGGAACTCCCTGCCCGGTCTGGACTGGAACCACGATCATCCCAATCTGGATTACAGGCCTGAACCACTGGCAACTGGCCCCTAGTCTGACTGGCCCCTAGTCTGTTCTTTAGTGCCACTTGTTGTGTGCTCCTTTCTGGGAACCACAGCCATCTGGATGTACAGGTCTTAGCCCTTAGGAGTCTAGACACCTTTCCATGTACTCCCACAGGCCTCAACACAAAGCTGGTTACACATAACCCAGTGACCACAGGTAGGTAGCATCCAGTTGGCCCCACTGTCCTGCCCCACTATTCCTGAGCCTCCCTCCTGGATACATAGCCACCACTTACCCCATGCTGCCCCATGCCCTAGCCACACATCGCTGCTCTGTGGGTCGCTTCTGCCTCCCCAGACCCTCTGCACATCCTGATTGGAGGGGCAGGTCTGGACTGCTCTCCTGAAGAGCATCTTCACACCCAAGAGTCAAAGGGAGCACCCCTTGAGTGGGGAGAAATAACTGAGAATCAGAGACCATTTGGCTCTGCAATCCCCAGACTTGGTGTTTCTTAAACGTTCTAGAAATCCCCAGAAGACTCTGGGTCAGCAGATGTGGGATGGAGGCTCAACAGGCACAAGGACACTTCTAGGGTGTGTCAGAGAACACAAATTTGGGAGCCACTGATACAGTCTGATCTCTTCATTTTCTAGATGTTAAAAATCAGGTTCATAGAGGCTATGTGGCTGTTCCCAGGTCATCAGCTGATATTGATGAGATTAAAATTAGAGCCCAGGATTTTGCTGTCACTGCTGCAGCTTGCTTGTTGTCCTTGCTATGCTTCCAAAGGGAGATGCAATATGAAATCCATACTGCTACTTGTGCAGTATGACATGATGGTAAGACTCCAGCTTGGGCCAGGCCTTGCTTCTAATCTTTGTAAAATGAGAATAATAGTTGTACCACAAGCTATATAAAGCGCTGAGCCCAGGGCCTGGCATGCAGCAAGAACCAGGAGCCAAGAGTTTAGCCATCTTAGAGGGCTCATTCACCTCCTGACAGCCATGGAGAAGGACACAGTAGTTAGCGTTACAATGGCCACTGTATTGTTTTGCAGCACAGCCTCCAATTTAAGGCTTAGCTGATGTCAGAGTGAACACCAGTGACTGTTGGGCACATGGCCCCTGACATTCGAGATCCCAAGATTCCTGTTCCCTCCTCACAAAGCACAGAATTCATCTTCATCTAAGAAAGACAACCAAGACTCAGCCTACCTCTGCTTGGGTCCCCAAAGGAAAAGACTGTGAATCATTTTGACCAAACTTCCCTTTCTAGGACACATCCCCAGTTTTTACTGCTGTCTGTTTTCTATCATTATAATTGAACTGATCAACAAGGAAAACAGCCCCATTTTTACAAGGGAGAGGAGACACCCACAAAAAGCCAAAATTATGACTATTTAGAGCTTGCAGGAAACACTTTTTAAATTAGATCTGCCTTCGGTATAGGCGTCAGCCAGTTTCTGAGAACAGCTCATGCCAAGGAGCCACGTATGGTGTGTAGGGAGGCGGGCTGGCCCTTGCTAGGTGGTTTGTGGTCTGTGGAGAGGCCAGGAGCAGTACAAATTCACTGGCTCACCAGAGTGGGAGTGGAGGGTGGCCTTCTTCAGAGCAGATACCATATCTGTGCAGTGCTGGCGCCCTGGTACCCAGCAGGTGCAGGTAGCCCTTTAATGTACAGAGAAGGAAGGGGTCTTCCCTGCTGTCCTCATGGACAACCCCAAAGACCTGCTCTGGTTGGCTGGAGAAAGTGGTCCAAACATTCTGGGGCTGTTTCTTCACTGGTCTGACTCCCCATCCCTCACCCCCTACTGTGATAACATCTTGGTGAGGGTGGCTGAGGCTACCATCAGAGTAAGGGCAGAGAAGCCGGGTGTGGGGCTTTCTCTAACTGGCTCTGCCATCTTGTCTCACCTTGAAGAAGTCATTTCTCCTCTGCATGTTTATCTGGACTGTGTCACCTCTTGTTTCACATGTTTGAGGTATTTTTCCCTTTCCTGCTTACTTTTACGGTAATGATAACTCATAAGATCTCAACAAATATTATTTAAATTATTATGTCAAGTTTACTACATCCTTTTGAGGCAGCTTTCATCACTCCCATTTTACAGATGAGGGAAACTGAGGCTCTGAAAAGTGAAGTGATGTGTCCAGGAGCCATGGTAACAGCAGCAGACCATGTCCTTAAGACTCTGTCTGTTCCTGTGTCTTTGTTCTGCATGTGCTGATGCACAAGTGAAGCCCAGGTCCTAGACTCAGACAGTGTAATGTACTGGAGGAAGTGAGATATGCTCAGAATTAATACAGCACACAGAATATTACCCGGACAGGCTCCTCCTGGCCCCGATCCCATCAGGAACAGATGTGTGAAAGTTTAACTAGTCGAACCATCACACGTTCTGGATGGTAGATCATAAGGCATAGACACGACCTTCTTTTTTGAAAAGGGAATCTGTAAGTCAACATCTGACCATGCCATTTATGTTGTGCAGCTCTGTGGCTTGGGTGAATTCTTCCCCTTCTTGGCCCCTTACTGTCCTCATCCAGAAAACTGAGATATTGGACCTGATGCGCTCCAGTTCCTCCCAGCTCTGCGGCCACATGCCCTTGATGCCTGCCACACTCTTCTGCAGCCTTCTGGCAAAATAGCAGGAAGGAACTGGAACATCAGGAGGGCAGATAAAATGGACACAGAGGATAGGGCAGGAAATGGTAAGCTGGGGCACCTTAAGCAGGAAGAGTCCCTGTCCTCCAGCCTCCAGAGGAGGCTGACTGCCTGCACTGTGGCTCTCATTGGGCTGAATTTGATGCACCTGCTAACATCTCTGTGCCATATGATCAGTGTGTCCAGGCTGCCCCTAGTAGGCAGTTCATTTCCTTACCTGTCTTTTCCTTTCTTTTTTTTCAATACTGGGGCTTGAACTCAGAGCCTACATCTTGAGCCACTCTACCAATCCTTTTTTTGTGAAGGGTTTTTTTGAGATAGGGTCCCACAAACTATTTTCCTGGGGCTGACTTGGAACAGCAATCCTCCTGATCTCTCTCCTGAGTAGTTAGGATAACAGGCATGAATCACCAGTGCCAGTTTACCTGTCTTTTCTAAGAAGTCTAGATAGATGGTGCCTGACAGGACAGTCAGCAGGGTTGGGGAGCTTGGGGGGAAGGCACATAGGAGCCCAAGAAGTATTCATCCTGACATTTCTACTGGGCATGGAGCAGAGGTCATGTAGGGTCACAGTAGGGTCATAATGGGCAGACCCTATTATGGGATTCAAGACCTGGAGCAGGCTTAGGCCTGGGGAAGCCCAAAGGCTAGAGGGGGAGAGAAGATATGCCCTGGATCTTGACCTTCCTAGAGAAATCACCCCTCTCTGCCTCTGTTCTTCCATCCCACCACCCATCACCCACCCATCCATCCATCCACCCACCCATTCACCCACCCATCTATCCATCCACTCACCCATCCATCCATCCATCTACCCATCCACCCCATCCATCCACCCATCCACCCATCCATCATTTTGTTTCCCTATTATGAACATGAGGACATCTTGAGACATTAAGGACTGCTGATCATCAAGGAGACCTGAGAGGGAGGTGTGGGCTAACCATCTGAGACTCCAGCCCCAAACCTACAGCCTTCAGGTGGCCCTCCTCACTGTTTAGAGCTCCAGATCTACAAAGTCTGAAGGTCTGGAGACTTGTCTCAAAGGAGTCTCTAGTTTTCAGTGACTGGCTCTGATTCCTTCCTCTGACCTTCTGGAGTTCGTGGACTAAGACTGATCTTCTTTTTGTGTGTGGTACTGGGGTTTGAACTCAGAGCCTCATGCCTGCTAGGCCAGTGCTCTACCACTTGAGCCATGCCTCCAATCTTTTCTTTTTGCCCTAATTACTTTTCAGATAGGGTCTCAAGTTTTTGCCTAGGCCAAGCTGGACCTCAAGCTTCTTATTTATAGCCTCCAGTATAACTGGGATTACACCTGTGTACCCCTATGCCCAATTTTATTGGTTGAGATAGGGTCTCACTAAATTTTTGCCTTTGATGGCCTCAGACTGTGATCCTCTCAATCTCCATCTCCTGAGTATCTGGGATTTTAGGTGTGAGCCACCACACCTAGCCAAGTCTGATCCTTCTAAGGGACAGCCCTGGAGCTGTGCATCCTCTAGTGTGGACTGAGTACCTATGGTGCCATGTGAGACAGTTTCGGTAATATATAGACACACATTAATGGTTATTTTTACTGTCACCTCTTGTCATGCAAAGAAATAATAGTGGTGGTCTGATGAAAAGTTTCCTGTCTGATGTTTATACAAGATAATAAAAGAAAAATATTAAGTGAACAACACAACACATACATGGACCTGGTAAAAATTAATACAGTGTTGAGATAGCTGTGGTGGGCCTCTTCTTACCAGCATCCCTCCCTCCCCCTTCCTCCTTTCCTGCCTTTTCACTCCTGCTTGATCATGGATGTCACACGACTGTCACTGCTTCATCTGTTCAGTTTGCTTCTCAAGCCCCTACCCTGACCCTAACCTGCCCACTAGCCCCAGATACCAGTATGCATTTCCTTTGGGGCAATGCTGCTTTTCTTTGTCACATCATGTCCTCAGCACCTGGAGAGAGCATCCCAGATCCCAGGGAATTCTAGAAACACTGGTGATGGAGCTCTCTCTTTTGTATTTGCTGTTTAACACACGAGCGAGCACACATGTTAGTCCTTAAAGAATGTCTGTGGGAATATAGTGTCTCTATTTTGTAACTAAAGAAATGAAGGCATCACGCTTGTCTCCTTCTGGTCCTGTAGAGTTCCCGCCATACTGGGGTCCCTCTAGCTGGAAGGTGAGTGAAGGTTATCTGACCAAACATCCTGCTTGGTGGGTAGAAAAACTGCAGTTCTGAGAGTCAGAGAGGCCTCTGGCTGCTCCCTCTGTGACCTGTTACTCTGTACAGTATGTCCATCCTTCCACCATCCAGTTAAGGCCTAGTGGTGTGTCCCTAGTTCCCTCCACCCACATCCAGCCAAAGCCTTTTTTGAATCTACCCTTCTCTCTGTAGCTCAAAGTGTCACCGCATCACCCCTGCACCCCTCAGTGGTCCTCCCCTTCCTTCCACCCAAAGGTTGCTTTTCATATTTATCTTCCAAAAACATGACTTAGAACTTATCACCCCTTGATCACAAACTGTCATTAGTCCAAGCCACTGTGGCTATAAAATCCTAGGCACAACATACTCCGTGTGATTTATGGACTCTATCCAGTCACTCAAGACCTGCTTTAGTTGAAGCCTTAAGTACTATCCAGCCTTGTCTCCCATGATGCAAACTCTGGCAAAAATGACAGAGTCCTGGGGACCTTACTTCCCATATGGGGATCCCCCCTACCTGGCCAAGGCTCCAAGGCAGTCACCCCAGCTCTCATCACCCCAAGCACCAGCCCCAGCAATCCACCCTCTCTCCAAATCTACCAAGTCTCTGACACCTGCAGCATTCGTTGGCATGACACCTGTGACCCTGGGTGACCTTTTCTCTGCATGATGCACATCTGTCCTGTCCTGCCTCTTTGTGGACTGTGAGGATCCAGAGGGCAGAGGCCTCTTATACCCTTTGGGGTTTTTTTCCATGAATACATAGTAGACTTGTACATCTATACGAGGTACTGTACGGTAATTTCAAAACGTGCATACAATTGTAATGATCAAATCAGCGTAATTAGCATTTCTACCTCCACAAACATTGATCACTTTATGTGATAAATGGGAACCTTCAGCCTCTCCTTTTCTACTTGTTTTGAAATGCATCATGGATTGTTGTAGACCATAGTTCCCTACTGTGCTGTGAGACAACAGAACAAGTCCCTCCATCTCATTGCATTTTGGTGCTTATTATCTGCCTCTTCCTCTTATTCTTTCCCTTCCTAGTTTCCAGTGATTACCCTAGTCTCTTCTGAGACCAACTTTCTTAGCTTGCATGTGAATGAGAACACACAGTATTTATAATCCCAGCCTTTGTTTTAGCAGCCCTGAGGGGCCTCAGTCCATGGTCTCCATGTTGGCTATGGTCAGGGCAACTTGCTTAATTCACATGGAGGGTGTGGCGGAAGGGTTACCGAGGGAGAAGACCATTCTCCACATACCATGTGCGGAGTGACATGGTCTTGAATAGGAAAGCACATTGTCCACCATGAAGAACTGCGAGGACTGAAGGAAGGCCAAGCCAGGAAATCATCCTTGGTGACTCTCAGGGTTCTCCCCACTCCACCTGGAGGATCCCATGAGTCCCTGGCACTGTCCAAGTCTCTATGGGGACAGTTGTGTGGTGCCTGCACTCACACTCCTGAAGGGGAGAGGTCTAGGACTCTTGGTGCATTTAGAGAACTTGTCACTCAGGCCATATTGCCAGATACCAATATCCCAAATGAGCAGGTAGACAGACTGGCCACAAGCAGCAGTGACCACAGCAGGAGGAGGTTACAAGGCCTGAAGAAGGCAGAGCCAAGAGGGGGGATGCATCCAGCCCCAAGGAGACTGAGAACTTTTCAGGCAAGGTGCCCCAGGAGCTGGGTGAAAGTAGGTAAGCAGGAAGGCAGCGTCACAAGGCAAGCACCAGGGCCTTGGGAGAAGACAGGGGATATAGGTAGAGAGGTTGAGACTCAAACAGAGAAGTGGCTCAATGAATCAGAAGCAGGGAATGCTTAGAATTTCTTGAGGAGGGGAGTGGTATACTCAAAGTGAGATTTTGGGAGGTTCCTTACTCAGACATTCCTTCATCCTTAGAAGGTAAGAAAAAATCCACACTTGAAAGGGGATATGAGGTTCACATGACTGTGTTCTTCATCTCCTAATGTTTGGTGGTGACATACTGGAGAGGCACCTCACCTTCCCTGCTCCCCAGCCCACCTCTCCGAGGACTCTAGTGTAAGTTACTGCCTCCTGCAGCCGGCCCCTTTGACTGGCTTGTTAGTCCTGGGCTGCAAGGAGAGACCACCCTCTGATGAGGATTTGGGCTGATCTCTCTAGATCTAATCTAAGACCATAATCTGACATAAGCATCTCACGCCCAGGCTGTGAGCTCACAGGAAGACAGAAGCATTCATCTTCCAGGTTTAGGAGCTCTTGCCTTTCCTGCTGGGTGACACTGAGTTTAGCTGGGGCACTGAGCTAAACTACTCTGGGGTAGTGACAGGTGAGCTGGTGGAGTCCAGCTTTCTCTGCAACCCCTCTACATTAAGTGTAGAGTCCTGACTCTCCTGCTTACTAGCTGCATGGCTTGTGGAAGATTTCTCTCCTCTTTAGAAAGGGAAACTGTGTATCCATCATGCAGTTACTGTTACAACTAGTATTAAAGCATCAGGGCTCAGGCTATCATTAATGGCAGCTGTGATAGTACAGATTGCAATAGTGATGGAGGTGATGATTAGTGATGTTCATGATGGTGGTGGTGATCATGGTGAGGATGGTGTAGTGATGGCAGTTACAATGAGGATGGTGGTGATTATGGTTTGTGATGGTGGTGGTACTGGTGGTGGTGGTGACAATAGTGTCATGATGATGTTGATAGTGATGTAGTGGTGGATGGTAGCAATGTGGTGGAGACAATAATGATGATGACCAGTAATGGTGATATGCGGGTGATAGGGAAGGGGTGATGACAATGGCGGTGGGGAGAGGAGTGGTGAGTAATGCAGTGATAGTGGTGATGATGGTGGTGGTGGTGGTGGTGGTGGTGGTGGTGATGGTGGTGATGGTGGTGGTGGTGGTGGTAGTGATGGTGATGGTGACAATAGTGATGATGAAATAATTTACATGGGGGATGGTGAAGGGGTGATGGTGGTGGTGACCATTGTAGTTCTAGTAATGTGGTGATGTGGTGATGGTGAGAAGGAAAAAGGAATAGAAGGAAGAGGGATACAAGAAGGAGAAGAGTACCTGTCCTTCCTTTTTCACACAGGGTCACAGGCTATCCTTCTTCACCCTCATTCACTGCAACTGAAATAAGTCACCCCAAGGGGCACAGAGGCACAGGGAAAATGTGCACAGCTATGGGTGGAGGCTCTCTGAACAGAGCAGAACCTGTTCCTGTAGATCAAAGGTCTAAGGAGGGAGGTGCACACAAATGTTTAGAACACATGGAACCCAGCAAATGGGATTCAGAGAGATTTTTGGTTGTGCTTTGCTTTTAAGTGGCTTTGATAATAGAAAGCAGATGTCTCAAGTCTCTGGTCTTTGTTGAAGTGAAGAGGATCAAAGGAGAACAATGAGTGTGTCACCACGTAGAGGCCAGGACACCTGATGTGACCAGGGAGGGAGAGGAGAGAGAGGCGGCACTCAGCTGCTCAGCAGGGACCTTGTGGCAGCAGGCAGGGCCAGGACCTCTAGAGAAGACACGTAAAGCCACCAGGGCAGAGACATTGCATCCTTTACACAGCTACTGTAGGTGCAGGTTGTGGTGACACACACAGAGTGCCAACTCTGTGTGATTCCTAATTCTCAAAATCACCCAAGGGCAGGTATCATTATTCCCACCTCACTGGTGAAGAACCGACCTTTAAAAAGTTGATGTTGCTTGCCGCAGGGAAGGTTGAAACTCTGGATCCCTTTCTCCTCTAATACTTCACCTTTCACTTAAAGATGACTCTTAGCCAAGGGTGACAGGCACTCCATCTTGCAGGGGAGAAGAACATAGAAACCCACAGATTGTAATGTGTCTTGTTGGTAACAGGTGGCCACAAAGGGGTACTAACTTCACCAACCCACCCTCCTACTCTTTCCCCCACCCCTCCCTGGGCAAGGGAGGCAGGCAGGGGCTCAGAGATTCAGAGAAAGTGATGGCAACCAAGCCATATCTTAGCATGAGGGGAAGTCAGCCACATGGAGAAGGGGCAGGGATGGGAGGGGCAGGAAGAAGAGACTTGCACAAAATGGCCCATCTGCCATGGTCATGGTGAGCCTCTGGTGTGACTAAAGCACGAGAATGGTGGCCAAGAACATGGCTGGAAGTAACTAAGGAGCCGGATTGTGATAGACCTTGGAGCCAGCCTAAGGAGGCTAGATTCCATTTTAAGGGCAGAGGAGAGCCATTGAGGGTATTTGAGCAGTAAACCACTTAGATATTCACGAACCAATCAGAAAACTGCTTTCACATCCAAGCAACCAATGATGGGGGCCAGAACAAGGGGACAGCAGAATGAGGCAGGACATGGCCCTGTTTCCCTGGGCCAGGTGCTGGTCTAGATCCTCAAAAGAAGGTAGACAGTTAGTAGAGAGTTTAATGGCTGCACCTGCCCTCCAATTGAGAAATGGCCTGCTAGCCCACAGGTCACTAAGCAAATGGCCACTGTCCCCAGGAGAATCCAGTCTTGATTGGCGGTATTCATCACCCTCTCTACTTGATTACCCCCAAAGAAAGCATAAACTCTTTTTTACTTTGGAGAGGAAGGGACTGTGACCAGAGCTACACAGCCTCAGTGAAGGACAGAAGAGGGAAGAGATGGGCCCGGGGGACACTCGGGCTTCGTTTTACCTCCAAGAGGATGACAGAGGCAGCAATGGGAAGAGGCTGATTGTTCAAATGTTGGCTACCTGACAGAGGAATGGGTAAGGCCTGCCAGCCCAGCAGGGGTTTACAGTGGAGCAGCCCACGCTCTGAGGACATCCCAGACCCACTGTGGTGCACAGCAGCCAGTCATCTCCTGGTGCTGCCAAGGGGCCAGTGCATGCCGCATGTCTGTCCATGGCACTGAAGGGCAGGGAATCCAGCAGGGCTAGCACCTAGATGTCCGGGTTGCCCACTCATTTTCTGATCTGAGCCCCTGTGTCACCCACTTATCATGCCGGGGCACTGTGACAAGGCAGCCCCTAGGGAAGAAGACACAAACACAGGAAACTGAGAAGTGAGTGATAAGTCACTTCCACTTAGCATCAAGGGCAAGCACAGAGCAGACCATGCTTTGCTGGGGGGTTTTTGACTGAGCTAAGGAGCCTACCACACTTTTAACTCATAGCTACACTGGCCGTCTGCCCTCAGTAGATAGAATTGTTCCTTCCCAGGCTGCTTCACTCAGGACATAAATGGATTTTCTGCCACTGCCACTTGTCCTCTACAAGAATGTCCTGAGAAGTCTGAACCATCTGAACCATCAGACACCTTCTAAACAGGGCTTCTTTTCTATGTGTGCCCTGGGAAGGATCTGTGTGCCAGTTCTATCCCCCCAACTCCCCCACCCCTCACCCAGCCCTGTCTTCGCAGCCCAGGTGTATCTGTCCAGAGTCCCACTGCCAAGACTTCTGTGGACTTGCCAGGGAATTCAACCTATTAGGGTAGAGCTGGCATGAGCTTAAACCTGACCTAGGACTTTACATGGAGATCTGTAAGGGCCAAGAAGCATTGCAGATCCAGAAGAAAGCTTCTTTTCCTTTTTTTTTTTTTATGATGATAAAAATATATAACATAAAATTTGCCATTTTAGCCATGTTTGGGGGGGTATTCTTTCTTTTTTAATTTTTTTTTTTTTGGCAGTACTGGGGTTTGAACCTAGGGCCTTATACTTGCTAGGCAGGCTTTCTACTGCTTATGTTTGTCCTTTTTAACTTTAGTTATTTTTCGGGGAGGATCTCACTTTTTGCTAGGGGCCAGCCTTTTACTGTGATCCCTCCTACCTACATCTCCCATGTAGCTGAGTTGGCAGGCCTGACTTGTTGGTTCAGATGAGGTCTCATTAACTTTTTCCCTGGGCTGGCTTCAAACCATGATCTTTCTAATCTCCACCTCCCAAGTAGCACAGGCATGAGCCACCACACCCAGCTATTCTACACTTTATTCATTTTGCAGTTCAGTGGTGTTTGTTACATTTACAATGTTGTATAACCATCACCACTATTTCCAAATATTATCATCCCCCTCAACTGAAACTACCCAGGAAGCAGCAAGATCCGTTCTTCCTCTTTCAGCCCAGGTAACTGCTAACCTGCTTTCTTTCTCTATGAATTTGCTTCTACTAGGTATTTCATATAAGTGGAATCAAACAATATTTGTTCTTTTGTGTCCAGTTTCTTTCACTAAGCATGATGTTTTCATGGCTTGTCTATGTCATAGCATGTGTGAGAATTTCATTCCTCTTTAAGGCTAAATAATATTCCATTGTGTGTATATTCCACTTTGGTTTTCTATTGCTCTGTGCATGCAAGGAAAGCTTCTTCTTGGTTGTGTTTCAGGCACCAGTGAAGATCCCAGGTGAATAAGGGTTTCAGTGTGGGGTCTCTATTGCCCACCCTGCGAGACACGCCTTGGAGGTGGGCCTTGATCTGCCCAGTGGACACTGTTGGGCACAGTAACCCAGGGCTTCTATCAGTCTGTGGACAGAGACAGTTGCACTGTTCCGAAAGGAACACCAGACCCACCATCAAGGAACCTAAGTGCTTGTCACAACTGGGCTAGATGTGTGTCCTCAACAGTTCCCTCCTTTCAGTACAGCAGGTGGTGGGAATGTATGACCCCGTTCTTCCAGCTCCATGTATCCCACAAAGTCATCCATGTTCTGAGACAGCAGTGCCGCCATGTGGCCTGGGCAGAGCAGACACTCAGGACGTATTTGTGTCCTATGGAAAGAATGCCTGAGAGAGAATGAGAAAGTGGATGGAGCCCAGGGGTTGGGGCTCCTTTGTGTCTTGGGTAGAGAATAGACAGGAGGCTGTGTTTAGATGTTCAGGCTGTTCAGGTTGAATGGTATCTTAAGTTGTAAAGCTATCTGAATAAAGCCTGCTAAGTGTAGTATTGCTGTTGTGTTAATTGCGTTTGTATTGTACAGAGATGAAATTGTATGACTGAGCGACTCATCGATTCTGCGTGGTGTAGAATTCTTGGCAGCCTCAACAAATACACATACATAAATTTAAATGGGTATTTACAGGCTCTCTAGGGATGGACTCTCCCACCTGGAGTCTGTTACACAGCAGATCTGAGCCGCATAGTTCAACACAGGAAGGTGGCATCTCGTACGCTCCTGTGCGTGCACATGTGCCACAGAGCATGCTACATGAAGGTCGTGCCAGTCCCTCGCGATTGGCTCTATGTAGAGACCCCCACTGCCTGCATAGATTCTGTTCACAAGGAGTTTGTGTTCCTCTGAGCACACATCCTAATAATGCTGTTGATGCTGGGCGTTGTGTTATACTATGACATGTGTCTGTATTTACGGAGAGGAAGTGAAGAAGAGATCTCTGCTCCTTTCCATTTTCTGGAACCCAGCCGTGCCTTAGCCAATGCCTTCTGCGTGCAGGCCACGCATTGTCACTGTCACTTGCCATGTGGTTTTGGAGGACTTCAGAAGTCACCCACCACTTTGGAATGGTGTTCCAAATTACAAGGAAAACCACAAAAGCAGTGAGCCCGCTTCTCAAATGACATCTTAGGCAGAACCCAGCATATAAAGTTGGTAAAAGTCTCCCAGGGGGCCAGCAAGAAGTAGCCCCTTGTTTTGTCCACATCCCATCATACCGGTTCCTGGACTCCCTTCAGCTAGGTCAGGACCCTTGGCCAACTCAGCATGCAGTGCAGGAGTGTGTGGGGAGTCAGATCCCCACTTACTTGGCCTTCCCTATCTGGACCTTCATCTAGCCTGGGAAGCCTAGAGTTCACTACAGCGTTACCTATATAAATTTTACAGGTAGGGAAACAGAACAGAGCGGTAAAGCAACTTGCCCAAAGACACTTGAGCAGTTGGTGCTGGCAACAAGATCAATGATTATTTCCATCAACTTCCTTTAGGAGGTTATGTTTCTTTGGGAAAGAAACACTGAGAAAGGTATCTCTGGTGCCCAGGAGGCAAGATGAGCTGAGCAGACCTTTGCACAGAAGGTCAGGAAGTCTGGTTTCCTGTCCTTGTCATCTGCCTCCCTGGCCTTAGAATCTTATCAGTGTCCTAGTTTTTCAGGGGAGCAAGTTAGTTAAATAACCTACAAGATGCCTCCTGTCTTCCAAACCCCATGACTTTAAGCAGGGTCCTGTAACTTCTGCCTGGAGCTCAGTTCCCATGACAACTAGGGACTTTCTTGAGATGAAATTTTTGATGAAATAGATGCTCAGGTGGGAATCTGTGGCAGTTTTCCTTACTGGGTTCCCTAGCATGAACCTTCTCCCAGGACGTCCACACTGAGCCCTGCCTGTCAGCTGAACTTTGCTCTGAGCCTAACCTCTACACATCTCACCACATTATCTCCAATTCAGCAAGTCCGTAACTGATGTCTCCACCTTTCTTCAAGGCCTCTCTTCCTCTTGCTCAAGTCCTCTACTTTGGTGAGAGGCATTACCAGCCACATGGTCACTCAGTTAGAACCCTCAGGGAGAGGACAGTGCACCTCTTCTCTGTCCTGCCTCTTACACCACCCCTACATGTGACCAGAAACCAAAGTACACTCCAGTGTCTCATAAATCCATGTGGGTCCACCAATCTCACTCTCTCTACCTTGGCTTAAGCCATCATGACCTTTGCTTGGCTCACTCCCTCACCCACCACCCACTCTTCAGCCAGTGCCAGACTTGCAGGACACCCCTGACCAGGTCATTCCCTGGAATGGAACTCAAGCATCTCAAGAACCCCTACTTTGGTAAATCCTTCCATACTGTTGTACTGGAAATATCTGTCTACCCCCGATTGTGCTATACCAGGAGATCACTGAGGTCAGTTTCTGAGCCCTTTTTCCCAAGTCTCCAGTGCTCAGCAGCATACATAAATAAGTTGGTGAGTGTCTGAGTGAAGGTTTGATTGAGTGACTCTCTGTCATGTGGGGTGGGTCTTTCTGGGTCTCTATGTTATATGCCAGGGTGTGAAACAAACATTGCATAGCATGGAGCAAGGAACAAGTTATTGGGAAAACTTACATAGGCCACCATTCAGTAAGAAAAGTGAGAGATCCCTGGTCCTTCCATCTCACACAGTGGTGTGACAGGTCCAGGGTGCGCTGGGTCTGCAGTGTGAGTCTGTCTCAGTGGAGGGAAGCTCGCTCCCCCAGAGTGCTGTCTTTCATAGGGCAAATCAGCTAGGGAAGGCAGTGCTGACTGTGTGGGAGTAAACAGACTGCTTGGTGCCAGGCAGTCTGGATCAAGGGTGCCAGCTGTTTATTGGAGTTGTCTGAGAATGCCAGCTTCCCCAGCATCTTGGGTCCTTGGTATCTTTGGGACATTGCTGGTATCCCTGTGGTTGGAGGAACTCTGAGCTTTGACACTATCTCTCCCGTTGTCTAGACACCCCAGAGAGAGCACCAGGGTCAGTTTCTGATGGTTCACCTAGTTGTGCCACACTGGTCTTGAATGACTGAGTGGATGGATAGATGGATGGATGGGTGAGTAGAATGAGGAATGCATGCATGGGTGGATGGATGGGCAAGTTAATGAAAATATAAAAGCAATGGGTATATATGTGAGTCCATGGAAGTACCTGGCACCTAGTGAAATCCAACTTGTATTTGGTTCCCTTTTATTTTCTTCACTTCTCATCCCAGCTCTAACTTTGTGGGTTTCCACAGAGGTTTGTTCAGGTATGGAGGGGGGTGGCCCTGTCATCTGGTGCTAAACGTGGAAGCTCCATCATGGGTGGGGGTGAGAGTCTGGGACTGAGTGACTGGCAGCTCCTCCCCTTCCCTTTCTCAGGTTGCGTGGGGCCTCTTGTAACATGTCTTCCCTTACCACTGCCCTGGTGCACACTCTGAGACAGTATAACCTAACTTGAAAAGGCTAACACTTTCACACATGACCACTAGTCAGCCGCATCACCAGACAAACCTTCCGGTGCTAAAGTGGGGAGAAAGTGAAGGAAGAATCTGTCTCCTGGCTGCTGATTACACCTGACCCTCTGCTCCCTGCCCACTGTCACTGTTCAACTGGGCCTTCTTCAGCCCCTGGGCCAGTGGTTCTTAGACTTCAAGGTGCTTCAGACACACCAGGAATTATCTAAAACAAGGACATTGTCTAGGACAGGAGGAATTGTCCTGTCCTCCACCAGGGACTGCTGTCACCTCAGAATGCTGCTTCTGCTGACCTGGGCTGTGTCTGCAGACAGAGTGGTATTTTCCCAAGAAAGAGACCTCAAATGTCCAGATCTCCATATGTGAGCAGGTGGCCTCTGGGTTGCTGCTGAGATCTTTAGTGTCTTCATTTCTCTGTGGCTGCATTTTTGCTGTGTTAGTTTGGAGAGTAGCTAGTCACCTCCCCAGACCCCAGTCTATTACCTACAGGGCTTGTTACCACAGAATTCTGACTCTATCTTCCTGGGGTTCTGGTTCACCCCTTTCTCAACTCTTCTCCTCTGCCCTGATCCTATTTCCCTTTGAATCAAAACCCTATGAGTTCTCTTCTACACTAAATGTTGCCTGGGGACCCCATTGTGTTTCCCCCACCACAGAAGGCAGCATTCTCTTCCACCTGTGGTCACGTGTGGCTTCACAATGGAGTTACAATCTGGGAAGGGCACCGTCAGGTCATTTCGTCCTTTTGCAGACATCACAGAGTGTACTTCTGCAAGCCAAGATGGTCACTAGGTAATAGAACCTTTTGGAGCCACTGTCACACATGCAGATGGTGGCTGACTGAAATGTCACTGTGGCAAGCCTGACTGTGCTTGTGAGATTTGCTGGTTCAGAACTTTCCAAGTCCCTAACCTAATGACTAATTTCTCTCGCTTTTCTATTTTTGCTTCTTAGGAACGAGTGGAATATCTCTTTCTCATAATTTTTACCGTGGAAGCATTTTTAAAAGTAATCGCCTATGGACTTCTCTTTCACCCCAACGCTTACCTCCGCAATGGTTGGAATTTACTAGATTTTATAATTGTGGTTGTAGGGTAAGTACAACTGCCTTTCTCCTTTCCCTGGCCTTACCCAGGCATGTCTCATTCTCCCTCTGCACGCCTGTGTCTTTCTGATGTGTGGTTCATATCTGTACTTGCCTTCAGGCACAATGAAAGGATCTGTTAAAATCACTTTCAGTTCAGTTTGTTCAAAAGGACAGGAGTTGTCAGCTAAGAGCATCCCTTGTCACTACTTTCACACATGTGCACACATAGAGATCTGCACACACACACACGTGAACCTGAGTGCTCTTTGTGGAACCATTGTCCTCTATGCAACTGAGGCCTTCCTCTGCTCCAGGACTTTTATTTCCTCTCTAACCACACATGGCCCAGCAGTTCCCCAGCCGCTTCCCCACTGTATTCCTGAGCTTGCCTGGAATGGGCATTCCACAGGGGTGGAGCGAGGGGGTTGGCATACACCACACTGTCAGGCTGTGCCTGTGATCCATATGACACTCATGTCCCATCCCTTCCTCATTGCCACATCTTGCTGTGACCCAAGAAAACCAGGCTGTTCAAGATAGCTGGATGAGAAGAAAACAGGGAATCCTGAAAGGCTGAGGTTATGACTAACCACACCAAATCCAGAGGCTTCTTCCTCCAAACACCTGGATCCACATTAGTGTAAGATTAGTCAGTTCAGGAATAGTAAATAAAATTTGGAAGCAATGATCTCATTATCAAGAAATTAATAACTTTTTAGCTGGACATGGTGGCACACACCTGTAGTGCCAGCTACTCAGGTGGCAGAGATCAGGAGGATTGTAGTTCAAGTTCTCATCTCAACAAACACGCGGTACTTGGTGGCACGTGCCTTTAATTCCAGCTACAAGGGAGGCATATAGATAGGAGGATCGCAGTCTGAAGCCAATCCTGGGGGGGAACGTGAGACCCTATCTAAAAAAATAACTAAAGCAAAAAGGGCTGTGAACATGGCTTAGGTGGTAAAGAATCTGCTTACCAAACCCCAATACCACCACCACCAAAAAAGTAATTTCTCAAAAACTCTGTCCATAAAACACTTAACATGCCTACATATGCTATGCAATATAATTTATTAGACTTTGTGGATAACGTTCCAACAACTCAAGTCTTTGGTAAAAAGCTGGGAGGGAGAGGGTGTCTCCTTTCTGCTTCAAAAATGAGCTGGCTCTTCTCAGCTGATGTGGTCATCCTCAGAGCCTGGCAAACATTTCCAGGACAGCCACCCTGCCCTTGCTCTCCCTGGTCAGAAAGCCTTCAGTGTCAAGGGCAGGATGTCTGGAAGCTCTTATCCCAGGAGCCTATTGTTGGCAAATCCTTTTGTGCCATCCCAGAAGAGACCTAGGCCCTGGGGGCTGCTCCAGAGTGGCTCCCATCATTATCTCTTCATGGTCTTCACTGCAGGACGCTCATTCACAAGTTACGTCCTTGTCCTTGGCCATCTGAATGACTCCTAGCATCGTTTGGACCTGTGCTACAGTTTTCCATCTTGCCTGGCCAGTGAATGACACATTTGGGCCACATGGACACCAGGGACATTTGGGAGACACGAGCGAGGACTTCTAAGGTTATTAGTTATGAGGTGTAAGTCTGCCTGTAGAGGATGGGAGAGGATGCAGTTCCATGAGCTATTTTTGCTGGTCTGAATAAATGAAGAACAATTAAACAAATGCCTTGAATGAACTCAGTAAACCACAGCAGCAGTCCCAATGGTTACTCAGGTTCCCCCAGATCCTTTTAAAATTCAGCATCTTTTTCAAGGCCTCAGTCTCCTGGGAGCCTGTGACACGCACACAGAAAAGAGCCTCAGGAATGAGAGAGACTTGCAGGACAGGTTTCATTTAGCAGAGATACAACATTTCTTCTCAGGTTGATGGAAGGAGTTGCAATTGACTGAATGTGCTCAGCCACATTCATGTCACCATTGGAGCAAGCTTTTACAGGGTAGTCAGGTTCTGGTCCCTAGCCCTGAGGTCTAGGCTAAGAGGCTGATGAGAAGGAGAGACATTTCAAGCTTGGCATGCTTGGAAGAGATGCCTCTGTGTCATTTAAATCATGGAAGTTATGAGGCTAACACCTGCTCAACTATGGGTCACCATGGTCTTTAGGTCCCCCCCCACCTCCTCCCCTCCCCCGATCTCACACAAGACCATGTTCACCAGCTACTTTCTCTTCTGCAGGGCCATTGTTTAGGGGCTCTCCATCCTTCTAAATCTCAGCCCATCCTTCTAAATCTCAGCCCATCCTTCTAAATACAAAAACTGGTCCTCCATCCCCAGAGGGTACAGCTTCCCACCTCTCCCAGCCATGACACTTTTTTACCTCTCTGCTTCCCTCTGTCTCTTGGGAAATCTCTGTTGTCCTGGGCCCTCCTCTGGCTTCCTGGAGGAAGGTTTCTTCAGGTCCCCATCCTGCCCTGCTACTTGTCTGCTTGCTGCACAGCACCAGCACTGCTGGTGACATGTGACAAGAAGCATTTCCTTACCAAAGTGGAGAGGTCCCCTTGGCATACAAGGGGTGGGACCGCTCAGTGAATGCAAAGGGACTTCAGAGGCCTCTGTGAGCCACCTCCTTGTAAGAACTGAGGACGCCTCAGAAAAATCCCCCACTCAGGAGACTCTACCCTAGCCACAAAGCCTTTTGTTACACCCCATCCCTGTCTCCTTGGCAGTATGGTGGCCCTGCCTCTCTGATTTTCTGGCCCTCTGGAGCCTTCTTGTGGATCTCAATTAAAAGCTCTAATGCCCAGCTACAGAACTGCAAATCACACCTCCTGAAAAATCCCCAGTGAAGCATCTACATCTGAATCCATCCCTTCGGAACAAGGGAGCACAAAGCAGTGGGTTTGCCTTACCCAGCTAATCAAGGAGACGCACACTGGGCTCTATGAGCCAAGAAGAGCACCTCCCTACTCCCACTTCTTAATTTTCTGCCCCTTCAAAATTGAAAGCAGACACTTAATAAAGAGTCTCAAGCTGGGGGTAGTGGTTAAAAGAGAAGAAAGTCATCTAGTCTCTGCTCCCATCACCGAAAAATATTCTGTGAACATCTTGTACTCCAATAAGCATATTGCTTTCTTCCAGGAATACTGGGAAGGAGATGTGGTTTGGATTTGGAGTTTGTTGGGCCAGCTTGTAATGGGTCTTCGTTTCCTCAGGTTGCAGTGATCTAGATCTCAGTGGAAAGAACATTTTCCTTGCAGGGCAAAGATTTCTTCCCACCCCTCCACCCCCCACCCCCACTCTCCCATCCTGGCAACTTCTGCCTGGAACTCCAGACCTATGACCCCAGCTGACATGAAATCATCACTTTGCCCCATTGAGTGTAAGAATCAGCGGGCTTGGGGAGCTTTAGATAGGATCTGGAGAAAGCAGGCAAACTTTCTTTTTTTTTGGAGGGGTGGGGTTTGGCACAGTGCTGGGGATCTAGCCCAGGGCCTCATGCATAGGAGGCAAACCTTGCAGTTACAGAACCCATTGCTCAAAAGCCTCACTCCAAAGCCCAGCACATGAGGCAGACCGAAGCTGCTCTGAGAAACCTAGGCACCAGAGTCCCAGCCACTCTGCTTTGGCCTCTCTGCCCAAGATGTCCCTGAGGGCTTCCAATGGGCAATTTGAAAATCCTTTATCTGGAACAACCCCCTCATTGCCAGCCTCCCCCACCACCACCACCACACTGACTCTGGGCTATATATAGCTAAGCCCCCATCTGTATCTGGACCCCTGTTCCTAGGTTTAGTTTCCTGGAGCATGAATTATTGAAGGAACTCAAGCTTGTTGCTCAAGATCCAAAGTTGCCCTGGTCCATCAGTCCTTTGATAGAGTCCCAGTTCTGACTTGGATGTCCTCCTCTGTGACCCCCAAGCCCACCAAAGCAGACACGAGATTCAATACACGCTCTGCTGACAGCAGTAGAGTTGTTTCTAGGTGTAGAGGACAGAAATTAACCATGATGCTCTTTCTCCCTTTTCTCTTGGTTCCCAATAAAAGCCCAGGACTCCAGCGTCCTCCCTCATCACAGTCCTCTTCCCATCTGGCTCTGCACATTCTGGGGTCTAAACCCTTCCTTTCACTACCTCATCCCAAAGCTCCCCCACTGCACCCTCTGCTCCCCGTTAGTCTGTCACCTATCAGGGGTTGGCAGACATTGTCTATAAGGGCCAGATGCTAACGTTTAGCTGTGTAAGCCATGCAGAATCTGTTCCAGCTGCTCAGGTTTGCCTAGGAAAATAGTGATGTATAAATGAGTGGGTGTAACTGCATGCCAATAAAACTTTATTCACAAAATGGTGACCCACCTGCCCTGAATCCTCAGCTTTGTGGATCTGGTCAGCTTTTTTTTCTGGTCACTCCTTTTCCTTCTGGCTCTCACCAAGCACATTGCTTCTCTACAGCCTCTCAGGAGGCAGCAGCTGCCTCTCCCAGGTGACTGATTCCACTGCCTTCTCCTGATCCTGCTTTCAGACCTGGCCCTTCCCCTCTCTAAAGCGTTCTTTTGCTCTCTGTCATCAGACCCTCTGCCCCCAGGCCTTTTGCAGCCTTCAGCTCACCTGTGAGTCACTCCTCCTTCCTTGTACCTTGAAGACATTAGCTGTTGGCATACCCCAACTCTCTTGCCTTTGTGCCTCCAACCCTTCTCAGTTCCTGGATGTCACCTCCAGGGATCTTGACCTCCATCCTATCTCAGCCACCCATGCCAGTACCCTGTCACAGCTAATAACTGCACCCTCCCCAGAATGTCCCATCTAACATCCTGCTCCCAACTACCACCACCTCACTTTTGGCACCTTCCTCACATCCAACCCCAACAACCCATTCACCCTACCATATCCTTTCTGTTCCCTGTCCTTCATGTCCACTCCACCTGCCAATCTGCTTAGATGTCACACTCCACCATATCGACCCCACACTGGCATTGACACTTAGCTCCTTTATTTTTCTCTTCATTGGTCTCGCTCACCTGGAGAAACACCAACCGTGACCAAATCCAGGGAGATCCGCTTGGCACCTGCAAAGGATAGAGAGATACACAGAACCTAGCTGTATCTCACTCCCACTCATGACCTCCAGGAGCCTGTGATGCCTGGCAAGCCAACTTCATGCTCCCACGCATTCCCTCCTCTGCTGTCTTAGGTGATTCTTTGCTGGCTTTATCTCTCTTCAAACTTCTAGTGCCCCCTCCTTCCCCCTCACATTTTCCGCTGATGACCTTGGAATTACTCTCCTGAGAAAAGATGCAATCAGAAGAGAACTTTGCTATGTCCCCACAACCGTATCTGTACCCTTGTAATGTGCCTTCCTAGGTCTTTCCTCCCCAATCTCCCTTCCCACCTGAAGGCTCTTTGCATGGTGTTCACTGTTCCTTCCCCAGTCTAAGGCCAAGCCCTCAATGTGCCACACACCCCTTCCTGCCTTCCGAAGGGCATCAGTCCTTCTAGTTATTGTTTCCTCTAACTTCTGCATCATCAGATTTTCTGTGAGATGATTCCCATCGCACTCAAAAATGTTGTCATATCTCCCGGCAGAACTCTCTAGACTCCACACCCAATTTGGCAACCACCTGCTCACACTTACATCACAGTTCCTCAAAGGCATTGTGTATAAGTAGTCACTAGTCCCATGTGGCCATCAGCACTTGAAAAGCAGCTGATCTGGCTGGAGATGGGTTGTAAGTGTAAAATACATAGCCTCTTTCAAAGATGTTATATATAACAGAGAATGACAAACATCTCATTAGTACTTTTTATTACATGATGAGATGATAATATCTTGGCAATGTTGGATTAGATAAAATATATTATCATAGTTCATTTCACCTGTTTTTTGTTTTTTTATGTTGCCACTAGTAAGGTTAAATCACATTTAGGGCGAAGGCTCTTTATTTGCACTGTCTCCAACTTCTCCCATTCCCTCTGGGGCTTTTGCCCCACTGCTCACCAAAACAGGTGTTTTCTCAATCTCAAGTCTTCATTCTGCTGACTCCCTCCAGTGGTCAGGTTCCTCTGTGTCTCTGGACACAGTTCACCATTTCTTCTCACCCACCACTTTCTTTATGGAAGTGTCTTCACTTTTCCTCCTTATCGGTCTCTTGTTGGTTTTTCCTCTCTTTCACCCCTCAATGTTGGAGGACCCCATAATTTAGTCTTTCACTAAATCACCTTCACCTTCTACAACAGCCTCCTAGGTGATGTCATGTGATCCAACTTTAAATACAATCTAAACAGCAAACACATTTGCTTCCCAGCCTGGACCTCCCTCAGACCTCCAGACACGTACATTCAACCCAAGATATCCATTCAGACATCCAGTCACAACTCAAACTTGGAAAATTCCCAGTAAAACCCTTCATATCCATCTTGCCACGTCTCAGCCTTCCAGGTGCTCAAGCCAAAACTCTTGGAATCGTCTTTTACTTGTCTCCTTTCTCATACTCCGCAACTAGTCCATCAGCTCTATCTTAAAATAAATTCTTAATCCGACTTTTTCTCCCTGCCTCCAACATGGCCTGGGCTAAGCCCCTAGCATTGCTCACCTAGACCATTGGAGTGGCCCATTCTGGCCTGGCCCACCACAGGTCATCATTCTTTCTCAACATTACAAAGATTCTTTTGGGACTTCAGTAAGATCGCGTCACTCTTCCGCTCAAATTCCCAATGGCTTCTTTCTGTGAGAAAATAAAGCAGGTGCGCCCAACAGGGCTCCTTATTTCACTCTGACTTAATTTCCCACTGTCCTCCCCTCACCTTCTCTGCTCCAGGCACACCAGTAGCTTGTTGTCTCTGCTCCCCTGTCACCAGGACTTCCTTTCCCAACCTCTATACAAAGGAAGGCACCTCACCCTGTCTTTGCATTCTTCTCAGCAGTGTCACTACAGTTACTGATTGCAGAGCTCCCCGTGTGAGCTCCTTGAGGGCAAGACCAAGTCTGCTCCATTCTAGCCCCGGTGTGTAGAACGGTGCCTGGCACACAGTAGGATTCATTTGTTGGAGGACTTGGTGTGCTAGCACAGAGTGGAAATTGGCTTGCCTCTGTCTCATGCTTTGTGTGTGACTTGACTCCCATTCTTATTGAACCATTTGGTCATTCTTCCATTTGTTCACTAGACATCTTTTAAGCAGCTGTGGTGTGCCAGTACAAGGTAGATGTCTATGAAGTCATTTATTTGTGCCCTGGAGCAAATCAAAGAGAAAGCTGGTAGGGGGAAGGGAGAGAAAGTGTGTGGTCCCTGGCTCTCATGGGAGGGTGAGCTAGGACACCACAGAGGTTACCCCTAAAGAGACTTCACCTGCCCTGCACTTGTGTCCAGGACCCCCAGCTCACTAGAGCCAGATGTGTTCACATCTTTCTGGTGGCCAACCCTCACTTCCCTCAGTGTGCTCTGGGCTGTGGTGACCCTGCTGGCATGGGTGACACCCCCCACTGAGGGACTGTCATAACTGTTCATTCATGTGCCTTCCCACCGTCACACGTATGGGGCCTGCAAACTTCTGGTTCAGGCCATGTTCAGCAATAGGAGCCCAGCTGGGCAACAGGACGCTGCTCTGACAGCTCTTCTCTTTCTTCCCTTTTAGGCTTTTTAGTGCAATTTTAGAACAAGCAACCAAAGCAGATGGAGCAAATGCTCTAGGAGGGAAAGGGGCTGGATTTGATGTGAAGGCGCTGAGGGCTTTCCGTGTGCTGCGCCCCCTGAGGCTGGTGTCCGGAGTCCCGAGTAAGTAAAGCCATTATTCCTGTTGACAATGTTGACTATGTTACCTTGTCACCACCTTCTTGTTCCCTTGGCTGAACTGCCAGAGCTACCTTGCAGAGGAAACCGATTTCCTATAAATTGCAGGTTTTCTTTAAAATGAGTCCCTCTGATTTAAAGAACCCAAGTTCTGATGCAAATGCCTCAAACATACATGGCCCAGCCCCTGTGAAGACCTAGAGAGAGTTCCCAGAGATCATGTGGCCAAAGCCAGCTGACCTGCACAAAGACCACAGTCCCAGGGCCTCTACATGTCCTTGGAGGCCTGGCTGAAGCTACACATTTGCTGCAGAGGTGTCAGGATGGCAGAGCCCATTAATCTCCATGCTTTCTTTCTGTGTTTTTCCAAACAACATCAGTAAAGCCCCACTGGATGTTCTAAACATTCTGTCTTGCCATTTCTCTCAGCCCCCACCTCCTTCATGTCAAATGCCAGGCTGCAGAGCCCTCTAGAGAGACACGACACCTGCCATTGTGAGAGTGGGTTTCTCCTAAGGGATGGTGTCCAGCTCTCTGAATTAGGTAAGCCCATCAACCACGCCAAAGCCTCCTCCTCCCCACCGAGCTCAGCAGCTCCAGCCTCCCTCATCAACTCTAGCCAATCCCAGCCCTCCTGTTCCTGGGGCCATGACTTTCAGAGTCCTCCTACCTCCTCATTCTTGCTCAATCTGTATTGCTCCAGAACACTGGGCTTCTTTGCTGAGCTTTTACACACTCAAGTCAGCTCTATTTCCCCATGTCTTAAGACATAGGAGCCACCTAAGCCTGGACTGAACCAGACCTGCTTAGAGATGGGGACAAGGGATAGAAGAGAAGAGAGGTCCTATGAGCACACAGCTCTTCTTGCTGGGTTACATTCATGCTGCTTGGTGATATCTCTTAGAGCCAGAAAACCCCAGAAATGAGGACTCATTGTCAATCTGCTCATTTTTTTTTTTTTATGTGTGCACGGAATAGTGGAAACATTTTTCCATTACATAATTACCTAGCAGCAAAGTCAGGTCTAGAACCAGGTCTTCAGACTTCCAGTCCCAACTCTCTTTCCTACTCTACCACACCACCTCCTTTAAAGAATTAAGGGTTATATAACTCTTGATTGTCTTTGAGTTTTGTGCATATCTCTTGCCTCTTCAATTACCTTAAAGGAAAAGTTCCTCGAAACTCAGAATTGTTTCTTATATTGTCCCCAATCCTGTACAAAGCCTCGATTGGTCTCTAGACAGGGCAGGAGAATTTCTGAATGAGCGGAAGCAAATATGGTGGATTGTCTTAAACTCAAAAGCAGCAGATACCTAACCTGCACAGCACAATTAAAACAGACATTCTCAACTTGCCCTTGACCATTTTGGGGTGCTTAGGAATAGGAGCCAAGTAGTTGATGCCCAGGTCCAGTTCCACTTTTGTGAAGCCTAAAACATTTGAGTTTTCTTGGCCAATCAGCCATAACTTGGTGGACTTTCTTCAGAGGAGTGAGAAGGGAAGCTGAAAGTGACTTTTTAACATGACTCTAAAGAGCTTATGAAGATGTAGCCAATGTTTTAATGATAGAATTATGAGTTAATCCTGGACTTTGTTACCTAGTGCTTATTAGGAGCTCTGGATTTCAAAGGGTTTCTTGTTTATTAGGAATTTTTTGGGTGGGACTGGGGTGGTATTGAACTCAGGGCTTTACACTTATAAAGCAGGTGCTCTACTGTTTGAGCCACACCTCCAGCCCATTTTATTCTGGTTATTTTGGAGATGGGGGGTCTCACTAACTGTTTGCCCAGCTGGCCTGAAATCTCAGTCCTCCTGATCGCAACCTCCTAAGTAACTAAGATTGCATGCGTGAGCCACTGGCACCTGGCAGGATTTCACATGTTATGTTTAGGATTAGCGCATATCATAAAGATAAGCATGGCCCTCTCACTGGAGGACTTTGACTGGCAAATACAAGAGCACGTCAGTCAACTGCAGGATCAAATGAACCCAAATGCTTCAGCACCTGTAACCAGATGCTGACCTCGTGGGACTCTGAGCTAGACCAGGTTCCTTGTGTCATCTAACTCCAAAGCCCAGATTGCAGGAGCCCCCACCATGTTGCTGTCATGGAAGAGGGTGGATGCTCACATCACACTGACAGTTCCAAATTTATGCTTGTAGATGCCTCACATCACAGCTGCTCACATTTCACTGGCCAAAGGAACTTGCATAGCTAACCCCAAAGATGACAGGGCAAAGAATTATAGTTGGCTCTCCTTAGCCCTTTGTTCTGCATCTGAGGATTCAACCAACTGCTGATTTAAAACATTTTTTAAATGATATCTGTACTGAACATACACAGATTTTGCTTGTTTTTTTTTTTTTAGTGGCCTTAGGTTTGAACTCAGGGCTTAGCACTTGATAGGCAGGCACTCTACCACTTGAGCCACACTCTAGCCATTTTTGCTCTGGTTGTTTTTGAGATAAGGTCTTGCTTTTTGTGTAGGCCAGCCTGGACAGCAGTCCTCCTATTTGTTCTTCCCCACAAAGCTGGAAAGCTGGGGTGACTGGCATTTGCAGCCAGTCCCAATCATTGGTGGAGATGGTGTCTCACAAACTTTTTTGCCTGAACTGGTCTCAAACCACAGTCCTCCTGATGTCTGCCTCCCAAGTACCTAGGATTGCAGGCTTGAGCCACTGTGGCTAGCCAGATGTTTTATCTTGTTATTAATCCCTAAAAATACAGTATAAGAACTATATTCACAGCATTTATGCTGTATTTGGTATCATAACTAATCTGAGATGATTAAAAGCACGCAGGACAATGTGCATAGGTTATATGCAAATATTACGCTGTTTATAAAAGGGACTTGAGCATCTGGGTTTTCGGTGTCTGAAACCAGCAGGTCCTGGAACCAGTTCCCTAAGGACACTAAGGGATGGTCACATACTCTTAACTACCAAGAAGCATAGCCAAGTAACTGTGAACATATGATATGATCTGCCACAAAGAGATGGGAAGATTATTGTCAGCAGAAATAGTTACAGTAATTACTTTAGTACAGAGATTCTGAATTAGCCACTCATGCTTCTGTGCACTGGACAGCAGAGGTGTATTACACAGAGTGACTAGGGGTCATCACAAAGAAACTTCCTAAAGGAAGTGCTTTCTCTCATCTGCACTGAAATAATGATAGACCTGTAACTGGGGTCTGGAAGAGGTAGGGCTCCTTGGAATTCTCTCATGACAGCCCCTCAGATACAAATCTCTCTCCCTCTCTCTCTCTCTTTCTCTTTCTCTTTCTCTAGGACTGGGAATTAAACTCAGAATCTTCCACTTGCTAGGTAGGCACTCTACCACTTGAGCCACACCCCAAGTCCTTTTGCTTTAAATTTGTTTTTCAGATGGGTCTCGCACTTTTGTGATCCTCCTACCTCTGCCTCCTGAGTAACTGGGATTATAGGTGTGAGCCACCATCCCCAGCCTGTCTTCCTTTACTCCTTGAATACACTCCAAGCCTGCTTTCTTTCTCTCCCACTGCTGCCCCAGAACACCTCTTGTCAAGACCACCAGTGACCCAGTGCTGTTGACCTTGCTCTTTCTGCAGCCTTGAGTTGAGCCACAATAGCTGACTGCCCCTTGTTTTTAAAACACTGTTTTTACTTGTCTTCTGGGACACTGTTCTTTCTTAGCTCAGCCCTCACTTCACTGATTTTTCCTTCTGGGAATGTTTAGCTGTTTCCCCCTCATCTTCTCACCCTGTGCAACACTGGAAAGTGCCAGGCTAAATCCTTGCACCCATTCTCTAGCTACAACTCTTCTCTCATTTTCCTGTCTCATCTACTCTCGTGACACTAAATATCATCTGCTAGTCTTTTCATGATGACCAGCCATCTGTCCCTGATTGCCCCCTCCAGTCCTTTCATTGCATCTTGAATGAGTGTCTTGAACTGAGCATACCAATCACAGCTGCTCCAGCTCCCCCAATCCTTTCCTGTGGCCTCAGGGCCACATTTAGGTTAGTTTTGCTCACAGCTGAGTCTTCATCACCTACAATGGCAGGTGAATGTTAGTATAACACACTCATAGCTGAGTGGCATAGCTACACACAGCAGAGCCCCCTGGCTCCCCAAAATGATATGGATGCTGAAAGACCTCCCCCCACATGTGCTAGGTGGTGTATAGATATGGAGGGTGCTGTTTCTTGTAACAGAGGTTAATTGGGTGGTTTTTGAGATCTGCAACACTAAACCAAGGGTGTGAGGAGGCCAGAAAGTTTTGCTGCTTTTTTTGGTGGGACTAAGGTTTGAATTCAGGGCTTTGCACTCATAAAGCAGATGCTCTACCACTTAGGCCACACTTCCAGTCCATTTTTCTCTGGTTATTTTGGAGATGGGGTCTTGTGAACTATTTTCCTGAGCTGGCCTTGAACTGTGATCCTCCTGATTTCAGCCTCCCAAGTAGCTAGATTACAGGCGTAAGCCATCAGCACCCGGCTTGGTGCTCTTTTTTAAATGTCTGTATATATATACTAAATACCACTGGAATCTTACAGATTATTTAGGGAGAGAGATGACTGTGAGGGTACAGGCCTATGAATCACTGATCGCTTTGTTCCACAAGATGTATGGGGTATTCACTTTTTGTAATATTTTGCTGGCCACTGTGGTAGACACTGAAGTGAGTCAGATGGTAAGTAAGAAGTATAGTAGGAAACATACGTCCACAAGTAATACATAGAATGAAACAGTAGAGATGCCTAAAAAAAACTTTAGGCAAGATGTGATGAGTTCTCTGACAAGTAAGCTTTCGGGATGCCATGCTTCTGGGAGCAGGGGCAGAGAGAATCAGGAGAGCCTTCCTGGAGGAGGTGGTATATGGGTTGGATCTCAAAAGACAAACAAGGAGAGGTATTCCAGGAGATTATGAAAAGAAAGGCCAATGACTGTGGCCCTGGAGATGTACATAGACAAGGTGCAAAGTTTAGGGGTTGATGAACCACAGAGGTAAAAATCAGATTGACTCTTGCGAGATTTGCTTCCTTTGCTTCATTGAGACTTCCACAGTAGAGAAAACCGGTCCCTCTTCTAGAGAGCTCCCACTCTTCTGCTGGAGAGCAGAAGCGCTGGAAAGTGTGGATATTGTACCAAAGGCTAAGCCATATGGAACAGTAAACATTGCACAATGAACACGAGCCATAAATATGGAGAGCTGTGATTAAATATTTACAATGTATAGACAAGGAGTACGCCTATTTGGGGAACAGTAAGCAAGAGGTCCTATCCTCCTTTTCACATAATCCCATCCATATGCCCCCCTGGAGAAGACCTTCCAACACTGGTCTGAACACAGGGAGCAGCCAACTGGGGAGGAGAAACCATCTTTTAGATTTCTTTGGCCTCTGACAAAACTTGGAGCAGCCCAGACTTGATCTAATGCTGAAGAAGACTGAATGGCTGCCTCCCCACAAAACCCACACTACCTACCCTCCCCTGCCATGAGCACTTCCTGTGAGCCCAGCACTCACCAGGCAGCAGGCCTCAGAGGTGGGCAGGACGCATTGCCCATCTGTCGAGACCCACCAACGCTTCCAAGACTTCTTGTGTGTTATCTTCCTAATATATGAATTTTTTAATAAGATTAGCTCATGTAGGATGAAAGTTGAAAGTGATACTTCCACAAGCTTGTTGTTAAACAAAGGTGAGAAGGAGCATCGGGGATTACGTGTGGAAAGGAGCCAGGCTCTCCTGATTTTCTTTGCTCATGTTAGAAATGTTTTTTGAGACAAACCAGCACCTGTCAGTCCACAAACACTGGTGGATCTGTGGGAAAGACTTAAGACACAGTGGTTTTGAACCTGAGCCCTTGAATCAGACTGCCTGACTTCTACTTGCGGTGTGACCTTGGGGAACTTTCTAAGCATCTCTGTGCCTTGATTTCCTCAACTGTAAAATGAGAATAATAGTAGAGCCCAGTCCATGTGTGGTTGAAAGAGAAAATGAGTTCAGGCATGCAAAGCACTTAAACAGGGCCTTGATCAGTTCAGTTGTAGCCTGTGTGTTATACGTATAATAGAAATAAACGGCAAGATCACCATCAAGAGAAAGTGGTGTGTGTGTGTCTAAAAATAAAGAACATTCAAGAGCTAAATAGCAATCAAAGACCAAAAACTGGCAGCGAAGATCACGACTGATTACTTGACTTGTACTCATTGATCATGAAACGCATTCTAGGGCAGAGCTACCGGGGACTGTGACAGTCAGGAAACATATTCTGAGATGAGCCTTGAGGTTTCTGGAGGAGAGGCAGGGATGGAGATGGAAGGACTTGTGGGGAGCCTTGTGTGTTGGGTTACCAATGAAGGCCACCCTGGCCAACACATACTTGTGTGCATGGACCAGGCCCACCATGGAGAAGGAAGAGGTGAGAGCCTGGCAAGAAGCCAGCAGGGAATCAGGCAGTACTCTGACATCTCCTGCTGTTGCTTCTGCACTAGATACATTCTGAGGACCATGCTGCAGAGAGACAGCTAAATGTCAACTGGGTGGAGCTGACAATGGATATTGAACTCCAGGGAGATTCATGAACCTTCCCCAGATTCTGGTGGCAGACTGGGTCAAAGCCAGACCAAGGCAGACTACTGCTGCCCACTGATGGCCCCCTCCCTGCACACCTCCATTCCAGAGACCACATCTGGAGCATCCTGTGCTCTGCTGGGCACTCTGCCAGGTGATCCCACACTCCACGACACCAGACATCCTGAATGAATTAGTTACGGCTTAGATCTTCAATGTTCCCCCAAGGTCATGTACTCAAGGCTTGGTCATAGGCACCAATCTTTGGTGTTGGTACCTTTAAGAGTTGGGGCCTACAATAGGAGAAGGGGACCAGGAACTAGAGAAAAGGTGAGATCAAAAAGAATTAACCTAGAAGGTAACACACACGCACAGGAAACTAATGTGAGTCAATGCCCTGTATAGCTATCCTTATCTCAACAAGCAAAAACCCTTGTTCCTTCCTATTATTGCTTATACTCTCTCTACAACAAAATTAGGCAAAATAGTTTCTGCTGGGTATTGAGGGGGTGTGGGGGAGAGGGAGGGGGCGGAGTGGGTGGTAAGGGAGGGGTGGGGGCAGGGGGGAGAAAAGACCCAAGCCTTGTATGCACATATGAATAATAAAAAAAAAAGAGGTGGGGCCTAGTGGGAGGAAGTTAGGTCATTGGGGGTGTACCCCTGAATGTGAATAGTAGGACCCTGGCTCTTTCTCTGTCTTTTTGCTTCCTGGCCACCATGAGGTGAGCAGGTTTCCTCTGCCATGTGCTCCCACCATGATATATTGTAGCACCAGAAGCCTAAAAGCAGCAGAGCCAAGAGACCACGGACTGAAACTTCTGAATCGTGAACCAAAATAAACCTCTCCTTCTTTAAGTTGATTATCTCAGGTATTTTGTCATAGCCACAGAAAGCCGACTAACACAGAATCTTTAACTTAAAGGGGCCTGCTATGAAAGTTAGCAACTCATGATGCATCAGATGAGCCACACTCATCCTGAGATGCAGTTGTCCCCCCAGAGCAGCTTTTCCTTCCTGGGGATCAGTAACTATAGACTACTGATCTACAGTAATTAGCAAACGTGCCAGTTAATCAGACCTGCAGGGGGCAGATTAGTTACTAAAAACCACTTTTCTGAATGTTTCCATACTTCGATGGTTCAGAAGCAGCTGTGCTGTTCTGCTTGGAGTTTGCTTCTTATAAGTTGAGCCACAATGGATCTGCAACTCCCATTGTCATTACTCCCCAGAAAGGCCCAGAGTTGTACCCACTCTGTGATAGAGAGGAGGGCACTGCCTGGACAAGGTCCCAGAAAACAACAGATGCCCTCCCTTCTATTCCAGATTTGATGAGAGAAGCTTCTTGAACTCATGGAACTCAGTCCCTGAAATTGACATACTGAGTCCCAGAGAAGACCTTGGTCAGAGCAGAGACTCCAGTCCCCACTACTTTATTCCCAACCCTTGCCCTTTCCCCTGCCTGCATCACCATCTTCCTGATTCCCTCAGTCCTGGTGAGAGTAACTCTAATGCAATGTGGCAGTGTGTTAGAGCACAGGTGGTGGCTAGAGGCCCCGAATCCAACCCTGCCTCTCTTCCCCAGTGTGGCAGCCTCGGGAAGTCAGTTCTCACTCTCGACATCTGTCCTGCACCTGTCCCTTGAAGGGCTTAGGCTGGCCTGTGTGTCTCCTCCCCACCTCCACCATGCTTTCCCCTCTGCACCAGCCCTGCCTCTGCCCCTCACAGAGCCTTCTGCCTCCCATCCTCTGCTCTTTCCCCTTCATGTCCCCTTGACATGTCTCTCTCCTCACTTTCTACTTTGCTGTCTCTGCCTTTTCATCCCTTTTGTCCTAAAAATGTATTATATTTCATAAGGCCTTAAACCAAAATGAGGGGACACTTATAAAGCCACTTTCAAGGACACAGGCATATGGGGGGGTGGTTCCCAAGGCCCCTCCTCATTCTTACTTCTCAGACCACCAGGCCCCAAGACCCACTGCCCCTGACTCAGAAATCCTCTCTGCAGCATCTCCTAGGCAACCTTCTCTACCCCTTCCTCCCTGGAAGTGGGAAGTAACAACTTGTGTTGTGGACGTCCTACTCAAACCCTCTTCCGGAATTGGAATGCCTGCATGGGGAGTGACTATAGACAGCTAGTCCTACTGAGTGTCCCTCATCTAGGTGGGAATGCTACAGCCAGCAAGTTCAGCAGCTTTCTCAAGGTCACATCTAGTGGCAGGTGCACAGGACTCTCCATCCTACACAGCCTACACAGGCTGAAGGAGGACTCTACCAGAGACCACAATGGGCAGCCCAGTTTTGTAGACTCTCTGACTTCACAGAGCCTGGGACACATTTTGTCACATCCACCTCCAGGAGGAAAGCAAACACAGGGAATGTTCGGCTTCTGCCCACCTTGCTGCTTGTGGCTGCCCAGGTCTGGTGTTGCTGAGGTGAGGCAACCTGTGAACAGCAAGGCTTCTCCACACTCCAAATAGGTAGGCTTCCTGGTGGAAAACAGCATCACATCTCACTTGGCTTCAGAGGAGCAAGTTGGCTTTGCTGAAAGGAGTCCCAGGTCAGCTCTGGTATGTTGGCCTGGCCTATCGGAAACAGGATAGAATTTAGAACAGGGTACCACACACCCAAAACCCACTCCTCCAATATCTTCCTGTTTGAGGCTACCAGAAATTGATGCTCACCCTTTCTCTCATCACCTGGCAGTGACATTTGGTCTGTCCCTGCAGACAGCACTTCCTGTGCCCCCCCCCTCCTCTTGGCTCTTTTTCTTCTAGTGCCCCAAAGCAGAACTGCTGGACCAGATGTCCAGGGGCACAGCTTTACTCCTGGCTCTGCTGCCCACTTCTCTTTGCCTCAATTTCTCTGTCTACAAAGTAGGATGAACAGAGGGTACACCATAATTAGGGCAAGACTTATTCCTATAAGTTCCATGCCCCTTTAGCAACAAAAATTCTATGAGTTCACCTCTTGAAGGAGAATTTGGGGACTGTGATAAGCCACTGCATCACCCAAAGGTGGCAAAGTGAGTTAATTTACAAAGAAGAGGATATCAGGACCTCCGGCTCCGCTATTGTGGAGTTTTTACAAAGAGATAAATCGATAATAGTGTGTGACTACACTGGGGAAATCTCTATTATTTGTTGTTCTAGATAGAGCAGGGTAAAAAATAATGATGACAAAGAATGCATCGCATCACATAGCAACATCTCCATTTACCAACATGCACAGACATTCCCCCATGATGAAATGTCCCTTCTCTGTGTGAGAACAAAATGTAGGTGGTGATAACTGTTAGGGCTCCCACCAACTGAAAGCAATATACAGCATCAGGGAAAAACATTCAGACTCCAAGACTTTGATTAGCTGATTAACCAGCCCAGTGGTTCAGGAACACAGGAACATTATCCCTAATTTATGGTCAGTCAAGAACAACCCCAAGTACTTCTTGCAAAGTAATGCATGGAGAAGGGTTCAGACTGTTCCCCAGTGGAGAGGAATATAATCCAGGACCCAGACTCTTGTTGGGACAAACACAACTGTCCCCACAGAAATGTGCTGCAGGGTGCCCTGGCTGGCAGAAGGAGCTGATGAGAAACTGTGTTAGTGCCACCTCGGGGCTTATGATGAAGTGGGAGGCACTTCAGGCCTGCAGGCAAGGAGACCAGAGATCTACATCTGGCCAGCTGCATGACCTTGTCACTTGTCCTCTGACCTTTGGTTTCCATATCTGTGAAATGAGAGGGTTAAACTCAATTCTCAAGTTCCTTTGAGAATTATCATTCCATGCTTCAAGGACAGAGAACAGCAATGACCTGAGAATTTCTCTTTTAATCATTCATCTTAGACCCAGGGCTGTCATTGGCAGGATGTGAACTTGGGTAAATCCCTTCACTCCTCAGCTCCCAATACAGTCAGTCCAGAGGTGGGAGAATATGTCATATGATATATGTCAGCAACCATTTATAAGCACTGGTCATGAGCCCAGAGCCGTGGCAGGTGGCATATAATTGCAAAAGCCAGGGGAGCTTCTTAAACTTTAGCTCCATGACTGATTCTCTTTTGTGCTTGGCCCTTTTCTGGAGAGCATCGAACATGCAAGAATAGTCAAAGCAAGGAGATTATCACCTAATCAAAAATAATGGTTATTATAAAGGACTTTTAGGCTTATAAGTGACCCATGCCTTCTAAGTGCTGGAAAGAAAAACGAGGGGGAAATGAAATGAAGATGCAGTGAAGCCAGTGTCCCATGAAGTGATCAATCTATGGAACGTGAGCCCTGTGCACCGGATACTTCTGGTTATTCTCTCTGGCTGATTCATGAGTTAGTGGTTAAGGACACAGACAGCAGAGTACCACTACCTAGGTCCACATTCCTAGAGCCACACTTCATTAGCCATGTGCTTCCATTCCATGATCTATAAAATGGAGGCTAAAATTGTATCTACCTCATAGAGTTGTTGTAAGGATTCAATAAATAAATGCTGGCAAAGCATTTAAAGCCATGCTCATCACATAGGGCACATTCAGTAGATATTAGCTGTTAGTGTTCCTATGGGTCTGATTTCCTATCTACCTACCTCCAGGCCCTATATTGGACCTTAAGAGGAAGTGGACTTTCCATGCTTGATTTCTAAGTAACATTTGTGTTAGCTTTCCATTACTGTAACAAATATCTAAAGAATCAACTTATAAAGAGAGAAGGTTTCAGAGGTTCTAGTTCATGATCCATTGGCCCCATTGCTTTTGGGCCTGTAGTGAGGCAATGCATCGTGGTGGGAAGTACACAGCAGAGCATAACTGCTCATCTCATGGCCAGAAAGTGAGAGAGAGAGAGAGAGAGCAGAAGTGATCAAGGTCACACAATCCCCATGAAGGGCACACCCCCAATGACCTGAAGCTTCCACCACTTCCTTATGGAACCACACTGGGGAACAAGCCTTTAATGCATGGCTCCTTGAAGAACATTCAAGATCCAAACCATAACAACTTTACTGAAGTATAATTTACATTCAATAAAACTTATATCCAAAGAAATTCACACATTTTAAATGTGCAGTCACATTTACCCAACCTCCATCCTGTATGATTGTTACACATCTTTTATTTATAGAGACATTATAAAGCACATACAATGTTATCATTTTCACTTTAAACAATCAGTTGTCTTTTAAGTAAATTATGAGAAAAACTAAAACATGGTCTTTTTACCTTTGCCTACTTATTTATCAGTCTTGATGCTCCACTCCTCTCTGTAGAAAGAAGTTCCTTCTTTCCCTTCATAACATTCTTTAGTATGCTGCTGCTGATCTCAGCTTTCAAGTATCTGCATATGTCTTTACAGCATCCTCTTTGTGAAGAATGTTTTTGCTGGAAACAGAATTCTTGATTGACAGGGTTTTTCCTATAACTTTAAATATGTTGTCCGATTTCCTCCTGGCCTCAATTGTCTCTGATGAGTAGTCATTGATGTTCTTATCATGGTCTCCTTGCACATGTTGTTTTTTCACTCACTCCTTCCAACATTTTTCTTCTATCTTTGGCTTCCAGAAGTTTGATTATGATGTGCCTCTTGTGGTTTTCAGTCACTTGTCCTGCTTGGAGTTTGCTGAGTTTCTCAGATCCATATATAAATTGGAGGTTTTCATCAAGTTTAGAAAGCTAAATCTGACCATTATTTCTTCAAATACTTTTTCTTTCCCACTTTCACTCTTCTCTTTTGGGACTCCATTTATACATATGTTTGGCCATTGTATAGTATCTTATTGGTCCCTGAGGCTTTCTTTAGTTTTTTTTTTTGAAATCTGTGTTCCATAATTTCTGTTGACTATCCTTCCAATTCACTCACTTTTTCCTCTGAAGTCTCTGTCTTCACTGAACTCATTCAGTGAATTTTTCAATTATAGAGTTTCCATTTGATTCCTTTTTAGAGTTTCCATTTTATGTCTTTAACACCATATACTGATATACTTCACTGGATTTGTTTTCCTTTAATTTTTAGCATCTGTTTTAAAATCCTTGTTGCCAAGTCCAACATCTGAATGATCTCAGTTTCTACTTCCTATTTTTGGCTTTTTACTGGCTATGAACCACACTCTCTTATTTCCTTATCTACATAGAGATGTTCTTGATGAGCTTTGGAATCATGGATAATATGTTGCAGAGACTCTAGATTCTATCATCTTCCTAAAAGTGTTAATTCTGCAGCAGGTAGTTCAATTACTGGCTGATCACCACGAGCTAGTGTAGGATTTGTTTTATGCGTGTTGGTATAAACCATTTGAAAGCCCAAACCCCTCAACCTCCAAATTTCATTCCCCTTCACATCTTGTCAGGACATGGTTTTAGGCTTTGTCAGAATGGGTCTAAAGCATGTCTTGCTTTAGGGTAAGATTCTTACCCTAAGCTGTGCCCTTTCTGCTGCCTGAAGTGGCTACCCGGGGTATTGGTGAATGTTAGCTGGATCTTTCTCTGTGACAGACCCAGAACTCCAACTATCTGACACTGCTCTTTCTCCAGAGCTAACTTATGGTGTTTTCTTGCTGCTCTTAATCCCAATGCAGCTGCTCTTTGACACACGCCAGTAATTTCACCCTGCACAGCCTAGTCCTAAGCCACTGTGACACTGCACAGTTTCTACTGGGCTGTGTCCTCTGTGGTGTACTGACACACCATGTCACCTCCTCAGATTCTGATCTGATCTCAGCTTCTCAGATCAGTGGGACTAATGGTGTGTTCTTGGACTCTATCTCTTTTGGTGGCAGTTGGTAAATTGTCCTGGGTCAGAGACCAGGGCAATTATCATGTTCATCCTGTGAGTTTTGACTTTCTCAGGGATGACACTTGTGTGCTGCTTCATGTCCACTTTACAAAAACAGCTGCCTCTTATATTTTTGTCCAATTTTGTTTATGGTGAAAGGGGTAACCTGGTCCCTGGTACACCAAAATGGCTAGAAATGGATGTGTGCTTCATTTTTAAGCCACAGAACATATGACTAAATATGTTAGCAGATATGAGGCATTTATTGTACAAGTTGTATGTTGTATCTTACATAATGTGACATATTATATAGTATAGTATTGCATTAAATAAGTTATATATCAATTCATTTGTCACACATTTACTGAAAATTGTTGTGTGTAAGATATAGTAGTATTTGAAGGCGGAGAAAATACTAGAATCTTTTCTTAAGATATTTGGAAAATAACAGCCCAGCAAATTGTAGAGCCAAATGGACTTTTTCAAACAGTGTCCTCATTTTAAAGATATTGAAACCTAGACCCAAAAGATGACTTCTATGTCAAGATCACCCAGCTGTTAGTGACAGAAGAGGAAATAGCTTGACATTTTTTCCACCACATCTAAAATGTATGTTTTTAAAACTAAGCATAATGTTTGGATATTTTTTTCCTCTATAGAAAATGTGATCAGTGCCAAAGTCCCTGTTGATGCATTAGTGACTTCAGCCAGAATGAGGAAGTAAGTAGGTTGGGATCCTAAGGACATTCCATTTGGGTTGCACAGAAAGCTTGACTTATGGTATAAGTCTTGACTTATGGTATAGTCTCTCCAAGTTGACGGCGATGAACAAGCTCAGTTCTTTGTTACACTTCACTTCAGGAGCAGCCAGGGAAGAAAAAGCTGTGAGTGGCCTGGGTATAAAGGTATTTGCTAGAAAAATAGATAGAGAGATACAACAGGTATATCATAATAACTAAACTTGATAACTCTATAGAGAATAGATTTCATTTACTACAAAAAAAAAACATGAGGAAATTTTGCATTTTCCCCCAAAGCTGAACCTTCTATACATTTCTAAAGAAAGGAGTGAGAATCTGTTATGAAGGCAATCAAAACACCATGACTTTTTGTCTAACCTTATCTGCAGATAGCCAGGCTTCACACACATTCCTTGAAGAAACTCTATGCAGGGTCTTCCTCTAGGAGAATTTCAATGGCAGATATTTTCCAGCCCTCTAGAATATGTCCATGCATTCAAAGACCCTGTTCCCAAGTTCTGGGGTGAAGGTAGCAGGAAAAACTACAATGAGGAGTCTTACCTACATGGTTTCTCCCTTAAGAAATTCAGCCTACTTCTGCTTTCAGAAATGTCAGATGAAATAATTTGGATCAACTGTCCTAGTGACAATTAGATTTGCTGAAAAAAAATATTCTAAATCTTCTCTTTTCTAGCACTTGTCAAAGATGCCTGACAGAAACAAATACAGATCCTCTCTGGAGAAAGATAACCTCATCATAGTTGTCATATTATTTTGAAAAACTGTTTTGTGAAAATAAGGTCTAACTCATTACACAAAATAACTAGGCACATAAGGAGACAAAATAATGAATGAAAATGGACAGAAACTACAGACATTAGAAACAAATGTACAGGGAACCCAAATACTGGAATTTATCATAAATTGACTTTATGTTTAAAGACTGATAATCTTCCAGAGAACCAAATGATATAAAGAAGAACCAAGTGTAAATTTTAGAAATGAAGAAAAGAGTATCTAAAATGAAAAATGTAGCCAAAGTTTTAAAAAGAAGATTTGGCACAGCTGAAAACAGAAATATTGTACTGTAGAGAGCAGGGAAAATCCTGAAATTAAAGCACAGAAAAATCAAAACATTAGGAAACACAGAAATGATATAAACAATTGAGGAATTGATGACATGATCTTTCCATAGCTATTGATAGTTCATGATTTTTATTAAGTGGTGAGTTACATCTTAACTTGCTACTGAAGCAAGTCATAGTGATTGTCTTAGTGTGGGAGGGGTTACTGACAGGGAAGGAACATACAGAGCTGGGATGGCCTCTACCTTGTCCTTAGCTGTTTGTCTTGTGATAAATCATACACTATGACTTCTTTACTTTTTGCAGTTGCCTGTATATGTATGTTATATTTCACAATTTTTTTTCAAAAAATTTTAAAAAGAGACATAAAAAGTGGAGGCTCAGGTATCTACATCATTGGCAGGTGCCAAAAAGAGCTTCTTCTCTGCTTGTCACAGAAAGATGTGGTTTGTCAACAATCGAGTGGCGTCACTAAGGGGTGGCAAGTCATTACCTAGTCATTTCCAATGCATCAGACTTATTAAGGGAGATATACTATTGTATACACTGTTGTATACACTGTTCTGAGGCCCATCTGGGACCAGAGTGACTGAGACCAGGATCAGTGACAACATCAGCCATAGCACAAGTCAGAAGTGGTGACAGATGTGCAGTATATTTGCCATTTTTACCTGGATACTTGCTAAGGAGTGAAAGTTTTAAAGTCTGGTTCTTAACTCCAGGTCCACCATTTTCTAAGTATATAGTCTCAAGCAAGTTATCTGTCACACCTAAGCCTCAGTTCAATTACATTTATGAAGATAGTTGGAGAAGTCAATGGAGTACTGTATGCTGAAAAGTATAGGCAATAGAACCTAGCACAATACCCCACGAGTGCCAAGTGCTCAAGAAGTGGTAGCTAACTTAATCATTGTTTGCTTTTAGATCACCTTGTCTTCATTCTGCCATATTTAATTTTCTTCTGACATTAGGGTTTCTTTTTATATCTTTTTCTTTGAGTTTCTCTTTCCAACCTATATTTCTAATGCTAAAAAATTTATTCAGCCTGGAGGTGGATACATTGATTACTCTTAAAGTCTTAATTTAGTAGATAGCAGAGTATCTACCATCTCTTTCCTAGGACAGCAGCTCTCCTTTAGTGTTCATCAAATCTCCTGTGGGATGCAGAAATGTATTAATTTGGAAGGGTTAAATTAAAAATAATTGCAAATCTCTAATGAATAAGGGCAGGCAAAACCCATAAAATTTGAGACTGCATAAAAGTTACCTAGGCAAGAGTTCTTCCCCATATAATAGAAATACCCTTTTCCAGAAAGAAAACACATCAAGAACCCCAAAGCTAAATGTGACAAACTTACTCCTTAACCCAAGGGAGTCTACCCTCCTCATTTCCTAGTTCTAGACCTATTTTCTTTCAAAAGCCATTAGCTTGTGAGACAATTAAAAGTGTCTTTGCTCCATTAGCTAAATGAAATCACAGAATGAAACCTATGAAATTCATCATTCCTCCAGTTTCTGGCTGGAGCAAGCAAGTTCATGTAGATCAGAGTAAGTGTGGACAGTAATCACAATCTAATGATAGTGATGATGATGGTTAATGATGATGATGATTGGCACAACCACAAATGCTGATAGGAGCATTTGCTTTTTGCACTCAGTCAACTATGACCTTGGGACAAGAAGACCTAGATTTAGCTAGTGAGTTAGAATCAGAGGGTATTTGTTGACTCACAAAGCTTAGAAGCCCTCCAAATAGGGTAACTCCTCCTAGCTCAATGGAACAATAGATGGCAGTACATAGAAAATCAGTGATACTTTGCCAGCTACTGTGGCTCATTTTCTCATCTGCCAGCAATCTTCCACTTGCCCCAGTTGTTGGCTCTCCACCCTTTCTACTCTGCTCTGCAGCCCTTCCATAGTTCAGTTATATGGACATTGCAAAAGGCTGCCTTGCCCTACGGCTTCCAGTTGGGTTCGTTGACGGAGAGCAAAACAAGAGGAAGGTCTGGTCAGGGTCTTGTGCACCCAGATCCTTCCCTGTAGGGTATATTGGGCTGGCATTGTCACAGCCTCTCCAGATGGTCCTCTCCTCCCTGCTCCCTGTAACCACTCCCTCCATTCACTTCTTAAGGTCTAGGACTTCCTCAGGATACCATGCTCTCCCTGAGGTCCTTACCCTACACATGCCTTCATAAAAAGTAACAAGTACATTGGTCTTAATTTGAGTGTGCCACCTGTTTCTTGCTGGAACTTACCATTCTGATATTTGAAACCTATTTCATTCTTTCTGCAGGTAAATTTTGAATGCCTACCATGTGCAGATTGTGTAGAAGGGAATTGAGGGGCTCCTGTCTGTGGGAGGGAACTTCTGCAGGCTTTGGCTGGGCAGTGAGGTGGGGAAAGTAGCATTTAGAGATGAGTAAAGAATGGGCTGGGGCATGGCGGAGGTTGAGACAGGTCATCCCTCCTGGCAATCCTGACAGGAACCAGTAAAGACGGCAGTGATTGCAGGAGAAAGGGCAGATATGACAGGAGACATGCTTGATGCATTTAGTGGAGAAGCAAGCAGGAGTGACTGCAGGTCACTCGTTGTGGTGACTGGTTTTGGGGAGAAAGAGATGAGTTAAGGTTCAGAGTTCTAAAGTGTGATGAGATGGCAGGACAACGTAGGAGAAGTATCTGATAGGCTCACGGAGGCATGACTTGAACTCAGACAGGGCAAAGAAATTGTAAATGCAGATTTGGATGCATCTGCTTGGTGGTGACTGTTGAGCTCTTAGGAAGGACAGACATGAATGACAGAGAGACAGACAGACACAGAGATGGATGCAAGGGAAGTTTAGAGAGCCACACAAAGGGTAGAAGGCTAACCAAAGACAAAGACAGAAGAGAGCTTTCTCTGGACACAGCTCACGTGTCCACTCTTGAGAAGTGGCTTTGTATTTTCCCAGGGTGAATGAGTCTCCCTTGCTTTGTGATTCTGCAGTTCCCTGGGCATATTTCTTAGGAATATTATTACCTAACTTTGCCATTAGTGTTTTCACATCTGCCTCCCCATCTAGCCAGATCTCTTCATGGACAGGCCTGCATTTTTGTGTCTCTGAAGTAATCCCCAGACTCAAAGAGGTCCGGGAGAGGGGGGATAAAGAATTAAAGAGGCCTAAAACTGGACATTGTGACAAGAAGGGAAGGGAGTTTTTAAAAGAAAGGTGTAATCAAGAATGTCAAATAGGTCAAGGAAAAGAATGGCAGAGGTAGAGGCATGGATTGCTTGTAAGAGGCCGTAAGTAACTTTGAGGATGAAGGCTTAGAGTGGTAATGACAGAGGGCACACTGTCAGAGCCAGAATTCATGCTGACTGCTCTTACCGGTAAAGCTACAGCACTGAGTGCAGTCGTCAGTCTTCCCCATAACTGTGCTGAATGCTTTTGTTGCAGTCAGAAGAGGCAATATGGTGTCCAGTGAGGATGCTCCCAGCAGTGCAGGGCAAGTGTATGTCTCTCTATTTTACTCACCCTCTGCAGTGATCATGTGTTCCAAAAAAATGTTTTTTAAACCACTAGAGTACAGTTAAGCCAGTTAGTCTGTACTGGAGGTTGAACTCATGGCCTCACATTTGATGGGCAGGTGTTCTACCACTTGAGCCATTCTGCCAGCCCTTTTTGCATTGGTTATTTTTGAGATAGAGTCTTCCTTTATGCCTGGGCTGGTCTGGACCACAATCCTCCTATTTGTGCTTCCCTGAGCAGCCCCAGCTCAACAGGAGCTCAACACCACACCCAGCTATTGGTTGAGATGGGGTCTCACGAACTTTTTGCCCAGGCCGGCCTGGAACCACAGTCCTCCTGATATCCACAGTCCTCTTGATCTCCACCTTCCAAGTACCGGGATTACAGGCATAAACCACCACACCTGGCCTCACACGCTTTACTGATGGTAAATTACCTGAAAGAGTGATGTGACCAGGATAACTCTACCCATGGAAATCTAGTAACTGCTTAAGACCATACAGGGCTGGATGTGATTGCTGCAGCTCTAAAGCTGATCAGTGCTCTCGGGCCTCGTGTCACAAAACAGCATTGCTGTCTGCCAGGGCCTGATTAGAAACGTAAATCTGCACCCCACCCGAGACAGGCCAAACCTGAATCTGAATTTCAACAAGACCCCAAGTGACCAGTTGCACATTCACCCTAATGAGTTCCACAGAGAGCCTGGCCATGCCATGACAATAATGGCTGTCACTTACATAGACCTCACTGTCCTCACACAGAGCAGTAACTGTGGGCCAGACGTTATTCCGAGCACTCTCCATAAAGGAACTTGTTTAAGCCTCACAGAAAGCTTATGAGCGGGGCACTGTTACCACCCCCACTTTAAGAGGAAGTCAGATTGCTTGTTCAGGGACTCGTGGCAAGAAGATGTATAGCTGTGATGCAATTGAATCATTTGGCTCTAGGATCCTATGCTCTGACCACTGCACTGCCCTTCCTCTCCCATGTCCCAGGTGCTTTGTGTGTGCTGTTGGTTTCGATTTGGGATGGCATAGCTGTCCATATGGTGGACTGGAGAAAGGCCACCTTGCCCTTAGGGAAGGCTTCTACAATCTGGCTGTATCTGATTCTTCTCTGTTAAGGAAAGGAGGGTCCCTCCAATAGTATTTTCATAGAAAGAGGATATAGCTGCAGATGGATAGTCTCATTCTGGCCTCCCCTCCTGGGAGAGATTGGCATTTTATCTGCACTTCCTTGAAGTTTTGGTCCCAAGTGCAAAGTGAGTGAGGTTCCAGGCAGTCCAGGCTTGGCAGACAGGACAAGGACAGCACCCTTTTGTTGAACTTCACCTGTCTGAAGAGAAATGTGTTCTTCCAGAAGGTGTTCAACTCTAAGCTGAAGAAATGGCAAGGAAGCATTTGCTCACCATCTTGTGATTCTCTCATTTTATGGGGATTTGGTTAAAAGTTTATTGAAAAATATAGAAGGCATGACTTGCTTTGGTGGGGCCAGCCTCTTGGCCAGTCATCATTCAGTCCTCTCAGTTAAATGTTACGGCTTTCTGCTTTCATTCTGCGAGGACTGGACAGCCAGCTTACATCAAGGAGTTGTTTTCTAAAACTCCAGGGGTGACCCTAGGGTATGACAGGCCCTGGCTCCTCCCCTTCCTGTGGTGTCTGAGCCACAGCAGAATCTGGAACCAGCAGCTTCCCTGGAAAGCTGCATCCAGAACAGTCTATTACCTTTAAAAGAGTGGGTTTCCAGGTTCAGGGTCAACAGGATGTGTCAGCTAGGCTTTCTGAACTGGAGGCCTCTCGCATGGTGCCATAGCTCTGTCTTCAGCTAGATTGAGTCTGCCAAGAGGTTGTGGTTACGATTGCCTTAAAGCCAGCAGAGAAGTGGAGGACTCTTGGCTTTACTCTCTTACTTCCTGTGCTCCCTCTATGGCTTCAGATGAGGACATTCCCTCCCTTTTACGAATGAGGACATTGTCAGGAGAGCCCTTCTCATGTGCCTCCTAAAAGTGAAAGTGATTTCTGCTTCCTCTGACTTCTAACAGAAACAGTGACCTGATTTTCCAAATCTCCTTCCAGTAATTTAAAAGACAGACAAAGCACGGGGGAAGTGTGGAGCTGACTGATGGGAGAGCCGTGGGTGTCTGTCATGGGTGCCATCCAGCAACCTTCCTCACCTGGGACTCTGAGACCCCTCTGTGGGGACCCAGCTACCTGCATCACCAAACCACATTCTCTTCTTCATTCAGCTTTATTTCCTTACCTCCTGATAAAGGAGGACCTTCCTGATCCCTGTTCTGTTCTTTTAAGGCTCTTACAAAGTTTATAATTATATATTAATTGTGTGGTTATTTGATTAACATTTGGCCTTTATTACAATCTCCAATGGCAAGCCCTATGGGCCTCTTATTTACCATTGTATCCCCCATCCCTAGCCCAGTGGGTAACCCACAAAACATGGCACAGTATACACTCTTTGGATGAGTGAAAATTAAGACATTACTCAGGCAATCCCACAGTTCTCTTCCTGTTCTGACAATGAGAAATATATACTGCCCTCCTACTGCACCCCCATCCCACCTCCATCCCCCACTAAACTCAATGTTCTCTTAATTCAGTGATTCTAAGTGTTGCTTCAGTGGACACTGTCACTCAGCTTCCTTGATCATTTTTACTGATTTCCTTAGGCTGGGCTAGAGCCATGGAGTCTGAATAGTTGGGGCTCAAAGTGTTTGCTCCTAGCCACCAATAAAAAAGCTGACACTAGCAATGACCACCAACTGGGGTGTCTTCAGTTCTTTCTCCCTCTCCCCACTCATATGTCACCAGAGTGGCTCAAAATATGAATTGAAAAGAGGGAGGCATGGGGTGGAGTTCCCATGGGATGAGCAAAGCCCTCACACCTGGTGCTGGAGTGGCTGGCACTTTCACACCTTGCCTCTCAGTCCTGGTAAGTTTTGGTTTTCCTTTCTGCTCAGGCTTTTGCTCACAAAATTATTTTCAAGTTCCTTCTTGATATTATCCCTGGGGTTTTAAACAGAACAGTTTGTCACCAAAGCACAGGTTTGTAAGTGCTCTTTTATAAAGCCAAAGGGTGTGATCTGTTTTCAGTTGTGTACATCAGTGGACTGTCCGTAACAGGGGGAAGCACCAAGTGTAGCCAGGTGTATTTGCAGACAAGCAAGACTCTACCTTGACAAAAGGTACCGGCTTTGTCTTTCATAACTGAAGGTTTCGCTTGATCTTTTGAAGAAAGGATGATTTATATATGTAGATCATATCAGCCTTTCCTAGCATGGAGTTTTCCTGCATTTCCCAGAGAGAATGCAGGCATCTCTCTGTCCCAGGCCTCACATCAACATAAGAGAAAGACAAGAAATGGCCACCTATACTAGCTAAATCCATTGCCATCCTTTTCCTAATTCCAGTACATAAAGATACTTCCCAAAGCCCTATCTCCCTGGAAGGTCTTCCTGGCAGCCTGGCATCTTAGAAGTCTTTCCATCTACCACAAAGAGCTCACCTGTCATGAACTGCAAATTACCAGATACTAGATTTCTAGATGATACATTGTTTGATCCCCATGTAGAACTGTATGTTTCAAATTTTCCAGTAATAGTTTTCATATCAAGTATTCTATAGTCCTCATAAGTAACACATATGTTCATCACATCTATCCAGATTTAGGGCTAGGAAAATAGGCTCATGTCCAGTGGTGATCCTGTGCTCATAGTTGCTTCACAAGGCTTATCTAGGGTTCACTTTCTTCCCCCACATGAGCAGCTGGCCCTGACGAAGGCTCAGCAATTGCACATCAGCCCTGAGCATGCCTATCTGGGAAGAACACCTAGGCAGAGGTATTCCCAAATTAGGGAGTGAGCTGGGAGAGCTCTTTCTGACACAGCTATAAACTAGTCCCAAGAAGAAGTTATTAAGCACCCAGGCCCTGAGAGCCAAACTCAACACGATGTATGGAGAGAGTGGACTTTGACCCCATGCCTCACAGGTCAGCCTGGCTCTTGCCATCCCAGGTAGGCAAAGCAGGCAGAACCTGCGAGTCTTTCCTGGATCAGCCCTGCAAAGATTTGGACTCCCCTGGAAGCAGGGGCTGCACTAGGCTCCTTCGCTTTCCCAGCCAGTGCTGAAAGCATGTTTTGCTGCTTAGGGACACAGATCCTGGAGGAGAGAGCTCCAGTCAGAGGGGTGTGGAAGGCATTTAGCAGTGGTCAGGCCACACGCTCCAGCTGTGCACCTGTGGGCAGGTCATTTCACCTCTCTGGATTCACTTTTCTTTTCTGCAAACTGTGGTTGATAATAGCACCTACCTCACAGGGTTGTGGCCAGGCAGAAACAGAGTCATGCAAGTAGAGCATTGTGATCTGACCTGGCCTGTGGTGAGTTCAGAACAGGAAAGCCAGTGACATATAGGGGCTTTGATATCCCAGAGAAATCTTTCACCCAGCAGCTGACTACCCCTCCCCTAGGCCCTTCTCAAGTGCTCCGTCAATTTGTGCATAACCCTGAGGATGGGGAGTGCATTATCCCTTAGAAAGTAGGTCTGTTTATAGACAGCTTTTACTTGTATTGAATCTAAATCTTTCTGAGATACTTCCTGGTTCCATCCCTGTGGGCAAATGGAAATCAATGAACCCCTTTCCTCAAAATAGCCTCAATCATGTGCAAATTGTTGACCTCACCCTCCCTGCCAGTATCCTTTTCCCATCCCACTGATCTTTTCTTTCCCTGATGAAATGTTTTCAGTTCTTCTAATTATCAATGAATGATTAATGACATAGTTCCCAGAGCCTTCGTTATTGTGGCTTCTGTCTTCCAAAGGTGCCCTGTATGACTTAGGTCTTTGTGAGTTGAGTCCCTGTCACATGCCTGACATACAAAGAGGAGGAGACTGGACAAGACTGCAGGGACTCATGGCCAGGCAAGCAGGGGCTGCATTCTAGTTGGAAGCACAGTGTGTGCAGAGATACAGAGGCATGAAGCCAGGGCCCCCAGATGGCCAGGCACATTGAAGGAGTGGACGGTAGATACTGGGAAACACTTTTTAGAGAGCAAACTAGGGAAAGAAAAGGTGAATTTGACTTGTAGGTGACAGGGAATTCTGGACCATGTTCAGAAGTGACAAAGATAAAGATGGGGCAAGTCTGAAAGTTGGGAGGCCAGTTAACAGAATGACCAAGGAGTAGGAAGGGGGAAAACAATTCACAGACTGAAATGTCCGAAATATATAGCAAAAGGCTAACAGAGGTTCTCTCTGGGTAGTGGAACCATGAGTGATTGCCTTTTCTTTTTCCTCTGTGTTTTCTAATTTATCTTGCATAAGTATTTTCTATTTTCTCTGTAACTAGCATGTATTATTTATATAGTAAATATAATTTATGCATGTCTAGAAATAGTTCAGAATCAAACCAGCAATTGGAAACCAATTGGAGGGAGAAGTCTGGGGAACCTACATTCTGGCTGGAGTGTTCAGGTGGGTGATGTGACCACCGACTGGGATGGGACCATAAGCATCAGAACATAAATAGGAACTTGGTAGCATCACTGACAGCTGAAATGAGTACCACAGGCTGATATGTCTCCCATTTGGCCTCTCCATAGCCTGCTCTATAGCATCTGTCCTGCCTTATGGGCCTCAGAGCTCACCCGTCCACTCTGCACAGACCTATAATGCAGACTTGGTGGCAGCAAGGCCCAGCATCCATGGCAACAACAGCATTTACTTGGATGACAAGCTTGTCACTTCAGCAAAATATTTAACCGAGTGCCAACTAGATGCTCTGCGATCAGCCATACTGTAGTGGTGAATTGTGAAGGGGCTGGCAGAGTGGCTCAAGTGGTAGAGCACCTGCCTAGCAAGCATGAGGCCCTGAGTTCAAACCCTAGTACTGCCAAAACAAACAAACAAAAATTGTGAGAAAGGCAGGAACCATCCCTGTCTTAATCAGAGGAAGGCAGATATATATGTTTTGGGTTACTTTGATAAACATACCATTCCAAACTGAGAGGAATGCTCCAAAGGAAAGGAAATGCTTCTGTGAAGACACTATAACAAAGGAAACGCCTCTGGTCTGAGAGTGCAGGTAAGCTTCCCCGGAAAAGATGCTTGAGTTGAGAGCTAAAGGGCAGGAGAAGGGAATTGAGCTAAGAAGTCTAGACAAGACCCTGTGGGGGGGGCCAAGTACAGTCACGCCTCCTTTAAGGACAGATTTGAGCAATGTGCAATTAGGCAATCTCACCATCACACAAACGCCGAGAGCGCATTTAGCAAACCTAGATTGCACAGGTCAATCGCTGGACATGGTCTCTTGATGCAGCCAGGAGGTCAGTAAACATGAGATGTCTGCTGCCGGTGTCACAGGGCACACTGTTTACAATAAACTTTTTAATAGGGAAAAGTACACTCTAAATAGCGATAAAAGTATGCTATAGTCAGCACATAAGCCAGATGCATAATCACTTATCATTATCACGTGTTAAGCATGGTACACAATGGTGGGTGTCGTACTTCTGTGCAATTGGTAGTATAGTAGGTTTGGTTACACCAGCATCTCCACATGAAGAATGCCTGTGCAACATGGTTAAGACAGCCATAGTGTCACTAGGTGATTATAATCCTGTGGGACTACCATCCTGTATTCTGTCATTTACTGAAACATCTTTCTGCCGCACATGACTGTGTAGCATATTTGAATATAAAATAAACACAATTTAGAGCCCAGAGAGGGGGCAGGGGCTGGGAGAGGTGGGCAGGATGGGCCCTACAGAGTCTTGAGGGGCACAAGAAGATCCTGGTTTTTATCCTAAGAGCCAGTGAGGCCATTAAAGGCTTTGGAGACCTATGGTGGCCGTTTGACCAGATCCTCCAGCTGCAGCTTAGGGCAGAGCTCCTTCAAGCATCTACTGCTCCACTGTTTCTTGTCACTAAGACTAGTGCTGAGGCCTGATAATGTCAGACACCTCCCTCCTGGCCGGGCAGCCAGAAGTGGGGGTGCTCCAGTGAGGAGCACTTAGAAGGCTCTCCCTGCAGCAGCCACCTCTGAAAGTTGCACTGCAGCTCAACTTTCTTGGGGCTTTGCATACTTTAACACTAATGTGTGTACAACTTGCTAATTAATGGAATCATTTGCATTTGAAAACATCGTGTGCTAATGGGAGGCTGCAAAGCACTCTCATTAGTTCACAGGTATTGTTCCAGCTTTCTTCTTCATTTATTTTTTCCCTCTCCCCAGCTTGGCTTAATGGCTGGGGAAGAGTTCTTCTGATTAGCCTTGTGAAAACCAGTCTTCTAGAGCTCAAAGCACTAGGACTGCCTCAGGTGCTAGGAGAGGGAGACCAGCCTTGGTTTACCCAGTAAAGAGGACAGGGGTAAATGCAAAGGAGGAACTCAACCATTCTTAAGCATACAGTTCAGCTGTACCAAGAATATTCATATTGTTGCAGCATCCAGTTTCCGAACTTTGTCATCCTCCCCAAACGGAAACTACATGTCCATTACACAAGAAGTCCCTTTCTATGGGGCTTATGAATGGTATGATGTTCTGATGATGTGTCCCCTGGTAGGATTTTTGTAGGGCAGAATGGTCCACTCACTTAATCCCAAGAAGGTGCTGCAGAGCTATATTCTCAGTCCTACCCAGGGGTCTCACCCCCAGACGTATAGTGGTTGTGAGTCGTTTCTGCACCCGAAATCCCACCCTCCCAGACATCTGTCTGCAGGCTGATCTGTGTTTCAGAACAGGTGGGGTGGTCACCATGAATTAGCCACCATGAGGAGATGAGTAAGTTCTGTGTGGCTGGCTCTAGTCACAGTGAGTTCTCACTGTATTGGGCTCTGCTGTAGGAGAAAAGGTACGAGGGTGTCTCTAAAGATGGGACATTTAAAAATTATTAATAGTTAGGGATGAAAACAACATGTTCTTCTCCTTGGAAACACAACATCTGCCAATCCCTTTATTTGGATGTGCCTCCAAGACAGATTTGGAGTCAGGCCAACCTGGATTTACATCCATCCTTTGTCACTCACTGCTATATAACCTTGAACCTCTGTTTCCTCATCTAAAAAATGGGGCTCGTGATCCCCCACTAGTAGAGTTACTGAGGAGATTACACAAGGTGGTGTTGATGCAGCATCCAAGGCAGCACTGCCTTAGCAAGTGGAAGGCAACATTCTCGTGGTTGTCACTGTTGATGATTTTGTCATTGTAGGTCTGCAGGTGGTCCTGAACTCCATTATCAAGGCTATGGTGCCCCTGTTGCACATCGCCCTGCTCGTGCTATTTGTCATCATCATCTATGCCATCATTGGCCTGGAGCTCTTCATGGGGAAGATGCACAAGACATGCTACAACCAAGAGGGCATAGCAGGTAAGAGGCGGGTACTAGGCTGCAAGTTCCCAAGACGCTGTCCCTTCCTCCATAGCTGCTTCTTGTACACTGGACGGGCTGCAGCCGTCTGCTTCTCTGGACTAGGGAGGACTCCTGCATTCAGTCACTCATGCTTCCAGGCTGTGGCCATGTGAGAGGCAGTGGTCTTTATTCTCTCCATCTCATTTCCAATTTCTGTTTTCACTACAAAGAATCTCTGTTAAAACAGCCAAGCAAGCTTTGTCTAGCATTACTAAACACAATTAAATGAGTTGCACAATTTCAGAGGCATTGAAAGAACCTATCTTTCATCAGTCTCTCATTCTTGAAACCAACCTTGAACACTTCAAGAGTCAATGTTAAGTGGAGCCCGTGTGTGTCTGCTCCATCAACATGTCAGTATGGTTCATCATTAAAGACCTTTCGGGAAGACAGTAATGCTATCTCCTGTCAGGACCTGAGGTCTTTCCACCATCATGGGCCTCGTCCCAGCTCCTGTCGGTCAGTGTTTTCTTCTCCATTTGTAAGCAGAAGACCCTGGCCCCCTTCCCAGGATGGGTGAAGGGCAGGCCTGGAATCACCCCCTGTACCACCAGCCAAGTCTCTATTCCAAGGAGAAAGTTCAGCTTCATGTCATGACCATGGGTCTTGCCTTTCTAAGACTCCCCTTTCTGTGCTCCTTCTATAAGTCATTGTATTTAAGAAGCAATGTTGGCTCATTAAGCATTTCCTTGAGTAGCACCAGAGTTTTGGTTTGCAGGATATGCTACAGGCTACTGTCTTAAATGAGAAACATCTCAGCTTGACCTTTTAAAAAAACATTTAAACAGAAATTGACAAGGCAATAAAACTGTTTCAAACACACACACACAACTTGTTAATAAAATATCCCCTACCCTGAGGGGCTAGCAGTGTTCAATTTATATGATTTTCCTTTTCAAACAACAAGTCCTGTGCTCCTAGCTTGAGGCATCTTGTTGGAGAAAGAGGAGCATCTGCCTGCAGCACTGGAGGATAGATTAACCCTTCCCTCTGCAGCTGTGTTTCTTGTCCCACTCAGCCTAGGCGTAAAAGTAAACCTGCCCCCCCTTGCTTTGAGTGAGACTGGAGAGCATATCTACAACAGTGTGAAATGGATTATTCATCTTCAAAAACCAAAATAGACAACCCAGTGTGTAGGATGTAGCTTGGCTGAACGGGTGAACTGGGTATTTGCAAGGTTGCTAAGTCATTGTCACATGGGCACAGTCCTGAAAAACGAACAAAACCTATAAATCTACAGTTACAGATCACCCAATTGTTTTTGCATTTATTATGGAAAGTTTGTTTAGGAGGAGACTGTTCCATCTTGAGAATTTCCAAATACTTGGGTTGGAATTGTATAAGATGCAATTTTTGATTGGAAAAAAGAAACAGCTAAAATTTTGAGATATCCAGCCTTGCTTAAAGAAATACCGAGCAATATAGTATATAATATTTCCCCTTTAATTCAAATCCTTCTTTTTATTCTGTATGCTCTATTGCTAGCCCTAAGCCAATAACTTTATACTAATTGTGTGGCTTGGTTGGCTCACCATTCTAAGACCTCCTTAAGAGCTGACTGTCCCATGTCTAGAGTTTCTGCAGTTGTATTGAAATGACCAAAGACCCATTGAACCCAAACACCTCAGGCTGTGACAGAAATACAGAGTCTCAAAAGATCCCCCATCAATTCAGCAGTGACTGATAGTTGGGTTCCCACCAACAAAATGGAGGAGAGAAGAATGGTGAGATTCCATTCTGAGCCCAAGATGGCAACCCTGCCATGCTATCAGATGTCGGTGGACCATTAAGCCAAGGAGAGTTGCTCCAACACCTGCAAATGATTTCTGACATTCTGACAGGAACATAGCAAAAGTGTGTTTTCTACTGGTGGCAAGGATTGTGCAAGGGCTCATGGGAATAAGAGACCATGAATTATCATGAAAATCATCAGGTTTTGTTATCAGGCTTCAGTAACCTGAGATGTCAAGAAAATGGCAGATGTCATAGACAAAATGCAGGGTGGACTCCTCTCCATAGGACAGAGCCAGAGGGTTCGGTGAAAAGCCACCTCTGGTGCAGAAAGCTTTAGGTCCTCCTCTGCCCTTAGGATGAAGACTAGGCATGGCCTTACCCACTAGAGAGGCCTGTTTAGTATCATATTGACCTTGACAGTAAACAGGACCAGAAGTACCCAAGTCATCATCCACTTCCTACCATAAGATTCTGGAGGTCATTCATGTGATGGGTTTTATCTTTATCCCCCAAGTTCAGAGGAGAAGTGGGCTCCTGTAGTGGAAACAAGCTGAGCCAGAGTGTTCCACCAAGAGGCACTATGCCAGGCTCCAGTGAGAAGGTGACCTCACACATTTGTGTGTGGGGCCAGGGTCCCTGCTGGGAAAGGGGCAGGGAGCATTTAGCTATAGCAGCCTGTCTTCTCCAGCACTCTGCAGCCAGCCCACCACCTCCTCCTTCCTCCACCTACCACCTGATGACAGCCCAAGGACCCACCCATCACTCCCAGCAGAGCACATTTCTATCGTCATCAGAACTTTGTCTATCCATATGGTGACTGACCCCAATGAGGAGAAAATAAAAAATTGTACATGGATCTGGACACACTCAATGCAGCCTAGAGTAGAAGACCAGAGACAGACACCTGCCACCTTCTGAACCAGTCCCAATGTGTTTTGGATAGTTTTGTAGAACCTTTGAAATGGGTGTTTTTTTAAAAATTTGTCTTTGTTTTGGTTTAGAATCAGACTTTGAATTGAATTATCGTATTTTCTGCATATTTAAATTATACAAAAGTGCTTTGTGAGTCCTTGTTACAACTTTAATAGGACTTACACCAAATTCTTATTTTTACACTTGGATATTATTTCAGACAATGAGAAAAGAATACACTAGATTTTCAGTCTTGTTTCCCATAAAACCCATATGAGGAAGCTATGGGGCCAGCCCGTGAACCACTGTTCCACTGTCCCTTTGATGGGCAGTCCCTGGTGGAGCTCATCTCAGAAGAGGCCATTTTCCCTTAGTCCCTGAGGCATCTGCACAGCCCTCTTGGTTCTTTAGCAGATACATTGCCATATGCGACACCTTTTGTTTCTGGTTGTTCCATCTGTCTGATGGTTCTTGGAGCCAGGTCCTTTTCAATAGCTCTTCCAAGTACAATAATGACCCCTGAGACTGGCGCAGAATTGGTTGGCTAAGCCTAGCCATGAAATCACCTTCATTCTGTTCATTCCTTAAAGTTGAGACCTAAAAATGCAATTGATTTTGTCTTTGGCCATTCCTCCTTGGAACCAGGTGCTCTGCCAGGATTTCAGTTCTTGTTGGTATTGACTGTATTTCTAAAATCTCTCATCTTTGCCTCCATTATTTTACCAAAAGCTTCATGAGACTTTCCACAGTGACTCTCTCTCCATTTCTGTTTTCAAATGGAGAGCCCACGCTGCTCAGCATTCCCCCTCTGTTCCTGTCCACCTCCCAGGACTTCATGACTCTGCAAAAGAAAACCAACCATTTTCCTGTCTAAGCTGAGTTTCCCTTACCTTAGAGTCCACGTTGTTAGGACCTGCTGATTTGCATGTGTTCACATTTTTCAAGTGTTCCCTTTAGTGCTTTTTATAGATACCTATTTTTATCAGATCATCCCTGTTTCTTAATTATTCTCCAATCTCTTTTTATTGTTGTTCAAGACAGATTTAAAATAGCAGAGCAGCACTTGAACCCGTGGATGATCTTTCTGGGTCCCATCCTTTCTCCTGTACTAGTGACATCACTTCCCCTTGATGCCAGTTTCTTCTTTGAGAAATCCCCAAAGATGTTTTCCTTCCTCAAGGATGCCTGGAACCCACTTTAGCAGCCTTCCTCCTTTCCCTACTTCTGCTGTTGTGGAATTGAAGATGGGGAAGCTGTCCAGATTAGCAGTCACAATGGAAAGACGAACAGCATCTTTCTGCCACAAAAAGCAAAACATGAGAAAAAGAAATGCAAGCTCTTCTCCCTTAATTTTCTTCACCCTCTTTTTCATCCCATCTCTCATGTATCCCAGCACTTTATCGCCGAGCTGAACACGTCACTCTAGAAAGCTATTTCTAGAATAAGTGAGAACCAAACAGAACTTATGATCAATTTGGTTCTTGGTCTTCAGTCTCTCAACTTTCGTTTTTTAAGTGCTCGGCTATTTTTAATTTATTGTGTAGGGTTAGGATTCACTTCCTAATTTCTCTCCTTTTTTATAGCCTAACATCCAAATCGCTAAAGATTTCACAATTTCAAAAAGTCACAAAAAGTTGTGACTAGGGATGATTCACTTCAGGAGCCAGACTCTGGGTAAGGAAATGGTGTGGACACTTTGTACCCTCAAGCGGCTCAGAAATCAGAATGCAGACCTGTCACCTTGGTCATTAATAAAACACCAAGCCAAGAAAGCCTGGAAGCAGCATTATTCAGAACCCCAACCTGGAAATAATCCAAATAAGACAACATAACAATGAAATACATGGAAAGGAATCGGCCAGACTGAAGTAGATGAACACAGAAACATTATGCTAAGTAGAGGAAGAGGAACATAAAAAGCCATATAGTATATGGTTTTATTTATATGAAATTTTAAGAAAAGGAAAAGCTTTGAAGACAGAAAGCAGATCAGGTTGTCAGGGCCTGGGGACAGGAGTAAGGACAGACTGTAAACAAGCATACAGGAATCTGTTTAGAAACGGATTGTGGTGATGGCTGCACAGCCATGTAAATTTACTCCAAATAATCGAGCTGGACATTACATTGATGAATTCCAAAGGATGTAAATTATATTTCAATAAAGGTGAGAGACAGAGAGAGAAGAAGGAAAAGGAGGAAGTATCGGAAGCCATCACTGCTGTCATCAGGAAGACACACATTTTCAACCATAGCACCCAACTTCATTCTCCCAAGATTTATCTCTTAGTTAAAGGTTAAAACATTTCTCCGCCTCTTAAGAGTGAAGTTTTAAATTTGAAGCCACAGACAACAACAGCTAGCTACCCAGTAGTCTTCCATACACAGCCTGTGTCCTACAGGCAAAATAATCATACTTGTGATTGTTTTGATCCTTATGAAAGAAGAAAAGATTCTGAGTGACTTCCTAACAGTAAATAAAGAACCACAAACAAATTCTCTCTCTGTGGTTGTGCTTTCACTGTCATTAGAGGTAATTGTTTGCTTATTAGAACTGAGGTCTCTTTGTCATTACTTTCTACAGATACAAGATAAGATCCTCAATTTCACAAACTTCTGTGAATTCCCCACTTTATGTTCCAAAGCAAGGCCAAGACTTTCTATTTTTACCATAATTCAGAACAGTCAAATCTTACTTAAATTTACCAATGATCTCCACACCAAAATTATAAACTGCATCTTAACTCACTAATTTGCTAATAGCTATTTCCAGCATGTGGAATCAGCCAAGTACTGTCCTTGGCCACAGATGACATTTCCTAAAAGAGCTCTGTCCTTACCTAAAAAGTATTCATCCTGTCACCTACTGCCACTCTGTCTTTGATTAGTGATTAGGAAATGATTTTTCTCTTCTGAGAGGTATTTTGCTGGGGACGAAGGGCAGCACTGAGAGGTCCCACCAGATGTGTGTAAAATGCAGCCTGCTATACTCCCACTGATGGACCGTCACGAAGCCTGCCACCATGGGCACTGCTCGTGTGGGCGGAGTTCATTGTTCTTCCTTCATGTCAGAAGGCTTCACTATAAAGTGACTTTCATCCCTAGTAATAATGCATCTTGGGATATGTAATGAACTCATAATCAGAAGTTACTTCTGGATGTGATCAGTTAGCTAACTATGGGAAGGAGTCTTTGAATGGACGTAGCCCTTATGTTCCAGTGGCATGGGCAAGAGTCCTACTGTCTTTGAAATTGATTACTGAGGTTAAAGTGCAGTTTTTACAACACTTGGTTGAAAATACTGGTGTTCTAGGTCAATGGTCCCCTCGAATGAGTGCCTAAGCCCTTGTGTGGTTAAGTCATATATGGGGGGGAGTAGACTAATTAAAATTTGTTCTGTGTGATTTCTGCAGACTGATGGTTATCCTCTGTCACTGTTCCCTCTAACTCTTTTTCTTCTTGCTCTGCCTGTCCCCCCTCCCTCCTTTCTGCATTCTTGTCTTCCTTTCCCTGGACATGGAGATGTCCCAGCAGAAGAGGACCCTTCCCCTTGTGCTTTGGAGACAGGCCACGGGCGGCAGTGTCAGAACGGAACAGTATGCAAGCCCGGGTGGGATGGGCCCAAGCACGGCATCACCAACTTCGACAACTTCGCCTTCGCCATGCTGACGGTGTTCCAGTGCATCACAATGGAGGGCTGGACAGATGTGCTGTACTGGGTACGGAGCTCGGGCCGGCACTCAGAGGGCGGGAGCGTGAAGGTCATGGGCCCTTCCTGACACCTCCCATTCCCTCTTCCTTGTGAGGTTGTGTCATATCCACATACCAAGGGAATGGCTGATACATGTCTTTGATTCTTCCAGGTCTTGCTTAAGAAACAAAGCATGACATGTCCACCCTAATAGTCCCCTCTGCCTGCCCACCTTGGAGAAATGTCATCTTTAGTTTGGCCATAATGCAGAACACTGGTGTGCAGTCGGTGCTCTGCGGGTGAGCTGGCCATGCCTGGCAGAATTCATTCAATCCCTTTTCCTGCTGCTCCTGCCATTTCCCACCTCCATCTCCAAAAGAGAGCTACAGGCAGAATTACAAATTCTCAGAGAAAAGTCAGGCCTAGTCTTCTGAAAAGAAACCATTTTCATCGAATTGTGTAGCATTGAGATATATATTATATTTTTATTTCTCATGTTAGTCTTACCTTAACTTATTAGAACAGTCCATCAGACAAATGTTTTCACTGTCAGCCAAAGACCCTGCTGGTTGTAAGATGCATATTTAGAAATCCCACTTCATGAGTGCCAACCCATCTGTAGTGCATTTCTTTTATGTTAAAGATGCCATCACCACTTTGGAAACCTTCAAACCCTTGACATGACAGGTTTGTATACAGTCTAGCCCATCGGCAAATGCATCCATATTTGAGCTGTCTTTATTCTGGCAGAGTCAAGGCCATTATTTGTAAAACCTCCAGAAAATATCTTCTTTGCAACGTCTCCTACTTCAGCATGCGAAATGACTTGCCAGAATCCAATGTTGCTCTCCAGAATTTTGGCGAATAAAGTATGTTGCCAATCTCAAAAATATCATCTCTTCCAGGGTTTCCCAAATAGTCAAATCTATTTGGCCATCATGAAAACGATCTAAGAGGCTGCTTAGGGAACAGTGTCTACAAACCAAAACAGGGAAGAGTGAGAGGGAAGCCTCTGCCTTCCCGACATACACAGCTGCCAGATAGAGAGGACATATTGCCAAAAAAGGTGCCGACTTCTTCCAGAATCAGAAGGAAGTTGTGTAACAGTGCAGAGATGCGATGCACACTATTGTAGCTTCTAAAATCTTTTGTAAGCACTGTGTCCTCTTGATTCAAAAACCCTCTCCTCCCAGTTTTGACATTGCAGTTAACATGCCAGAGCCCAATATTGCTATGAAATGTGTTCCTCTCTGTTAATGACTACTTGGAACTTGCCTGAGTACCTTGTACCCAGCAAACGTTTGCTGAGTATCCTTGTGTGCCAGGATGCTCTAGGCACTGAGGATTCAGTTGTAAATAAGATCCAGTTCAGTCTCAGAAGCTAAGTATAAAAACCAGATGAAGTTCTAAACTGAATACTGGGCCTGTGCCACAGGAGGCTGTTATGATGTAATGTTTCCAGCAGAAGATAATGGTCAGATCGCCTCCACCTCCAACCTCAAACTAAAACATGCATGGGAAAACATTTCTCAGGCTCATACTGGAGTTGATTTTGTATCACTGAAAGACAAAGAGAGGAATGTGAACTTACTCTTCTTAGGCAAATTTGTTCTACTTAGCAAAGCAGATCGAATTCCCTTCTACCTTGCATGAGTCCCTCTGGCCAGCTAATATCAGAAATGTCCTTCTGCACTAGATGATTTTCACCCATGGGCTACAGACCACTGGGCTCTGAACTTCACCATGTGAGCCTCGAGCCCATGCTGTCCGTTACTATGGAAACGCCTTCTGTGGCATCAAATGGAGGGCAGGGAAGCAGGGTGGGCAGGGTGGGGGGTGTGGGGAGGGGAGAGTAGGTGTAATTTACCTTGCCGAGGGTCCTGATGTCCTTCTGTGATCTTCCCTCGTCGCTCCCTCCTTCTCCCCCACCGCCGGTCACTGATACCCCACCAGCCAGATGTGACCCAAAGAAATCCTGTCATACTGACAGCCAGAGTGGAGAAGGGAGAAAGCACACCACTGCAACTACCAATTTTCGGCAGCTGTGTTGTGCCTTCCCCTCTGGGGGTGTGACAGAGCTTATCCCAGATAGAGCTGGGAAGGGAAAAATTGTCAGAGGTGAAGGAACAAGTCCAAGCTCTGGGGACATACCTCCCTCTGACTGTCCCAGTACCCTTCCAAAATGGCCACACTGTGTTTGCACACCCCTAAAACTGAAACCCAGCCTGGTAGACGCAGCTCCCAGCCCAGTGCTCCTGCCGTCAGGGGATTTCTCTCTAACTGCTTTGCCCTTTCTGTGGCCATTTCTCTTTCTTCTTTTCCTCCTTCTTCCTGTCTTTCCCTTCAGCATTTCTCCTCTTGCTTGTGTCTCTAACCCACAGACTCTCAAATTTCAATGTTTAACATCAAACAAGAAGCTTTCTAAGTATAAAAATACCCAGAGCTGCCTCCAAACCATCAAATTAGAGGTTTCTAAGTTAGGACTTGAGTGTCTGCATCCTGAGAAAGCTCTCCAGGCTGTTGGTGTGGTAGCTGGAGCTTGAAAGCCCTGGAGACCTAACCTGATGAATCTACATGCTGCTGCTATGATGCCATGGCTGGATTTGAACCAGCCTGAGGAGCTGGTTTCCATAGAGAACAGGGAAGTAAGGTCTTCCGTTCACAATGTATTTCCCTTCTAGCCCAAGTATGTGATAGCATTAAAGAAGCAATTGATTCAGTCACCCAACATAGCCTAGAACACAAGGGACCAGGGAAGTCACCAAGCACATGGCAGATACTGACTCCTCTTGCAGGTGATATTGACTGTGTTTCTTTTTTCCTCTCACATCCATGATTGTTCTCCATTGTTGTGATGTTGAAGAGTTAGTGGACTAAATATAATCAAACTTGGTCAAATAATACTTGAACACTGCCTTAGCTCTGAAAGCCATCAGCTATGATTTGGGTGGCCAATGGCTAAACAGATTGCTTAAAACATTGCTTTTCCCTGGTCTCCTGTTCTAAGTCTGCAGGTGAGAGGGAAGAAAGGGGGAGTGGGAGTTGGCAACTAAACAAAAACTCAGGTTTATGTGTAGTTTTCTTGGGCAATCACCTCTTTAGCCAAAGCTTCTCTATTTACTCTAGGAATGTTCAAGTCTCTCAAAGAATATGGTGGGCAGGTTGGGGGAATTGATCAGATCCAACAGTGCCTACCACAGGAGCACTAAGCACAGGAGAGGGGAGACACTGCTGATGTCTCTTTGTGACATCATGATTGGTTTCCATTTCTACTTTTGGGTGTTTTGAGGTTTGTTTTTTTGGGGGGAGGGTGGTTGCTCAATATCCCTAGCCACCCTCCTATAATCGAAGACTATTTGTCTTCTGTGGTTCAGGCAGGTGCTACTGAATCAAGCCAGGCTCTATCTGCAGAATTCTCAGATGTAGTCTGAGAGGGAGGGTCAGTCTGAAACTCTGAGCGTTGTCCCTTTCACACAGTAACCCTACACAGCTAGATAGCATAAACATCAACCAGTCAAATAGTTGTTCAGTGCTAACTTTCTACCCAGCACTTCAGACAGCCCCAAATGAAATAACATGGCCACTGACCTGGGTGAGAATTGTGGGAAGGAAGGCAGCAGTGAGAGATGGTATCACACTGGAAGACATCTTGCTGGCCCTTCAGGAATCGAGATGCCTGGAAAATTCTCATCAGAGGTTTCTGTTGACCTCTGCTCACCTGATGCCTTCTGATCTAGGGACCCTGAGAACACTGCATGCTGGGCTCACAGCAGACACCTTTGGTCTGTGTTTTCCTAGACTCAATCCCCTCTCCAGCTCTTCCTGGAACCAATCATTGTGCCCTAGTGTGTTTCAATTACTTCTTCTATGGATCTTTCAAAAATTTTCTATTGGATTTAAAAATGAGATTAGAAAGAATACTTAATGAGGAACCACAGAAAGGAAAGATTTTTAGAATCACAAATAATTTCTTCTATAATATCTGAGATTAGTTTTGATTCAGAAAGCTGGAGACTTTGGGAACCAAAGTCTAAGGGTTTAATTTTTCATAAGTCAGTTTTGAGCTCCACACTGCATCTTGCCTTCTGATGAACACAACTAGTCATGTGGAGGAGGTACTCCTGCTGATTCCACACAATACACACGTACACACACACTCATGTGCACACACATGCACGTAAACTGATGTGCACATGTACACCTCACATGCACACACATGTACACATACACACCTATTCGTGTGCACACACACACACACAGAAGCCTCTCATCTCTGCTTTTGGTGTTGCTGAAAAATCCCTTAATTATGACAAAAGTCTTTTGCATCCAAGCAAGTTGAATTTGGAAGTTTTACCCTATTTGTTCCACTCCACCTTGCTTTCAAAAATCCACCTGCTTTCACAGTAGAACATAGAACATGAGTTTCTAAAGATATCAGAACAGTGTGGAACTGAATTCTGCCAATGACCCAGCAGTCATTCTAGGGGAATTGCCGAGAGAAATCCCCATGGGATCCAGGAACAGCACTTGGGGCTCTTCATGTGGTCAGAGGAGGGAGTGACAGGTCCTTCCAAGGACTCTGGTATTCTGAGTATCACTCACTCAGTGCCCATGCTGCCAGACAAAGAAGCCACTACCTAAACAATACCTTGACGATTTGATAACCACATCAAGGGAGAGGATTAGCATCATTCATTCATTCATTCATTGGATTTTATTTCTTACCCTTCACTGGTATTACATGTGTCCTTATTATTCAATGATTCAATTTAACAAACACTTATTGAGCATTTACTGTGTTCCCAGGGCTGAGCGGGGATGGCCCAGGGTAGGGTGGAGAAGAGGAAGGCCTGCCCTGCAGGACACATGAAGGAGTGAGTGCCAGCACAGGGCACTTGCAGGGAGGAGGCTTGCACAGGCCCTGAGGCTGGACCGTAAGCAAGGCAGCAATAACTGGGAAAAACAATCCTTAGCCATTTGGGATGCTGAGATAACCTGTGTTTCAGGTTCTCAGTGAACCCAAGAAATCACTGGGGTACCCCAGAGCCTTCACCATTGTGTCTGAAGGCCACAAGGTACAGTTGCAGTATCAGCCAGGATCCCATGCCCTTGGCTGTGAGCCAGCTGTCCCCTATATGGGTACTAAGACCCGAGCTGCCCTCTCCACTCCTGACCTCCTGCACAACATCAGTGATTGACCTATATGATTTCAGGAGTTTGTTGTTTTCTTCTCCAAGAAAATGGGCCTTTCATTGTCCTCTGAAGCCTCAGGCTTCAGCAAACAGCAAAAAGCAGGTACAGGAGGGAAGCGAGTCAGGTGGAACCTGTTTCCCACTTGCTGCTCACTTGGTGGTCCACATGGTACATATTCATGTCCTAGAAAGCAAAGTGACACAGGTCACAAAGAGTCACCCAAATACTGAGCCATTGCCTCTGGCTGAATGGTATTCACTGACAGCAAACCATGTCCTCTGATGACACTATGAGGAGAGCACTGTGACTTTTATGGGCTTGCCCTTCCTGTCTTTTGATGGACATGGCCTCTATTTTTTGGGTGGTGGTGGGGGAACGGGACTTGAACTCAGGGCCTACAGCCTACACCTTGAGCCACTCCACCAGCCCTTTTTCATGTTAGGTATTTTTGAGATAGGGTCTCATGAACTATTTCCCTGGGCTGGCTTTGAATCAGTCTTCCTGATCTCTGCCTCCTGAGTGGCTAGGATTACAGACATGAGCCACCAGTGCCCAGCTACATGGCCTCTCTTGGCACATGCCAAAACTGCCAGACTTTCTGGATCCACAGTGCTTGTGCCAAGAACCACACAGAAAAAGGTGCACACAATGTAAAAGCCCATGGAAAGCAGCTGGGACCAAGAGTGGCCCTGAGCCAAGAACCCAGGGAGGCTCTGCTCCTCACATTTTTCTTGTTGAAGAAAAATGGTGGATTTGAAAGTTTAAGGCTGGGGTCCCCTTCAGGAGTTAGATCCTGGTTTCAGAAGGGTCTGTGGTATTTTTTATTCATCCTCTTTAATCCTGTCCTAGGATTGTGGAAATAGGGGAAGTCTTGTGTTTCAGCAAGGGCAGGGGTCATCCTGCTGGTTCCTGGGCCTAGGGGTCCTGATGGCTACAAAGATGGGACATGGACACACCACCTGCCTTCCATAGGGAAGCCATACAGCTTCCTTTGATACAGACCGAAGGAATGCCTAGCTCAGTGGTTTGAGAAGAACAATTCTTTTCTCACCTCCAAATAAGAGTGTCAGCAATCTGGGCCAGATTTTAAATGTGGCTTTATTTCTTCCTCCTCTTAGTAGCTCCACTCCCATCAATTTAAGTGATCAGTTTTGTCACTCCAGGCAATGCCCTACATCAGAGCCAGCCCATGCTATATGCTTTCTAACAGGCCTGCCCCTAAAAGTAGATGGCCCAGTATAGAGAAGGGTGACCAGATACAGTGGTACACACCTATAATTCCAGCTACTTAGAGGCAGAGATTAGGAGGATTGTGATTTGAGGTCAGCCTGGGTAAAAAGTTAGTGAGACCCTATCTCATCAAGCTGGTCATGGTAGTGTGTGCCTGTAATCCCAAATAGGTGGGAAACATAGGTAGGAGGATCACAGTCAGAGGCCAGCCCAGGGAAAAAAGCAGAAGACCCTATCTGAAAAATAACTAAAGCAGAAAGAGCTGGAGGCACAGCTTAAGTGGTAGAGCACTTTCCTAGCAAATGTGAGGTCCTGAGTTCAAACCCACACCCCCCCCCAAAAAAAAAAGAAGAAGGAGGAGGAGGAGGTAAGAGAGAAAACAAAAAGGCACTTTTCCTTTAGACCTGAGAATTGCGTTCATGGCCTGCTGAACTCTGCCCACCCAGCTGGTGCTGTGTTTTTAGGACCACTGTGGAAGCTCCCTGACCTCTCATCTATCCCCATACACCTCCTCACCTGCCATTCCCCATCTTGAACCTTGAACCAAGGAAGGGGCCAAAGCAGAAATATAGGACAAAGAGGGTAGGTGGGACCCATGAGTTTCCTCCACCTGGCCCTGACTGTGGGACAATGATCTTACGATCTGTAACTCCACCCACTGAAGTCCTTGATGATGTCGTAGCTACCTGCCTTGAGGAAAGGACATCCGAACTAACCAAGGGCCCAAGAGATTCTCCAAGGCTCGTGGGTTTGCATGACCTGGAGGGTTGTTTGTGGCGAAGTAGGATGTTCCCAAGTTCAGGTTCAGGGGTGTGAGGAACAGTGAGGAGAGCCTTTATTCTGAGGCTGGTGGAGAACCAGCCAACCCCACTCCCACTCGCCACCTGACCAGCCCTGAGGTGGCTCTAAACACAGGATGTGGTGAGTGCTCCATTGCCTCCTGGAGCTGGACCCTGCCTCATCCTGTGAGAAGGGGTCTGCAAACCACGGCCACACAAAGGGATCCTGCTCAGAGCAGACCTGGGCTGCCTGGAACCCACAGAACACTCCCCCATGGGGTCTTCACAGAACAGGGCAGTCCTGTGGACTCCAGACCTGGCTTCAGGGTCAGCACACCACGGATTGTATGCACAATGCTCTTTTCATCAGCTTCTAGCCTCCCGCCCTGCCCCCCAAAGTAAAGAAGCATTAATTTAGAGGGAAAGAAGGGGACTGCTCCAACCTTAAACAGGACATACTCTGAGAGAGAAAAGACACCAGACACTCATGACATTGGGTCTAGGTTTGCATAGAAACTCTTCCTTGACAGATGCTTGGGACCCCCACCCTGTGGCTTCACTGTAGCAGAGGGTACAAACACACCATGCCTTCCACACCTACATCTTACACTCAGTGAACACTTGGTAGACAAGCACAGATCCCATGTATCCACTAAGAGCAAGCAGAGGGCGACCTCACAGCCCCATGTTATTGCAAGATGTGTAGCCTTGGCCTTGCCAGGCCACCCTGGCCATGCCACATGGCTCTCATATGAGCCACGTATGTAGTCTCGTTTCACCAATCCTGCCCTGGCTTGCATTGGCCTGGTTTTGTTTCCCTTTTTCTAGTGGCAAACTTATTGGACACCCCTCTGCTGGTTTGTCTCCTTTTGCACTTGGCCCAGAGGTTCCTTCTGGCCAAAGGAAGGCTCACAGGCTCCCTGTGATGGGGACAGGGTCCACACACAGACTTGCTGCCCTGCCTCTCCTGGCAGCTTCTGTTTTGCTAGATCTCTTAGTCATTCAGCCACTGAGAAAATTTTCCTTCCCCCAACACAGAAGGCTTTCCAGCTGTGCCCTCTATTTTTAACAATGGCCAAGTTCCTAGGAAACCCCATTCCTGTCACAAAGTGGTCACATGGATGCTGGGCTTCCTGCCTGTCCCTTTGCCTTCCACGACTCTGCCATGCAAGGTTCATACAGTCCTGCCTGGTCTGGCCCTGGCTTGCACAGCCTTGTGTGGCCAGTTTCCCGCCTTCCTCTCACAGTTGCATTTACTATTCCACTTCAGAGTTGCTTTTTGCAGTATGTCTCTTCTCTTAGTATGGGTTTCCTATGCAGCACAGCACCTAGCATATCTTAAGGTTGTTCATTCATTCACTCAACAAACATTTACTGAGCACCAAAGGCACTGTTCCAGACACATGAGGTTCACTGGTGAACAATGCCACCTCCTCATGGAGCTTACATTGTAATATGGAAGACAAACAATAAAAAACCAGGGAGTTGCCCAGTTACAAAGTGATAAGTGCTATGGAAAACTAGAGGTGTGTGGGAACAGGGATGCTCCAGAAAGCTATGTTAAATTGAATTTCACCACTACAGTTAGGTGGGCAGATGTTGGGAAGTCTTCTCCTTGGTGACTCAGTTCACACCGATGGTCCACAGGCACGACTTTTGCACTGTGAGCTATGACTACATTTGGTAGATTTCGCTAACCAAAACCTAGCTATAACACATCAGTCTTAATGAACTGGTGAACGTGTCAGGATGTAACACTACAAAATCAGATAGCAGGTCTCTTAGGACTCCTCAGATGTTTTGATGCGTGGCACACAAAGAACACACAATTTGCCACATGCTTCAGTCAGTGGTCACAGTTGCTCAGAGCCAGAGATGCTCCGAGCACAGGGATATCCCAGTGCCCCTGTGACTCATAGAGGCACTCTGGGTAGAAATCAAAGCAGTGGTTGTCCAATGTGAACACAGCTTAAGAGTCACATGGTGTGATTACATTGCAGATGTACAAACCATATACATCTGAGATCCTGGGATCTCAGGCAGAGGAATCTCTTGTCAGTTCTCCCAAATGACCCTGGGGCTGGTGCTCTTAGGGCCACCAGCAAGAGCAACACTGCTACACAGAGGAGTAGTGGTGAGGCACAGTACCTGTTAGCTTATTACAGGTGAAATTGGGAACTATGGAGCAGATGATGTGGGTCGGTGGTCCTCACACTCCGGGCTTGTATAAATGCGTTGCTGCCCACCCCTGCCCCAACCCACCCCCGGAGTCTGGGGGAGTGCTGAGCACCTCATCTAACAACCCGTTGCTGCTGATGCTGCTGGTGTGTGAGGCCAGGCTTTGAGAAGAACTGGTGCAAATCATCCAGGAAGTTCATACCTTAGGAATTTTGGGGGTTTTCAAACTAATTTCACAAAGACATTTTTGGGGTTCATCTTTAGGAAGCTAGGAGTAAACCTTGTTTAGTCTGCTCAGAATACAACAGGAGAAACAGATTTGAGGAACCCAATCAGAATGTGTTTCCCCTCTGATGGAAACACTACTGTGTGACTTATCTTCACATCCCCCCTCCGGCCAGGTGTGTGCTGGTAAAGGTTAAACAGTTGCTTCAGGGGCAATGGGTAGAGGGCAGCTGATTGCCAGTGTGCCCATTTCTATGGTGTCATGGCTGCCACCATGCCAGTGTCAAGATACCAGCGTGACATCGCTGAGGGTGGAGTTGAGAAGAGATGCACACAGTGAACTCTCTGCAACCCAGAGGAGCCAGCACTGAGGACCAACTTCTAGATTCTGGGCTCATCCAGGGTCCAGGTGGCAAGCCCTTTGAGACCATCTCTTTCCTCACATGTCCTGTAAGGTTTTAGCTCCAACTGTGTCAGTAAAGCTGACCCACTTCAAACACCAAGGTCAGGTTGCCTCAGGGTGCGGCAGAAGACTTACTGACCACATAAACCCAACTGAACTAACCCCTCCCATACTGAAGAAATTACTTTGTGAGGTGACCCACCTTCTTAGACAAGGGAATATAAAACGCTGAAGTCTTTCTTTTCCAGGACATAAAACAGAGAGAGACAGGTACAATTCCTCCTGAGGCAGAGCCTGCAAAGGGCCTTCACAGTTCAGATCAAGGTTATAGGGAAGAATTTGGACTAAAGATGAAGCCAACGGTAGATCCTGAAACACATCCAGACACCAAGTTCAGCCCCATTGCCTCTGCAGATCTGTGCACATGTTCCTCCCTGACTTCTCACTTTAACTCAACTCTGCTTCCCCTCTCCTAACTCTCCTTCATCTTTCCAGATGCAGGACGCTATGGGCTATGAGTTACCCTGGGTGTATTTTGTCAGTCTGGTCATCTTTGGATCCTTTTTCGTTCTAAATCTGGTTCTCGGTGTGTTGAGCGGGTAAGCTGACCACTTCTGTGTGCCCTTAACGATGCAGCCGAGCAAGGTCCCAGGTTCCACTATGACCACTGCCAGCATCCTCAGAGATGGGATCCTAACAGGCCCAGGAAAACTGGGGGGGAGTAAAAAAAAAATCTCCATTTGACCACAAATTCTGATCCATTGGCTGGGCAGGCTGTTTGGCCTCTGATTTGCACCTTGAGGTCCCCGGTCCCACGCTGCTGGGATCAGCGTCTGGGGAGCCGGTGGCTGGCGTTTGGCCGTGCTCGGTTGCTGTGTGTGCCTCACTAACTATCATTCCATTCTTCCAGGTCAATGATGCCGTAGGAAGGGACTGGCCCTGGATCTATTTTGTTACACTAATCATCATAGGGTCATTTTTTGTACTTAACTTGGTTCTCGGTGTTCTTAGCGGGTAAGCAAGACCAAGGAAAAAGGTCTTGGTTTTTCTGTTTATTTTCATTTATTCTTTCTTCTATTCCTGGTGCTATTCTTTTTCTGGCTCTGATGAACCTGGGATAAGAGGTCACCATGGGAGCCTTGAAGTGAAAGTCCTTGGCCTGGCTGGGTAAAGGGTCAGATGCACAAGAGTGAGTGCATTGGTGTGGGTGGTAGACAGTGGAGAAGAGATGGCTGGTCCTACCTGTTCCCTTGTCAAACTTCCTCCCAGTTCCAGGTAGGCAAGATGCTTTTTCTTGTGTTTTAGTGGACTTGTTCACGAGTAGCATGGAGAGGCCCTTGAGTGGGAAGGGCGTGATGGCAGGATTCACACGCGATGTGCTTTCCACAGTCCTGCAGATAAGTACTCACTCTCGTCTCCTGAGCTAGTTACTCCTTGCAGGTTAGTAGTAAAGATTTTGGATCATTTTTTAGTTTCTTTTCTTTCTTTTTTTTTTTTGTAGTACTAGGGATTGAGCCCAGGGCTTTGTGCCTGCTAGGCAGGTGCTCTACCACTTGAGTCACAACTCCAGCCCTCAGATCACTTTTATTCAGTGGTGAACAAGCCAGAGTAGGAAGGGTTTGACTTAAAATATAAGTAGGGCTGGGGATGTGACTCAATGGTAGAACATGTGTAGGCCCTGGTTGGACCCCCAGACCTGCCAAAAAAAAAAAAGAGAGATATGTGTATATATATATATGTATATGTACATATATGTGTATATATAGATATATGCATATTTCCTTTATATATATCCTATATGTTATATATAATAATATATATGTGACATATATATATTTATATTTATATATTTATATAAATACAAACCAAAAATCTAATTCCCAGTTCTGATTCCCAGTCCAATCCATTCTGGTGTTTCCCTTTCTGAATACAAAAACACTGAACTGTTAGAAGAGAAGTGATGGAATTTACTTTCCTTTAAATCTATCAAATTGGCTTCACATATAAATCCACCAGATTTCAACCCTTGCTCAGATGAGGTTAGTGACAGAAGTGACTCATGGTTGGGGGCATTCAGTGGCCTCAAGGACAGCTACCTTCCCATCATGAAGACCTGGGTGTTTCCTCAGCCCACCTTCTTCTTCACCAGCCCATACCAGCCATGCCAAGGCCTGACACCTAAATGCTCTTGGGGACCTGCTCATGGGTGGCTCACCTGCTGCCTTTGCTAGTGGGTGGTGGGGATTAAATACTCTTGTTTCTACTCTGTTTGAGCCAGGTCAGCCACGTTGCTAGTCTTTCCCAGACATGTGGGGACTTAGCGCTGGGGGGAGTTAGGCATGAGGACTGAGGCTGCTGTTCATTTAGTACAGATTGGGAACTGCGCTTTGACCTTCTGTGGTGGCCAAGTGTGATGCAGGGTACTGAGTTCACTCTCTGGGACAGGGTAAAGGAACACTTCTGGTCCCTTCTCACCCCTTCCCAGGGCAGGTGGCCTATCATCATGCCTTCTGCAAGGTGACTAGAGCTTTCCAGTGGGTAAGAACAGAGCAAAATAATGTAAGCCCCTGATTAGCTGCCTGGAGGGTAGAGGGATTTTCATTTCTATGCTCCAACACAAGAAAATGGCCCTTCTTTATATGTGAATCTCCAACAAGAGAACTGGAAGAAGTCAACCTCATTTTCCCCACTCAAGCTCTGCACTTGGGTGTATAATGTTAGGCACCTCTACCTGTTTTAAACCTCAATTTCCCCACCTGAGAAAATGAAGACAATGAGCCCAGCTCATGGGAGATGATGATGACAAGAGGAGATCCTTCATGCAAAAGACTTAGCACCATGACTGGTATGCAGTGCTTAATAGTGATAACCCGTCATACCAGAATTATTGAATAGAATGATCAAGGCTAGAACTATTTGAACTATGCTGTAATCTTTTAGGGGTTTTCTTGGTGGCCCTGGGGTTCAAACTCAGGGCCTCATGCTTGATAGGCAGGCACAGTTACAGCTTGAGCCACTCCGCCAACCAAACTTTCCTTTTAAAGGCGACGAATGTGAGCCCAGAGGTGTTCAGTGGCTTGTACAATGCCACTTTGTGGGTAAACAGTAGACTTGGAACCAGAACTTGGGCACAGCTTGGCTTCCATCCTCCATCACTTCCTACTAGATGTATGTTGAATGACCTTGAACAGTAACACAAGCCAGAGCCTTTAAAAAAAGATGTAATTCCACTTTCTTCCCCCAGAGATTTGGAACCAAGTCTTAGCAAGTAAAATTCCTCCAGGAGGCTAAAGTGGAGAATGAGGACAAGACCATGAGGGCCCCTCTTCTGGCAGAGTATCTGTCCATAGTCATTCTTGACTCCATAGAAGAGGAGTGACCTTCCTGGTGGTGTCAAAGCAGAGAAGTCAGAGGAGCAACTGCTGATGTTAGAGCCAAAGTGATTTTGAAGTCATGTCTTGGTCCAGTCAGTGCAAATGAGGATAGGTGTTGTAAAAACACCTTCCCAAACCTTGTGTCTAGAAGCTCAGTGTACATTGGCACAGAAGGAGTATGAAGGCTCTTTGACTTCTGAAACTGTGGGCTCAAGTCCACACAAGTCTGCTCTGGAGGCTTTTTTAGCGCCTGTTGCCTGACCTCCCAGTGCTCCAGTCTGCCCCTGGCCACTCCAGAATTGCTGATTGACCCTCTGCCCAGGCAAGAGGTATCTGTCTGGGTGTAAGCATCCCTCCTTTCTGGTTTAGGAGGGCTCTCCTAATTTGTCAAGGGCCAGTCACTCTGACTGGGCACCCTCGGCCCATGCAACAACAAATGGCTGGAAGCTGACTCCTGTTGGCTGACCATATTGGTGGCATCAGTTTCCAATCTGCATCTTGATTAGTCAGGACATCCATGTCACCACAAGAATGTAGCAAAGTCCCCACTTATTCATCAGCTAGCCTTCTAATTAAGCCAACTTTTTAGAGCATTCAAAGAAGTCAAAGAGCCCATGAAATTCACTGTCACAAGAACAGCATGAGCAGCCATTCCATACTAAGCCATCCTCTGGGCTCCATGCTTTAGGTACATTAGCTCACTGTATACTCATGACCAGTCCATGAGCTGGATGCTACTCATAACTCCAGTCTACAGAAAGAAGAGTGAGGCTTGTGAGAGGAAGCTATGCCCACTCTAACAGGTGGGAAATGGAGGAGCCAGGGCTGGGCCTAAGCAATATGAGTCCATATCCTCTATCCCTGACCTCCAAGGTGTACCTGCCTCAAAGCCATTTGATTGGTCTGTCCCTTGTTCATAAATTACAGGCAGGAAGTGGGAGGTGAGGAGCAGAAGCTGTAGATGGAAGGCTAGGGGAAAGGCAGGCAGCAGAAGCAATCCACAGGCAGGCTCCTGGACACAGTCTGGGAGCAGAAAGAGTCCCAGATAGGAACTGCAAAGACACCAACTGGAAGATGCAGCAGGGCAGGCGTGTTCAGCATGGGGCTGGCAGCCTGCAGATCTTAATGGACCTTCAGACAAGTGGAGCCACCAGCTCAACAGCACTGTACCCTTGGGACATTCTAGGACTACACAGCGGGGTGTGGAAACCTACATCCATCAATGAAAAGAGAATAGCCCAGCACAGGAACTCATCACACAAGTTATGTCCTTCAGTCAGCAAGGAAAAGTCAAATTGTGCTTACTGTGTTCTGCTCACGAAGATACAGAATGCCAGTCAAGAAAGTTTGCATGGAAAAGGTAGAAATGCAAAGATTTTGGTTGTCCAATGCTCAGATCCTTATCTAGCACATTCACATATCCAGAACACCTTATTTCTGATGAGGCCAGAAGAATATATAACTCTTAGAATTTCTCAAAGTGATTCTGTGTTGTTATCCACTGATTCTCACATCAACCTATGCAAGTCTGAAGGTTGGTATTAGTATAGATAATAAACAATTTGCAATTACTTCCCTTCCAGAAATCTCAGCCTCCGGCCTATTAGAATTAAAGTTATGGCAGTGACAATGAGATTCTCAAAATGGCAGTTGAAGCTGTAATCAGGGGGGTGTTTGCACTCTGCAATCTGGAATTTTTGTTTTTAAGTGACTGCCTGTTGGGCTTTAGATATATGCATTTAGTTGGCACAAGGCCCGGATCTCTTGCATAGGTAACCATCTCACCCTTTAACCTACTGTAGGATGGGCATGTCTCTTGCCCCAAAAAAGCAGAAAACCTGGTGGATGGGCATTTTGCAACATGGAAATATAACTGGACCATGGCACCACAATTAAGACATGACAAGAAGGCCAAGAAGGAAGCAAGGAAAGGCTGGCACGTGCCCACGGACAGGAGAGAAGAGATGGCAACATGTACAGTGGCTTCTCATTAGCCATAGTACTTTTGTTCCACCTGGTCTCCATGACTGCTGAATTAGTGGGTACAGAACTTCCTATGGGAAGTACAGGATTAGGTCTCAACTGCGAGCAACTGGTCCCAACTTTTTGTCAACCAATCAAATTATAGCCTTGTTTTATGCGTGCTTCTGTTTACATACCTTATTTAGTATCTATCATTGATTCATTATCTTTAAACTCATGGCCACCAGCTCTGTAACAAATGCCTGACAGAGCTTATCTGACACGTATTTTCTACGAAAGACACACCGCAGCCTTCTTGCACCTGGGAACACTAAATAACTCTTCCAGGCTATGCTTGGAATATTAAACAGCAAAATCACCAACAAAAGCCACAAAAATGCAAAAAAGACAAAAGTGGTTCTAAATATCCTGTAAAAAGGACATTTATTTACATGATGAGAACTGAATTAAGAAGGAAAGTGTCATGATGTCCAATGGTGGGAACTTGAGAAGGTGTTTTTGTTGTTTTTTTGTCTTTTGCCATTCTGTGCATATTCACAAGTGACTCTGTAAGTGCCATGGGTATTGATTTGGGGGTTACCAATGCATTTTAGCAAGTAGGAGAATTCACAAATAATGTGGTGTTTGGTCACCAAATCAATATTGATTTTCAAAGGGCCAAGAGCCCCAGTAGTCGGCGTTGATTGGATTTCCAACGGTCACCTCATTTTGAATGCTTAATGTGACTGAGCACCAGCCCCCAGCCCTCTGTTCCACCCCTCATTTTTCATGTTGGCCACTGCTGGTGACAGATGCGCTCTTGCCTTGTGACAAATCCCATAGTGGTGACTGATTGTCTCGCCAGCTCTGGTCCCTGGGCCCGGTGAAGCCCATCAAGCTGGGGCTTCATGTCTTCATTAGCTCAGTCCCCAGAGCAGGTGCATGGCTGGCGTCCAAGCAAGGAGAAAGAGCCAGGCACTGCCAGCAGCACATCCTTCCCCAAGCTGGGCCTGGTGAAGGAAACCTTGGCTCACTTTCCATCCATCCACAGCCTGGTTATGCCCCAAGCTCCACAGGAGCTAACAGGAGCCCTGTGCTACAGAGCTATCTGGGCCACTTCTCCAGCTCCTCCACCCTCAAACATGTCCTTCCTTTGCAAGAGAAACTACATGAAAGCCCATCAGGAACATCCATATGCCTCTATTTGCTCTTCTCCCCATGGGTGTTTATTTAGAGGTTTGGGGGGTATGGATAGTGAGCTTTCACTCCACAGGGCAGTTGCAATAAAACAGGACTGAATCATCTGTCCTGACTCCAGTTAGACCCCAGTCCTGTTGTCCCAATTCCAGAAGAAGGATGGGTGGGGTTTTATAACCAGAACTTGAACCCTCTGCAAAGTCACCCAAAAGAGCTAAAGTGACCCCTTACCAAATTCATGCTTATAATCTCAAATCCACTTCAGGAGACAGGGACAGATGGTTTCCATAGCCTCTTGCCCTGAACCAGAGGATACAAATGGGTATAGGCAGTCAGAAGAGGGGCCTTCATGTGCAGTTTTTAGAATTGAATTGCATGGGGAGGAAGTGCTCTCTCAAGTTATTGTCTCCAGAGAGCAAGGTCAAGGCCAGGGTTCAGGGTGAGAGGTTTAGGGAAAGGTTGGGCTGGCCATACCCACTCCCAACAGCACAGGAGGGCAGGAGCAAAGCAAAGCAAACCTCCCATCTTCCTTGTGAGCTGTCAATCTAGCCCCTTTTCCTCGGCATAAAGTTCCTTGGGAAGAAAATGAAAGTACCCGCCAGTTGGCAGGAAGCCCAAGAAATAGCAAGTTCAATCCAATTAGAATTGGATTCAATCAAATTTAAGAGAAAATTCAATCCAATCCAGAGCACCATTAAGGCAGCAGTTGAAGAGAACTCATTAGCTTAAGAGCCCCCACATTCTCCCAATTAAAAAGTTCTCCAGGCCCCTCCCTTGCCCAACCTTATTTCACCATAAAGATGGTGAATGCTAAACCCACACTCTCCTCATCAGCAACAGGCAAAATGCAAACCTGTGTGGTTCTGTGGTGATGGAACTGCCCCTCCATGACAGTGGGCTTAGGACTGAGCTTTTGTCCCTGTAAGGTTGAGGGTCATGTCCTTCAGAGGTACCTTTCCTATAAAGCACTTGGCTTGTGTAAGAAACTCTGGCAAGGTGGTTTCCATAGCCTCTTTCCCCGATCATAGCCCAGGGATTAACCAAGATACCCAAAGCTTGCACACTGTGTACACACACCCACAGACACACATATCAGGGCCACATTTCCCATAGGCCAATATCAAAAGACAAACAAATAATAATAAAACCCTCCTGTTTAGCTGTTCTGGAAGATGAGACACAGATTCTCTTTGAGAGTAGAGAACTAGCCTTGTTGGTTATTCCCTTCTGCTGCCAGCCCTCTCCTTGCTCAGAAAGTGAATTCAAAGTCAGAGAGAAAAATAAAGACTAGACAACAGAAAAGAAAGAGGCATTCAGTCAGAACTTTCTCAATGGCCCCTTCTTTCAGCAAACCACAGTCCAATTACAATTTCTGTTTATTACTTTAAACTGAATGCATCATTTAACTTTGATATCATCTTGATTTTATGTATTTTTCTATTCTGATGGAATTAACCAAAGAGCAACCCCCAGGACATTTTCTTGTGTTTGGAATCCTTATTGGTCTCCATGAGGGAAAGAACCTTCCCTGGATTAGAAATCCTTCCAGGCATGCTAAGAGTGGCAGGGTGAACAGGAGTCATGAGGATGGAACTTGACGAGACAAAATATCCTAGGTCTTAAGTCAACTGGGATATAGGGTAAATAAATCCTCAACAGTTAGCAGTCTGGGGAAAAAGCCTTGGTCTACCATTTACCAGCTCCCATGGTGTAAATATTCCCAACATAGCCATTCTCAAAGCTACCATGGAGATATCACTGAAACCAGAGTCGGGAAGAGACATGCATGGTTGGCTCTAGCTTATCACTGGTCCTAATACTTTGTGTCACCCGAAGACCCTTGTGAGATGTCTTTAAACTGCCACCCAACACTGGGACAGATGAAAACCATCTTCCCTACCTACTATAGAGGGTTTTGTTTTTTGTTGTTTGTTTTTTTTAGTTAGCTTGGAAGGGGGTTCTGGATCTTTGGAGAACAGTCCTTATTAAAAGGCAAAGCCTGTGACCATGATTTAACAAGGGAAATGAACAATACCCATGCCCTTAGACTCTCCAGGCCTATGTCAAGAATGTCTCAAGTGTCTCTTTCATCTATGTGGGATTGAAGACAGAACCTGGGCTGACTAGACAGGTCTCTGTGGGAAGTGGAGCACGTGGGCAAGGTTCTCAGCACAAAACATCTAATACCTGCCTTATCTCCCCTCATCTCCATCTCTCCTGCCCTGCCCACTCCACTCTATCTCTTACCAGAGAGTTTTCCAAAGAGAGGGAGAAGGCCAAGGCTCGGGGAGATTTCCAAAAGCTGCGAGAGAAACAGCAGCTGGAAGAAGATCTCAAAGGCTATCTGGACTGGATCACTCAGGCAGAAGACATCGACCCTGAGAATGAGGATGAAGGCATGGATGAGGAGAGACCCCGAAACAGTGAGCAGCCATCTTTCTGTCTTTGGGCTAGGTTCTGGGAAAGCAAGGAGACAACAACAGGTTGACAACAACAAAAATGTTTACCACCAACCTTTCTTTACAGCGCATAGCCTGTCTTTCTGGATCAACATTTGTCTCATTGATTGCATCATTTGCTACTCAGCAGTTAGTCACAAATAGGAAGTGATTGCTATTAATCTATAAAACCTCATATTCCTTTCAGAATTTTGACCTGAAAAAAACAGTTGGCGTCTGTGAATTCTTTTGCTTAACCAGGCATGCTTCTCCTCCAGGCTCCCATTCTTTGGAGAGGGGAGTAGATTTGCTTTAAAGGTCTGGCTTCCACCAAGCAGCTACCTGGAAAGTTTTGTAGCTGCAAGGGATCCTCTCCCTGGCAGGAGACTTCCAGGCACCAGTGTGCTTTCTCATAGGAAAAGGAATTAAAGTTTCTCTTAAGTGGGTTAGATTCCACGAGTTAGGAAAGTGCTAACCACGAGGTTGGAGGAAGCCCAGAGGAATCTGATAGAACAGAATTAGAGAATGGATACTGAACCTGTCTCATGTATCATGGGGCAGACTGCTGGATAGGTTACAGCTGGAATAGAAATGAGAGTGACAGATGACACTGACTCACAGGTGTCTTTAAAATCATGGAAATTCAGGCCCTTAAAAATTAGCTCAGTAGTTCTCAAGGTGGGATCCCTGGACCAGCAGCAGCAGTCGCACCTGGGAACTTGGTGGAAATGCAAACACTTGGGGACCCACCCAAACCCAATGATGCAGGAACCCCAGGGATGAGGCCCAGCAATCTGAGAGTCAGCCACTCCCCTGGAGATTGTGATGCAGGGTAAGTCTGAGGACTCTTGGGCTCGCTGTGACTACTCTGTTTCTCCTGTGACCTTGACCTCCATGAATATAACCATACTCTTCCTCTTCTTCTGTGTGCAGTATAGTCCTCTCTCTCTCTCTGGTTTTACAAGTTTAAATAGATGTATCTCTGTCCTCTCAAGCAGCCATACTTAAAACAGGTTCCTAAATACTGGGCATCTAGAATAATCAAGGAACAAAACAGGTTAAAGAGCCAACCAGGACATTTGCTGAATGGAACTGTGCCGGTAAGGGCAGGAAGCCAGAATCTTCCCCTATACAGAGAGGGATGCAAGAAAAGCCAGCAAGGAAGGGAAAAGGTGGAGGAAGGAGACAGCCAACGGTGTTAACAGAATCCCTCATTACAAAGATTGACTTAATAAATCTATCAACTGCTCCCTTTCTGATAACTCTGCTCAAGGTACAAATACAAAATTAAAACACAGAAACAACAAGGGACTGGAAACAACATAATTTAATAACCTAGGGAGGCCTTCATGCTCAACTAAGTAGTTTTGCAAGTTGGAAGACTGGGCCTTTGATGGATTATAGCAATGAGCAATGATGCCATTGAGGGTCTTTCTGGAAAAATGCCTGACAGCTTCTATTACATTGCTGATGGAACTGCAGAGTGGTTGATTGGTTTGTGGCACTGAGTATAGTAAATAAGTAAATTGTCCTATGAGCCACAGAGAAGCTTACCTCTAAAACACAGGAATTAAGAAGCCTCTAAAACTCGGCTCCTTGCTCTACTTCATTCAAAGTGGAGCCCCCAGCCCATGATGAATGGTGATGAGCATTTTTCTTAGCATGTGCTATTAAAAACATGCAGTTCCCACCACTTGCTTAGCAGCCAGTTGCCATCCACAGAGACACAGTTACTCTGTTCTCTGCCTTAAAGCCAGAGCTTCCAAGAAAAAGCGTGCTGCTTCTCCATCTTGCCCGTTAATTGAATAAATTCCAAGGAGAGTTCCTGGTTGCTGGACAGATTGCACTGAGAAGGCCCATCTACCCAAAGTTCCGGCTAGGCTGAGAAGAGTATAGTGAACGATAGTCTCTGATGAGGTTCTCATAAGCCCAGATATGGAAAAGATCAGACTCTGGAGACTTGTCCCTCTCACCTTGCTCTTCCTTATGGCTGGAGGAACCTTTGGGGTCTGCTTCTTGTCCTCAGCCAGCCTTGTCCTAGGAGGACTGGAATGGGAGCCTGGCTCCTTCCTGAGTGCCAATGCTGGTGGGACAGTCCCAGGAGGGTGGGGTGAGGGAACATAGATCCAACATAGCAAGGTGTAGACAGTAGATACACAGGATACAATGGTGGAATGTAAAACTTAAGAATAGAGTCAGAAAAGAGTGCATAGTACTGTCTGTTGCGAAGTCCAATTAAAAATAGAGTTGATGTGATTTACTTATTAAGAAATTAGCAGCCTAATAGACTTGCAAGAAAGGTAAGTCTATAGCTTTGAAACTATATTCTTATCTTTAGAACATCATAGTTTGCCCTTTGAAACAAACACAAGAGGAGAAATTTGCTATGAATATGTTTTAATAGAGTAGTATCTTAGCCTTTGAACATTTTAAAAGATTATAGTATTGTATATTTTTCAGCTCAAAAACAGAGTAATTTTTCAAAAAAAAAGATGTGGTAACTTTGTTTTGGTACTAATGACTGTTCCTCCCCTGGTCAGTGCTCATCAGCACAAACCAAATACCACTAGCACAAGGCACTGGGAAGATAGAGCTGGCTGTAGTGCAGGGTTGACTCAGTGCCATGTCCTGACAATCAACTTTCCCATGAAAAGCTGTGAGTCCACTGAAGAACTGGGAGAAATGTGTCGGAAGTTAACAGAGACAAAGCAGGTATTTGGATGAGCATTCTCTTAAATAGAGTAAATTAGAGTGGAGGTGTGGCTCAAGTGGTAGAGCACTTGCCTAGGCAGCACAAATCCCTGAGTTCAAATCCCAGTACTGCCAAATAAATACATAGAATAAATAAAGGGAACAGTAATCTATATATAAACAGAATCCAGTTCATCTGTCCATTCAACTATCCATCCATCCATCCATTCATCCGCCCACCCACCCATCCATCCATCCATCCATCTATCCACAAGTTAAAAATCTTCTCTCACCAGGCACTCTTGTAGGCACTGGTGATATAACCATAAACAAAAGAGTCAAAGCTCCTTCCCCTCGTGGAACTTCTATTCTCGTGGAGAGACAGAATTAAATCGTATGTCAGAGAGTAATAGGTGCCATACAAAAGGGGAACCTTGGAAAGAGGAACAGCGTTGTTGAGAATCTGTGATGTTAGATGGGGCCACCAGGGAATACACCCCTGAGAAGTAGCACCTGAATGAATATTTTCAGGCTGTAAGAAAAGGAGCCACATGGGTAATTTAGGAAAAGAGCATTGTAGGCAGAGTGAAAGTATGCTTGAGGCAGAAGCATGGCTGGTGCATCTGAGAACTGAGAGGAGGCTAATGCAGATGGACACAAGAGAATGAGGCAGAGATGTGGGAAATGATGTCCATGGGAGCCCTGGAGAAGATTGTGTAACTTGTTGACATGAGAACTTGGACTGGAAGAGAGCCAAGTAGGCACTAGAGGTTTTTAGCAGAGAAGTGATGTGATCTGACATGCATTGACAGGACCCTTCTGGCTGTCATGTGCTGAGTGGGATGAGGTGGGCCAGAGCAGAGTTCTGGTTGGGAGGCCACTGCCTCAGGAGATGATGGTACCTTGTCTTGGCAACAATGGAGATAGTTAGGTCAGAATTCAAGGTGGCATCATTTGCTGATGTAGCAGATATACGATGTGAGTGAGAGAAGTCAGCGAGATTCCAAGTCAGTGTAAGAATGGAATTGCCATTTATTGACATAAGGAAAACTATGAGCCAAATAGGTGTCAGGGCAGGAACATAAAGAAAGTCATCCAGACCTCTAAGTTTAAATATCTTCTGTATGTTGTCAATACTCCCAAATTATAATTCAATGCCATATCTTCTCCTGGACCCAGCCTTATTCTCAATCACCTATTCAACCTCTCATGAAACTAGGGAAGGGGCAGGAAATTCACACAATCAGTCCAACAGGCCTGTGGTCCCAAAAAGGTCTGTGGCTAGAGCCTAGCTCTTCATTGGGTCCCCATCTACAGCCATGTCAGCACTAGGCCTGCCACTGGAACTGCTTATAGACTGCATCCAAAAAAGGAGGCCATGATACTCAGGAGCTTCAAAAGGCAGGAGATGGGCAAGAAGGAGCGTGTGCACACTTACCCTCTTCCAGCTTCCAGTGTAGAGCAACCATGTGGGTCATGGCCTCCAAGCCCCTCTTCTGCCTGAATAAAGACTAAGACAGCATTTTGATGGTCTTATCACCATCATGGTCACTTCTGCCCTCCCTCCAGGGTGCAGTGAGCATCCCTTTCGGAGGTATAAATTACAAAACTATCACTGTTGCACAGGGGTCATTGTCACCCATAGAGATTCCCTGCTCCAAGTGACAAGAGCCATTTTCAGTCTCCAATATTAAATCTGCTGGAAGGCATTAGCTTGAGAAGCTATAAAGAAAGAAATGGAAATTTCTTCTTTATTTTTCCTCCTCAAGATCAAAAAATGCATTTATTAAATATCTATCCATATGGGAAGCGCTCTCTCCTGTCATTAAGACAATTTAAATGCAGTCCCAGCCTTCTAAAGCCTGCAGTCTAAGACAGACAATTATGTGGATGAGAGTAAAAAAGACAGACAGACGGTAGAACCAAACATTGTATTTCCACATAGATGAACAGGATTAAATATTTACACCGGTGCTTTTCAGATATGTGACTTGGGAGCCACTTCTGCCATCATCATTAACCAACAGAGCCACATGCCTGCTGCATGCCTGCAGAGTCTAGAATAATGTATTACAGAAATACTGAAATGTGAGGCCTTAGGAGAGCTGCAGGTTGCCCACAAAGGGCTGCATGTGGCTTGCAAGCAGTAATCTGGGTATCACTGATTTACATTACATACATATCAAGGGCAAGTGCATAATTATTTGATCTTTTAAAAAATGTTTTAATCAGTGCAGTCAGCATTTTCCCAGACCTAGCTCCTGATCAGGGTAGCCATGTATCTAGGTATTGATGAGGGTATTCCATGGAACATCTGGCTGAGACTGCATGGGAAGAAACACTAACATTCACTCTTTTCCTCTGTCTCTTCTTACTGTGCACTCTTAAGTGAGCACGCATTAGACATGCTCCATGACACTCAGGGAAAGCAGATTCCATTGAACAGTTCCTTTGCCTCCCAGTAACTCATGACAGCCCTGAAGCTCTGGACAGTTGCCTTATACACAGGGGAGGAAGTAGAAGGTTGGGGAACAACTCTTGGACTGATTGGTAGAGAAGCCAGTGTCTAACCCAGGCCTTCTGATTTCCCTCCAGGACTCTACCTACTGTACCATGCAGCTACTCAAAGAAGCCTCCTCAGATAACCCCTTGGCCAAAGTGCTTCCTAACTTCCCCACTGTTCTCCAGCACCAGGACCATGGCCCCCACCCCGACCCCAGCCCCAGGCAGTTCTAACTATCTGTTTACAAGTCTGTTTCCTAGGCTGACCTGTGGGTCCTTAGATAGGATGCCTTTAATTCACCCTTGTGTCTCTACTACCTGACCTAGCCCAGGGCTCAGGAATGTTATAACACACAAGTCAAATGACACAGTGCTGTGAACAATCTGATAGAGCAGGTGGGCTGTACTTGAGTAGGTCATTGTTCTGTGTGCTCAGAAGTGGCTTCCCTTTGACATTATTAATGGCTTCCTTTCAAAGTCATTGACAGTGGACGATCTGGTCAACCCCAGCTGAGAAAGTACAGAAGAGGAATTCTCACTACTTTTTAGGAATTCTCATCACGTTGGTTTGGTTAAACTCACTGCCTAACACTTGCAGTGAGCATAAAGTTGACATAGGGGACCATGGAACAGCAGGGTCCCAGCCAGATGCTAGGCAGACAATGGTGTAGCATGTGATGGATGCAAGCTTGTGAGGCAGCCAGGAGACCCTGTCCTGTGGTTTAAAGAGACTGAGTGGCAGCAGGGGGGACAGAGCAAGCAGGCTGCTAGCTTTGGATGCCCACACCTGTCTGAGTCCTGGCCAGGCAGCAGAACTTGGGAGCCCCCTCTTTTTCAAGTACCTGGAGTGTGTGTTCTCTGCCTTCCAGCTAGGCTCTCAGCCCAAACCAGCATCTTTCCGGCCACTTCTCCTCCAATGACCTTGTCATACTCCCAGGTTCCCAAGCCTTTTTCCTCCTCCCTTTTTTATGATTTCTCCTTAATTATCAGCTCTCACAGTCAATCAGTCATCAAGTTTTATCAGTTGCCTCCTGAAATGTCCCTCTCACCTATTCCGTCCTCTCCTCTCCACCTCTTCTCTAACTAGTCACCATGTCACTAGAGCCTGGCCTTCCAGCCCTAGCCCCGCACAGCTTGTGTGACCTAGCCAAGTGACTATTTCTAAGCTGACCATGTCATTCTATTGAATGTCTCTCCCTGGCTGCAAAATAAAGCCTGAATATCTTCTCTTGGTACTCTAAGGATCCCTGAAGTGTCCCAGCTAATTGTATGGACCATATTTCCCACTCCTCCCCTGCAGCAAAACTAGACCACTTCCTGCTTTTCAAACCCACCAGCTACTTCCGTGTTTCTGGACCTCACCTCATCAGTTCCTCCCAGCCTCCCAGCCCAGCTCAGAGAGTTCCTCTTGGCTCTTGGCTGGTACCCTCTCATCTCTTCTCTCTTAGGACAGGTATTACCAGAGCATGTGTGACTGCCTGCCTGGCCAGTGAGATGGGGACAGCCCAGCTTCTTGTCACAAAGAAAGCTCTTGGAGGCAGATTCATGCTTTACTCCCTTCTCACACCCTCTCCCACATAGTGTTCAGGACAGTGGCTCATACATAGTAGACTTCCCCAAACACATGTTGAATCGAATCAGATCCTCTTTGGATCAAGAGGACTAAGGTTTTATAGCCTTGCATTCTTATCTACTTTATCTAATTTTAGTTGTACACATGGTAGGCCCTCAGAGTGAGTTTTGTGGTTGACACTGTGAGCAGAAAGGACTTAGGGCCTACAAGAACAGTTGTAATAATGTATCCACTAGAAGAGAAAAATGGGCGATGGATGGAGCAAGGGATAAAATCTGCCTCACTCTTATCAGTCTCTCCCCAAGGGCCACCATGGTTTTGTAGCTTGTGTGCAGTCAGTGTTTGGGTTCTGAGGTTGGGTCGCAGACACATATCAGCTCACTATAGGCTCTTCTAGGTGAGAGGGCAAAGTCAGGATGAGCAGGCGCATGAGAGGAAATGTGCTCTTTTCTTGTATGGAAGATTATTTCATTGAATCTTCCCCAGATCATCTCATGTGGGTATTTTGGCCCCACTTTGTAAATGGGGAAACTGAGACTCAAAAAAGGTAACTTGTTCATGGCATACAGCTTGTAAGTTGCAGAATTATATAGGCCTTAAACCCAGTTCTGCTGGCTTCCTGTTAATCCACCATCCCTCCTCCTCAGTAAGGTGACTGCCCTCCTCCTCCAACCAGAATGGAAGAGAAGAGGGCCTCTTATGGCCAGCCAGTGTGGCCTCTTCATTCTCCTTTGTTACAGTATTTTTCATCCTCAGTCAATATGCAAAACAGGATGGATGGAAGGAAGGAAGAAAAAAGGGAGGGAGAGGGTAGTAGAAAAAGCAAAAGATTTTAAGTTAAAATACAAGGGTATTTGATTTTAACAAAAAAAAAGATGTAGAGCTGAGGTATAGCTCAGTTGTAGAGCACATGCATAGCTCAAGGGGATCAGTGGAAATAAGATGAGCTCATGAGCCATTCATTTGGAACAGTTTAAAAGAGAGTCTTGTTTAGAAGATGTGTCAATGGCATGGCCTGTCAGTTTCCTTCAGTTCAAGAGGAATCTTGAGTAGAGGAGGGCACTGATCAGCCCGGTGCCTGGGAGTAGGTGCTCTGGCTCCCTGACCACCTATGCTCCTGCCTTGGCAAGTGCACCACAGGAATGGGACAGGGTGTGTCTGTGAAAATGCAGGACTGTACAGTACTACAGGGTCATCACCTCTGAACCTCTGATTGCCCTAGGAGCCTCAACATCATAAGGGCCCCAGAGGGCCATCTCCATCCAGGGACAGCCTCAGTGAAGGGCTGATATGTGGGTCTCTAGAGAAGTCCTGTCACTTACCTAAAGCCATAGAAGTCTTTGGCAAGTAGGCCTGTCCATGGCCACTTAGCCTTGCCTAGGATCAGAACCCCATAAAGTGCTGATTTGATTTTCACTTGGTGCTTTTCAAACAGACTGATACACATACCTAGGGACTAGAAGAGGCTCAGCAGAGGGACCAAAGGAAGATGATCTTCCTAAGGTCCCCTGTGATCTATTTCCTCTGTAATCAGTGTTAGCCCCAACCAGGGCCACCTCAAAACACAGCCACCTTCAGCTCCCACCTATCCTACTTACTGGACCTCCTTTCCACATAAACACCAGGAGATGCAAAACCCTTGCTACAGGATGCACAGTCTGTCAGAAGGTCATTAGCAGAAGAGAATGACTTTCCTCATTGCTCCCTGATGTGGAAGGCCATCATCTGGCAATGGAGGGAGAGTAACCACGTACTGTATTCCCAATATTGGAGCGCATGCCTAGAGGCTGATTTATGGTACATGGATCTCTTGAACTGGTGTAAAGAGCACAGAAACTGTGATCCTTGGTCTCAGAGTAGCAGTGTTTGGGGAACCTCCTACAAGACCCACTCCATACTATCCGATTTGTTTGAGAGAGATATTGGTGCTTTCAGTCAACACATAGCTAAGTACCAACAGGGCACTCACAATATCAATGTAGATATACACAGTCCTGTCCCAAGAGGACATTACAGCCTAGTTAAGGAGACAAAGAGACAGAAAAGGGCAATGAATTTAAGATGCGAGCAAGGAATTGGAGAAATACAGAGGAGGGAGGTGAGAATCTGGAGGAGGGAGGGAAGGGGCTGCCACCAGAGAATGATTCTGGATGGTGCCCTATCAGTCAACTTTTAAGTTGTCACCCCCAAATCAAATCTCGGTTGCTTATTACAATAAAGGCTATTTGTCACTTCATAGTGCCAGGGGGTTGGGCACGATGAGAGGTGAAGGTGGGCTCCGTGTGGTCTTCAGGGATCAGAACTGCTTCCGTCTCATGGCTCTACCACCTCTGGGCCTCAGACGTCTTGCTGGGCCCTCTGCATCTGGCCAGCAAGAGAGGGAGTATGGAGGGGGCTGAAGGATGTAGAAGCCAGGCCTGAGTCCTGACAGTGTGGGCATTCCAGCTGGAAAGCACAGGCTGTTCATTCCAGTGACTTTTTCAGGACTCTGAAGCCTTGGACTCTGTCCTAGTGGCAACCTGCTCACACCCATCAACTCTCACTCCGGCTTTATTGGCCTCTTGACTGGGTTCCCTACCCCACACCCCATTGCACAGGGCAGTTATCAGTCTAACCTAACTTCCAGGGGTCTGGGAAACTGTTGAGCTAGATGCCCAGGGGAAAAGAGAACTGGGGTTGAGTGGACACGTGGCAGTGTCTCTGCCATGGATTGATAGAATTCACATGACCAGAAAGATGAGAAAGGACATTCTAAGCCAAGGGCAATACATATGCAAAGTTGTAGAAGCAAAGCAATTTTAAAAAGAAGGAAAGTAAGTGGAAATGCACATTTGGGTGCTCTGGGGAGAAGCCAATGATTAGGCCAGAAAGGAAGACTTACATGTGGTCCTAAAGGGCCTCAGATTAGAACTTTACCCAGTGGATAAAGGAGGGCCATGAAAGGGATTTATGCAGAGGAGTGGCAAGGTTCAAGTTCACTATTGAGAGGTCACCCTATGACTGAGTATTGTTGGAGTGTGGAAGGAGAGAGAAGCTGGGGTAGAGAACCCAGTCAAGAGGCCAATAAGGCCAGAATAAGAGTTGATAGGTGTGAGCAGGTTGCCACTAGGACAGAGCCCAAGGCTTCAGAGTCCTGAAAAGTCTCTGGAATAAACAGCCTGTGCTTTCCAGCAGTGACCTGTCCTCTAAGGGACTCCAGTGGTTGGTGGTTTGTCCTGTCCACTTAATGGCGAAAGTCTGCCATGGCCCTTTGCCCCTTACTGTCCAAAGGCCTGTTTTCTATCCACCTCCAGCCATCTCCTTACCCTAAAAGGTACACCTATAAAATTCCAAGTGACTCTACTTCACTTCTTCCCTGCCCTCATGATTCAGTGGCTTGTGAGGGAAAAAAAAAGTTTGAGTAATAACCAGAAACACAGGGCACTGCTGGCGCCATCCTTCAAGATTAGTTCATCAGGTGGAAGCACTCAGCCTCTGGTAAAAGTGGGGGGCTTACAGGGGAGATTTATGCTCCCGGATAATGGGAAAGAGTGTGTCCTCTTAAATAACTGTAACACCTGCAGTAAGGACTGAATTGTTAAATACCGGGATCCCTTTGTGGTGGAGCCGCAGTCAGGGGCCAGGACTGAAATCTGGTCAGAAACAACAGAGTCTGCTGAAGGGAG